>NC_135487.1:121793551-122153178 GCF_052094955.1 Ictidomys tridecemlineatus
CTTGTGTGAGGCATCAAGAGAAACAGAAATAGAACCTTTTATTTGGACCCCAGAATGCCAAGTTTCTTTTGAGAAGTTAAAACATTGCCTCATGACAGCCCCTGCCCTAGGACTTCCTGGTTTACAAAAGGAATTCAGATTACATGTGCATGAGAAACAAGGTACAGCCCTTGGAGTCCTCTTACAGACTCTGGAGATCCACCATGACCAGTGAACTGGTAATAAAACAGCTGGACCTCACAGCCAAAGATGTCCCTCTGCCCACAGGCAGTAGCTGCCACTTGTGATTTGCTACAGGAGACTGAAGCGTTCTCTCTAGGACAACACGTCACTGTGTTTGTCCTTCACCAAGTCTTGGTCCTACTAGGACAGGAGGGTGGCTACTGGCTGACTGCTGGGAGGATGGGGAGGTATCAGGCCATCCCACTAGACAACCCCAATGTCAATCGTAAAGTTGTGTCCATGTTAAATCCAGCAACACTGCTGCCATTAGATGGTAATAAAACATAATTGCCTAGAAACTTTAGAAACTGTCTATTCCAGCAGATTGGTCTTGTCTGATCAGCCTATCTCAGAGCAGGACTAGGACCTCTTCACAGATGGGAGCAGCTACATGCACAATGGCCAGCAACCTGGACACACTGTGGTCATAGAACAATAGGTACACCAATGGGGCACACCATTGGGTCCTCCAAATCTGTCAAAAACTTTGATCACCTTGGCCAATGAGACAGCCTTGTCCATCTCCAACTAACAGACTTCTCTGGGCTCCTTGGTAAAGGTAGCTCTAGGTAGCTACATGGCATTAGACTATCTATTAGCTGAACAAGGGGGAGATTCTGCCATGGCTAATAAATCTCCCTGCATTTATATTAATGCCTCCTCACAGGTGCAGACCAGGATTTAAAGATCAGGCAACAGTAACCTGGCTACAACAGAAGCCTGACCACCACACAGCCCCTTTGGATGGGAGAGGGATAGTCCTAACTGACTGGTTCTCTAGCCTCTTCTCTCGGATACCGAGAGACAGTAAGTCTATGTCACTAGGTCTTCTCTTCCTCATTCTGATGACCCTCTTCATCATCGCCCTGTGTGTGGGTCTCCTTTCACTTCTCTGTTGCTGTTCCACCCTTTGCAGCTGGGAAACAGAAATCCAGAAGGGAGAATGGCAACAAGTAAACCTTCCACTCCAGAGATCCCCTTATCACCCCTTTTCAGCAAGGCGTAGCCCAGAGATGTCCTCACACACTGTCCATAGAAATGAACTGGAAATTGACACAGGGGAAACGTAACAGGGGGTCACTTGATGCTCTGACTCTGTGCCTTGAAACTTTACAAATTACATGTTTTTTCCTTTTCCCCAACCCTCTTTTCCCTGATCTTCTCGTCCCTTTTATTTTTCCTAACTTTATCCTCCCTGATCTTCTTTTCCTTGATTTTCTACTTCCTCATCTCTCCTCTCCAATCTCATCTCCTGAATTACCTCTTTACAAAATCCTGCTGCTCCTGCTGATGGGCAGAATCACAGGCTCTGAGACAGAAGTCCCCTGTGATGCTCCTTTGCTAGCAAATCAATGAAACTTTTTCTTTTTTCTCAAAAACAAGTATATGGAAGAGGTTCTGTATGTACAGGCATTTACACACTTGCCTGATAAGGAGGGCGAACAATCAGAAACTAAGTTGAAGATGCAAAAAAAAAAAAAAAAAAAAAACACCATCTTTTGTGTTCAAAAATAGAAGGACACCAGAAAAATGGTTATAAAAGATTTAAATCTGGCGTTGAATAGAACAAAGAGCCAAATACTCCCAGAAGTGCAAACCTCACAGCATTTCTCACAGCCTCCACAGGAGCCTGGGCAGATATCCACTTGATGTCCACAATTCATGGCGGTGGAACGACAATTCAGAATCAGGCAGAAAGGCAGTCTCAGTCCTGGCCATCACAGGTGGTTAGCATCCAAGATTTGCAGCTTCAGCCAGTGAGAGTTTGGGCATGTGTGGGATGACTGTGTCTGCCCTGGGCAGCTCATAGGAGGGTCACCAGGCAGTGGGAACTAGAACCCAGTTGAACTGGTAGCAGAGAGAGTACTCCAGTGATCTGTGTCAGTTAGACAGGAGACTTCTGCACACAGACAACCTGCAGAGAACCCACAATCACAAGTTCCACACTTGCAGATGGCAACTAGGCTCTATGCCACTTTGAATAGGACCCTGTGGATGGGAGCAGGTGCATGGTGACCTGTGATAGAGTGACAGCCCAGAGCCCTGCAGTCTGAGCTTCTGTGTACAACAGAAGCAGTCAACAGACACAAAAGCCATAACCTCTGAGCATCCAGCCTCAGGTCCCTGAGCTGACAAAAAAGAACCAGCTGGTGGGAGGACCACAGCAGCTTGGGGAGTGGCTCCTATGCCCTAGCACCTTTGGGAAGATCCAAAGTTAACGAATAATGGTCATCTTTTAAAGATCTTAATTAAAATCTGATAAAATCCAGACCAAGACTCAATAACAATTTTCTTCTCCTTGATGTGGTTTACTAAAAATAATTGTAATGTCAACTTTGATCATATACATCTCATTCCTGATCTGGATTTGGTATTTGTTGCCATAGTATTTGACATCATTCCCTCAATCCATTTGATCTTTTTTCTTCTAATGTTTTAAAGCACTAATTGCAACTATTCTATCTTTGTTTTGCTAGCTCAGGTTTACACTTGCTGTTTTATGGGTTCTGGTCTCTCTTACCTTACCTGCTACTGTCTCAAATTCCACCCCATCCACCCTTTTCCTCCTTTATCCATGGTGAGTATTATTTTGTTCTTTCTTTCTTTATTTCCCTCTTTCTTTTTCTTTTATTCTTCTTTGCCCAATATTTCTCTCCTGACCTCTTCAGTCATTATATAATATTGCATAAAAGTTACTATATTTAACAATTTTCATCCTATTCCAAAACTTTACCACAAGTTTATAACTGCATTAGAGAAACTATGAGGACAGTATCAAAAATTTGGGGGGCTTTATCTAAGATTAAATAATATGTGGCTTGCTCTGAAGTGATTGTAGTAAATAGGTTCCAATGTCTTTGCGTGAAGTGGTTTTGTTTGTGAAAAAAAATGAGTTCTATATTAACCTGAACAGTACATTAATATAACTGAATGGATTAACTGAGTGGGTCACTGTGACATTGGGTATATATTTTGTCCTTGGTGAAAGGAGAACCATCTCCCTCTCCCTACCCGCACCCCCCACCTCTCTTTTCTTTGTTTCTGGGTGGTCCTGTCCTGAGCCACTTTCTTCCATCACACTGCTCTGCCAAGATGTTATCCCTCTACTCAGGCCCTTAGGAATGGAGTCGGCCATCTATGAACTGAGACCTCTGAAACATAGGCCCCTATAAACTTTTCTTCCTTGAAATTGTTCTTGTCAAGTCTCTTGGTTTTTCAGCAGTGAAAAAGCTGACCAAAACAAGCAGATGACACATAGTGAGTTAAAGTGTTAATACTATTTGCCCAGGATATTTGCATAGCCTGGGGTTCTCAAAAAAAAGAGGTTCACTAAATAGACTGTGGCATAAAAAAGGCAATATTCATCCCCACAGAGGGGAGACAGGAGCAGTATGGAAAAGCAAAGAGACAGAACCCCTCAAACAGCCCACAACACTCCAACCGTTGACTTCATTAATGGTGTGGTGAGAAAAACATTAGAGAAAGGAGTTAGATCATTTATGGATAAAAATTTTAGAGAGTTAAAAGAAGATTCAAGGAATGAACTTAGAAAATGAAAGATCATTTCAACAGAGTCAGAGATTCTGGAAAAAAGACAAATGGAAATCCTGGAAATGAAACACTCAATAAATCAAATTAAAAATGCAATGAAAAGGATCACCAATGGACTAGACCACTTTGATGACTGATTATCAGGCCTTGAAAACAAAGTATATAATATTAAAAATAAAGTCAAAAATAAAGAAATGATATTAAGAGACCATGACCACAATATTCAAGAAATCTGAGATAACATTAAGTGACAAATTTAAGAATCATTGGAGTAGAACAAGACTCCAAAACACAAACTAAGGCTATGCACATTTGTAATGAAATAATATTAGAAACTTTTCAAAATTTTTGGAATGAGATGGAAACCCAAACAAAAGATTTATATAGAACCCAAATAAGCAAGATTAAAAACAGATCCTCTCCAAGACAAATTACAATAAAAATGCCAAATATGCAAAATATGAATAAAATTTTAAAAGCTGCAGAGGAAAATAAGATATCACATCTAAAAGTAAAACAATTCAGGTTTCCAGGGATTTCTTAACCCAGACCTCATTTGGGGAGCAAAACAAGGAAAGATTGGAATAATACACATTTAGCCCTGAAATGAGTGCCAACATTACTATATTCAGCAAAATTATCCTTCAGAATTGAAGATGAAATTTTCAAAATTTTCCATGATAAGCAGAAACTTAAAGAATTTATAACCACTATGTCTGTGTTGCAAAACATACTCAGTGGAAACTATAGAACACAGGAGAAAAAAATTGAAGAAACTTTAGAAGATGAAAATACTCCTTGGGTAGGCTGAATTAATATTTTTTAAATGGCCACACTACCAAAAGCACTATACAGATTCAATACAATCCCCATCAAAATTCCCATGATATTTTTCACAGATCTAGAAAAATCAGTTATGGGATTCATTTGGAAAAATAAGAGACCCAGAATAGGCAAAGCAATCCTGAGCAAAAAGAGAATGTGGGAGAGATCACAATACTGGACCTCAAATCATACTCAGAACTGTGGTAGTGAAAACAGTGTGGTATTGGCACCAAAACAGACATAAAGACCAGTGGATAGAATAAAAGACACAGAGGCAAATAGACAAAAATATGGTAACCTAATACTCAACAAAGATGTCTAAAACATGCTTTTTTTTATTCTACTACTGCTGGTTCAAAAGGTGAAACTGAGTGATAACTCAAACTATGATTCAGGATCTAACACTGAATGAGATCCAAGAAATTAGACTTGGACATGAACAGCTATGGCTTGGCAGAACCAACTAACCAGTGGTGAGTTTAGACTTAAAAATTTCTGCCTTATCCAACATTAACCAGATTTTTGGTGAAATCCAAATAATTCTGTCCCTCCTCCTAGTTGCCACACATAGGAAGGTGAATACATATGTGTGGAATTAGAATCAAAGTAAAAGAGTTGCATAACTTTGCTGCACTGTTATCTCAACACAGATCTCAGACTTCTCATGATTCAACTTAAGATTTTTCAACTTTACGATGGCATGAAAATGACATATATTCAGAAGAAGCTGTACTCTGAGTTTTGATCTGTCCCCAGACTAGTGATATATAGTACAATCTTCCTCTGGATGCTGGACAGTAGCAATGAGCCACAAATCCCAGGTAGCCACATGATCAGGATAAACACCGTATATTATACTATAAACACTCTATATTTCACAATACATAGTATTAGTGAGCTATAATGTTCAGTAGGTTTATTGTACTGAATGCTTTTTTGATTTAAGATACTTCCAATTGATGATGAGTTTATTGGTCTATAACTGTTTTAAGTTGTAGAGTATTTGCACAATTTCAGAAAATGAGAAAATATAACATATGGTAAAATGAGATTCATAAAAAAATCAACAAATCTGAAAAATAAATGCATAAATTGTTACATAATTTATAGACATTAGAACTAGCACAAAATTCTGGGCACAGTGACACATGCCTGTAATTTCAGTGGTTTGGAAGGCTGAGGCAGGAGGATCACAAGTTCACAGACAGCCTTAGCAATTTATCAAGGCCCTAGGCAACTTCGCAATACCCCGTTTCTAAATAAAATACAAAAAGGGCTCAGGTTGTGGCTCAGTGAATAAGTTCCCGTGAGTTCAATCTCCAGTAAAAAATGATTTTAAAAGTTAGTGTCATAAATACACTTGAATATTTATAACCAAAAAGTGCAATAAATGTGTAATATGGGAAATTCCATAAAGTGAATGCAATTTTTTAAAAAATCACAGAATCAGTTCTAGAAAACAGAAACATAGATGGCCTGAACAGCAGTACACATTGTAAAGAGAGTCAGTGATCTCAAAGAAAGGTCAGAAAACCAGATAGTTGCATCCCAGGTCCAGGTCTAGTTGTGTTATATAAAATTACTTTTTCTAATTCTTACTTCAGACTAATATAATCATGTTCCTTAAGAGACAGTATCACACAGTACTATGAATCTCATAAAATTTACTAAAACAACTCTTCTGAGAATGTTGTTCACGGAATCAAATAGTTTCTCCTGTACAAGAGCTGATGGGGAAAATCTCCATGTGGCCTCAGGACCAGGACATTTCTCCTGAGAAACTCATTGTCTGTTTCTTCCAGACTCTGTGAATATGTGAATGAACCTGTCTTAATCATCTTATGGTCCTCTAATAATTGTGACCCACATGCAACCAGTCAATAATGTATCATGGGCCTCATTTTTTAAGTTTTCTCTGTATTTTATTGGCAGTATATTCCCTTGGAATCTATTCTGATATTATTACTGATACATTTTAATATTATGTGCATATTTTTGTAAGTAATTTTTTAATAATTTTTGGAACTATAAATTATTATAAATTGAATAATGGATTTGTAAGCCTATTGATAGTGGTAAGCTGTTCAAGGGCTTAAGCCTTCACATTTTTAAGTTATAAGGATGTTAGACTTTGCTTTAATCACTAATGCCAGCATTGGGAAATATAAAAAAAATAATCTACTTTATGGTCTTCCATAATGTTTGTAAAAACCCTGACATTACCAACCAGACAGTTTTGATGTTGCAGGTACTTTATTCTGTACTTTGAAATCAAAATATTTTATATGACATTATATATTTATTATTTTTCCTTGAGAAAGTATCCCTAGCACAATTTGTTAGTCCAGTTCAGTCTCTTTCCTACAGAGCATAATTACTTTCCAACATTTTTGTGCATTGTGTTCTATAGTTGGAATCTTAACTACTGGTTATAATTTTCCTGTATTAATCATTTTCCTCATGAGTATCGTTCACTCTAATTCCTTTCTCACATTTTTATTGATTCTTTTTAGGTATACATGACAGTAAAATCCATTTTGATATAATTATATAAGCATAGAATATATATTATTTTAATTCAGGTCCCGGTCTTGTGGATGTACATGATGGTGAGATTCACTGTGGTGGATTCATATTATGTACATAGGAAAATTATGTCAGGTTCATGCCACTCTTTCCTTTTCCTATCCTCCCTCCCAGTTGTGCTTCTTCTATTTAACTATTCAAACTATTTGATTTTTTTATCCCAGTTTTTTCCTTTCCCTCACATTTTAATTTATTAATGTATCATCCTTCTGTATCTGTGGTCTTCTAAAATGTGTTGCTTTTGTGTAAAACTCGAACTGTAACACAGAAGTAGAAAACAATGCTTCGTGCATAATGCACTTCATTTAACATGCTCTTAAAGACCTTCCGACAACACTCTACGTCTAGCCAGTGTCTGGCCTCTACACAGGACCCTACAGTGTGCATCTACCACATTTCACTAAACCGGTAACGTGTTTACCACAGGGTAAGCATAACAGATATGCTTATAGCACCTCGTGACCATTAAATCGTTGTGACAAACATCATTGTATGTTCCCTCGTGGAACTGTGGAGACATTATGTTCAGAAGTGGGACTTCAAGCACAACATGTACATACTTAGATAAGACACTGCCACAAGCTCTCCCTAATCACTTCACCACATTAATGCAGGAGGAGTCCAACTATTGCCCATTCCTTCATACACTGGGTTTCTCTGGATTTCTGATTTTCCCAATTGGTAATGTAAAATAACACTTTCTTTTAATTTTCACTTCTCTAATGACAAGTGCATTTGAGTATCATTTATATACTTTCATCTTTAGGGGTTTTCATCTCTGAGTGGGTTATTCACATACTTTGTTTATTTTGTAAATTTTGAATCTTCTTATTAATGCTTGTGCAAAATTATCTTTTCATCCTTCAAAACACTGACAGAATATATCATGCCTTAATATAACTGAAGAAAACAATAAGGAACCTTTTCAAAATCACTCACTTCCTCAAGAGCATAACCACCACTTTTGTTCCTGGTCAGTGGTTTGACAAAAATTCATGAAATGTCCCAGAGAGGGGCTAATCCACATGCCACAGTTAAGACCAAAGCAGTAAAAAAGTTGAAAAATATAGAGACTTGTATTTTAAAAATAAAATAAAAGAGATATGTTTTAATAAATAGTCAACTTCAGGAAGAAAGTGGGAGGAAGAAGGATGTAAAAGAATGTTGCCACCAAAAGTAGAGATCAGCTGAGTCCCCTGACGTCTGTGTGCATCTAGCAGGATGATGTCAGCCTCCAACAAGTGGACACCCAACTTGATGACCTGAAAAAACTCAAGAAAGCATATTGGCCAATAGGACTGAGAAATCCAGAGTCATGCAGGTTTGGTTACAGTGGATCAGGACTCTTCTGTGAGTTTGTTTCCTCTAACTTCTGGTCTGTATGATTTCATCCTTAGATTTGTTTCTCACATGCTGAAAAATGACTTGGGGAAATTCTACCCAGCATGAAAACATCCAAAACAAGAAAGAGCATCTCTTTCCCCCACCATCAAATGTGAAAATCGGGCAGCACATGAACTGAGCCATGCACATTAGGACAGGTGCATACACTGCCTCACCCCTTCGAGAAAATGTAAATGGGTCTCTGATGTTTGTCTTGATTTATAGATTACCGGTGTTCCTTAGCCTGTCATATTGGGACCTCGTGATTGTCTTGTGCTGATCATCGGTGCTGAGTGAAGTCAATCAACTGAAACCCCATTGCTGCCATACAATGTGAGACAGTGGACTGGAAGCTACATGGTTTGTAGCCAGTCATGTCCAATCCAATTAAAAAGACTTCAGCTGTCCCAGCGTTTATCCTCCCCCTCCCATCTTTTATCCTCCCCCTCCCATCTTTTTACCTTTTCCTCTGCACTCATCACAACTTCTTTTTCCGATTATTGTCCTGTACTTTGGAACTACTCTCAGTTTTCAGTAGGTATATTTTTCATACAACTAGTAAGAGTTAGATGCGTGATGAAGGAAGGACAAGGGATGCTTCAATGAATTTTTCTGGAGGAAATCCATGGGGAATTTTCTTAGGTGTGCTGTCACCTGTTCCTGGTCCCTCTGTATGTTCCCCTTGCCCTGGACTCCATTTTCTCAGCTTCCTAAATGAAATAAGGCTAAGTCCCTTTCCCCCAGTTCATCTCAACTAATTCTTCCAGGAAGCGAAGAAAGAAACAATGAAAATAATAAACTGCACAATCAAATTGGGTAAGCAAAATTTTCAAGCTCAAAACACAGTGATGATTTTTTTTCCTTCCAATACTTTAAACTCAATATGCACCTGCTGCTTAGTGAATGTACAGTAGGTGCCTAAGGACTGTTTGTTGAATAATAAAAATACTCTATGATTTTTAAAGTATTGAAGTCTAGTCATGGAGGTCTTGACTCACTAACAGTCGAGGTCATTATTACATCCCCATTAGTCAGGACTTCTGAATTTCTCTACCTGTGGATATTTGTAACCCTGCAGTAAGTACTCAGAGTGCTTTTGTGGTCATTCATGGATATGTACAGAGTGGTACAAAATGGGAGTCAAATGAAGAACACATTCCCTATGAAAGCCAAAAAACTTGATGCTCTGTCTTCAGGTTTCACTTCTGAAATCTGGATGAGCATTCTTTGTGTGGTCTACCAAGTGCCATGTTTTTCACACTTTTGTGCTTTTTGTTACTGATTTTGCCAAGTAAAATGATGCCAAACACATCTCTAAAATGCTACCTAATTTCTTAAACTGAAAAGGCTCTGATGTGTATTACAGAAAAAAATATGTGTTTTAGATAAGCCTTGTCAGTGTTATAATGCTGTTGCCTGAGAGTTCTATGTTAATGAGTAAACAATGCAATACACTGGAAAAAGAAAGATGAAATTTGAGGATTAGTAGGTGAAACTAGTTTGTAAAGTAACTTCTATAATGCTACGATAAAGCTATAACAAAAACTAAAATTGGAGTTTCTTGAAATGACAATAGATTATTTTACATATGGTAGATATTGTTGTAAGAAGTTTGAAAGCCAAGGAAATTTATGATAACATTATTCAGGGTCACTTCTCAAATAATCATGCAATTTACAGTAGTAAAGATATATTAAGTAATATTTTCAAACAAAATACACAAAAACAAGGTTATGTATTCATCAGTTAACAAAAATATTGTGAACAGAAACTCAAAGGAACCTAACCCTCTATTTACCCTAGGAGCATGGCTCAGGGTTCACTAAGGAAGCATTTGCAGCTGTAACTGTAGAGAACATAACTGCTGAGAATGCACCTTACTCACCTGCACCTACTTCAGCCCTGAAGAACATCATTTTGACTCCTCACTTTTTATTCTCTCTTCAGTGATGCCCTTGGGCCATATTTCAGGTATCACCACCATGAGGTGCCTCTCAACCTTCAATGCATCGATCCGTCTTCTGATGATTCTGTTAAAATGAAATTATAATTCAGGCCACAGAGTCTACATAGCTACCAAACTCCATTGTAATCAATCTGCTGTTTGACCATAAACCACACAGAATATGGAAGACCTTCATCCTTCCCTGATCTTTCAGTTTAGAGCACTTGGAACAACAGTTTCACACTAATACTTCCCTAAATGAATAACAGAATCAGTAAGAGGCAACATTGTATTTATTCTCAGAGGCTCAGAGAAAAACTGTAGAATTAGGAAAACATAAAATCCCTTGGCCAAGCAAGACTTGAAGTCGGGCATGAAATGTCTCAACTACAACTCAGGTGGCACAAAGGCAGAGAATTTAAAAAGAAAAAAAACTGCAAACATTACATAAATTCCATACAAGTTTTTATTGAGAACATGTTACATGCAGGCCAGACACTTCACCAGGGATACAGATAATTCAAAAGCACATACTTTGCTCTCAATGTTCTAAAAACTGAAAGAAAGAAACAAAGCTACACAACTGCCACAGAAGTGGGCAGTGAGGGGTACAGTTGACAGGTGGGGATGCAGAGATGGAGGGGAGATGGCTCCCCACTGTGGATCAAGGAAGGACCCCTGGAGGATGTGACACCTAGAATCCTTCTGATGATCCACTGTATCTAACCCAGCAGAGGTTGCTAGGTTCCTGTTCCATTCACAGGTAAAGTCTCAGCCCAGGTCTGAACACACATCCTGCAAGATTACATTGAGCATATATTGGTAACTGAACATGAACCAGGTAAATTACAAAGGTTTCACAAGGACAGTTGAAGTGATGTCATCACCACGTGGTGTCCAGGTGTAGACTGGGTACCTGGGTCGCTGGGTCCTCACTTCAAAGGGACAGCACTGCAGGGAGCTTCACAGTGTGTCCTACGTGAACCAAATGAGAACAGAGAAATAACAGACCTTCATGAGGTGGAGGTGAGAATAGAGGAGAAAGTGGGAGTAGGGCTGAGAGGAGAAGGAAAGTGAGGAAAAAGTCAAAAAAGAAGGGAAGACCATGGGGAGGAGGGACAAACAGAACAGATGGATACAAAGAACTCACCAGCGTTTCCTAAACCAAAATCCAAGACCTGTCAGAAGAGCCAGGGCCACTGTCACAGCCAAGAGGATCCAGCCCAGGGCACTAGGAGGTGCTGCAGATTCAAGGGGACACCAGGAAGATGTTTCCAATCCATTCCCTGTTTACCCCTCACACTCCCTGTTTGCTGTATTAACTATTTTCTTTCAGTTTCTACTGCACCAATCATTCCTCCTATTTTATTCTTATCCCTTTTCAGAGAGGAATCCTTCTTCTATCCTACATCTTTCTGATCTGTAGATGCAGAAAGATGTAGGATAGAAGAAGGATTCATATTTAATAGGATAGAAGAAGGATTCATATTTAATTCTTCCATTCCTTGGAATAAAATATTTGTCTTCTTTTAGGTCTAAAATTCCTAATCTCCCAAATTTTTAGCTGGCCCTTCAAGCTCTGCTATAGAAGACCACCTCCCCCCATCTCAATCCTGGGTCCGACTCTTACCCCCCCAGTAGAGGACGAGGTCCTGCCCTCCTAGGCTGCTGTGCTTCACCCTGCAGGCCAGGCCAGCTGCCTCCCCAGCTGCCACATCCAGGGTTGCTCTGAGATACCACGTCCCATCACCATTGGGCAGGATGTCACCTCTCTGAGTGCCCAGCTGCTCCTGGTCACCTCGCATCCACATCACCCACACGGGCTTTGGGTAGAAGCCAGACACATGGCACACCAGCAGCAGATGGCCAGGCCCAGGGCTGGAGCCACTGGACAGCCAGGCCTCGGGCTTCACTGCAAAGGACAAAAAACACATCCAGACACAGACTCTAATATATACTGAGAGGTTCATAACTCCACATGAGACTACATGGATATATCTTTCACCTTCTGGAAATGTCACACATTATCTTCTTTTTATCCTGAATTTGACTTTAAAATAGAAAAATTTTTTGAGATGTGATACAAGACTGACCTTGTCGCTGGAGATGAGCCTTCCCTGCATCTAGAAGACCCAAGGTGAAACGTGGGAAGGTGTCACTGAGGAGCAAATGTGCATAGCCTTGTACAAAGCCTTGGTCCAGATTGAACAGTTTGCAGAATTCCTGGGCCTTTATTCCACCCTCTGGAGATGGTAACCATGTTTCATTTTGGAAGCTCAGGAAATCAGATCCTTGGATAGCTAACTGCAGGAAGCATAGGAAGCCCTTCCCAGAATTCAGTTCACAGCCTGTAGCCATCTGCATATCAAAGGGATCTGGGGAAGAAGAGTCATGAATTAGAAGAGAAAAGGGAGAAAATGGAATAAGTGGAAGCAAAAGACTATAAAAGCAGAAGGGAATTTGGGGAGTTTAGGGGATGGACCACAGTGTGGTTTGGTCTGAGGTTCACAGAAAGGGGAACTGGTAGGAGCTGGAGGTGGAGGAAGAGATGATAATATGAGGAAGGGAGGGGGTTGTTCAAAGGTGATAGTGATGGTGGGGGGTGAAGGACTTCATGTGAGAGAGCAGAGACTCTAACTAACCAGGGTGAAAGTATTCATGATAACCATAGCAGTTTAGATGGGGATGACTGAAGAATGAAATGGGAGAGAAAGTCACATTTTAAGGAGTCAACCAAAGAGTGAGGAAGCGGAAGGCACCTGGCTGATTGCTGGGGAAAAGGGTGGCCACCGGATGCCTCTGAGGGGAGATAGTAACACACAGCCCTGCAGGCAATGAGGGAGCAGTTCACAAGTGGCAAAAACTGAAGTTTTTGAAGAATTGGGTTCTGGTGTATAGCACTTTACCAGGGTGTGGTTGCAGTTTTATGCTGAAGAGAGTGGAGTAAGATTGGAAACAGCATAGGCTGTTTACTACAGAAATAAGAAGTTCACTGAGGGCTGAGGATACAGCTCAGTTTATAGAGAGCTTGACTCACATGCACAAGGCTGGGGTCAATCCCCAGCACCACAGATCAAAAAGGTCACTGAGACACCCCCCCTCTTACCTTTCTTCTCCCCAGCAATGGAACTAAACTCACCTTCAAAAATGAAGTAATCAGTGTAAAATTCCTGAATTCCAATGAAGTTTTCCCAGAAAAAACTTTCCAGTTCCATCAACTCCCTGTTACTGAAGTTGCCCCTGGACCAGGGATACAGGTAAATGAAGGTATCAGAGCTGCTGTTCCAGCTGTGAATCTGCAGCTCCCCCAACCAGCCTGAGCTCAGATGTGCCCAGGAATAGTTGTAAAACAATGACATCTGGAGGAGATGGTAGGAGACAGGCTCCTCAGACCCTGTGATGAAGAATAGACAGAATGTGGGGAATGTGACATTGGGAGAGAGAGACTGGGAACAGAAAGTTGCCAGAGTGGGAAGACTCAGAATCTGGAAAAGTGGAGAGCCACCGTTACCTTAGCTGACAACTGCTGGCCCCCAGGGTCCCAGGCTCTACCAACCAACTCCAGGAGACCACGGACGGCATCAGTAAGGACACACAGAATGGGGCCAGCTTGGCACTCATTCTCTCCAGGTATATGCAGGGGAAACTACCATCACCACACACACCACACACACACACACACACACACACACACACACACACACACAAACATACACACACACACAGACCTCTTGCCACAATTCTTACCATATTCACTGTCATCACCTGGGAAGAGAGCAGCTATCAAGAGGAGTAGCAGAAACACCATGGCCTTTGCAGATGCTATTTCGTTCTCTTAAGAAAACTTGGCCTTTGATTTCTGTTCTAAACAAACCTACCCACAGACCTCTCTTCTGACTTCCTTATTCAACCAACAGACAGACCTCTCCTGCCTAAAGCAAAGAAAATCTGTTTCCACCCCAAACCCTGACCACCTACTCAGTTTCCCATTTCCCCTGCTCTTCTGAGTCTCTGCCCAATCTTCCAAATTCTCTCATTGTTATGAAATTCCTTCCTGGTCATCTTCCCCTATTTCAACTTCAATGCAACATGTTTTATGTGGCACTGAAAAGATACCTTATCACTAGGCACTCTTCTTTCAGTGCCAGGTACTGATCCCAGGATCATCAGCATTTTTAGTTATTGAATAATTGTGAATTATCCCCCATGTGCTCTCTTCCCTACCCCATCCCCCACTCCACCATCTTCATGTCACTGACATCACTGGTTACTTTATTTACTTCTTCAGAATCACTTTGGATTGTCCTCCACACCAGTATCAACTAATTAGTCTGTGGATCCTGTATCCAGGGCTGGCTCTGGGAGACATGCAGCCAGTCTAGTGATACACTTACTGCTCCAGGATCACCACCTTGAATTTTATAGTAATTTTTTGACTTTGTGTTTCATAAGCAAAGTTCAGTGGAAGTATGGGAGCTCACAGAGCCTCCCCAGCTTCTGTAGGATTCTCCCTCCCACAACCTCACCACAGGTGCAGCACCCTTCCACCTGCTCCTCACTGTCTGGGGCCCTGGTAACTCTACCCTATTCCTATGCACCTCCATCCTGCCACCACTGCACTGACCACGTCTCACTAAAGGCCCCATCTGCCATCAGCCTTGGTCACTGTCCCATGCCTTGCAGGTACAAAGGGAGAATGGCACATGCACCCAACAGTGTGTGGGCAGAACACAGGGGCAGCCATACCATCTAAAGTCTGCACCAAGTCATTTTGTAACTTGTCCACACTTATTCCAAGCACCAAATGCACCTTTATGTAATTTCATGTAATTTCAGTACTCAACCTGGTGCCAAGTGTGGGGAAGGTCAGTTCAAATTCCCACTTCAGTTCAGCAGAGGTAAGGATCATTTGAGCAGCTAGAGTAGCAGGAACAAGGTGGGGAAGCTTGCTTGTAGTCATGGACTAGGACACCCAGGTGTCTAAGTGCTCCTGCAATCGTCCTGTAAGTATCCTTGTGCCCAAGGCACATAACATTAGCAAGTCAAATAAAAACACAGAGACATAACCTTTCCTTGAAATAAGAAGTTTTTAATATTAGTACCTTTAAAAGCACTCCCTCCACTCCCTTTTGAGCATAAACCTTCTATTTTCTGAATCTTTATGTCTTCCCCAAATTCATTTACTGGAGTCCTAACCACCCATGGGATGGTATTAGGAGGTGGGGCCTTAGGGAGGTGATTAGGTCATGCTGTCTCCACCTCAGAAATGAGACTTGTGCCTTGTAAAGGGGACCTCAGAGACACCAAATAAACCTTCCATGATGTAGATCTATTTTGAAGGTGTCTTTGATGAACCAAAATGCAGGTCTCAATACAAACTAAATCTACTTGACCTTGGACTTTCCAGACTCCAGATATGTGAAAAATAATTTTTAGTGGTGATAATCCACCCACTCTATGGCATTCTGTGATATTAACTTGAATGACTAAGAGAAGGTTCTACATTTTCATTTTTCCCTGGATCCCACAAAATATATGACTGCTGCTCTTGAGTGTGGGATGGCAAAAGCAAGGAGAAGACAGTTGCAGTTGGACAGGAAAGAGAGCAAAGAAAATTAACTAAATAAGGAATGAGGTTCTGGGACCAAAAGGTTGTGAGATGATAAGAGAAAAGAAGGATATAACAGATGCAGGAGAAGGAGGAAGAGGGGTGTTTTAGTGAGCGTTTTTGCCTCTGAGACCAAAGGACATGACAAGAAAAATTTGAAGAAGGAAAATTATATTTGGGGTCTCACAGTTTCCAAGCTCTTAGTCCATAGATGGTCAACTTCACTCCTCAGGGCCCAAGGTGAGGCAGGACATCAACGCAGGAGAGCATGGCAGAGGAGAGCAGGTCTGGATATGGCAATCAAGAAGGAGAGAGAGAGAGAGAGAGAGAGAGAGAGAGAGAGAGAGAGAGAGAGAGAGAGAGAGAGAGACAGAAGAGAGACAGAGAGAGACAGAGAGAGAGAGAGAGCGCGCGCGCACTACCTCCATTCATCAAGGACAAAATATATGCTCCAAAGTCACATCCCCAGGAACCCACCTCCCCAGCCTCACCTACCAGCCCACAGTTACACTCAGTTAATCTTTATCAAGGGATTAACTTACTAATTGGGTTAAGGCTCTCAAGACCCAGTCATTTCATCTCCAAAACTTCTTGCACTGTCTCACACATAAGTATTTGGGGGACACCTCATACCTAAACCATAACAAGGGAGGCATAAAGGGAGTGGAACAAGAATTCAAAATTTCTTCCTCTCAACTGTCCCCTGGCAGAGTGGCTCCTGGTGAGGATGCAGGTAGCAGCTGGTGCTTGGGTCAGAGTCCCACTGAGGATCTGCAGCTCCCCAGGCCACTGCACCCTGAGTGAGCTCTCAGCTGTGGAGGGTGAAAGACAAGGTCTGAGGAGGAGAGAGGAAAGGATGGAAACTATTGGGAGCTGCCTGGGGGATGCTGAGATATGGGGGAGCTGAGAAAGAGCAAGAGTATAGGGGAAAAAATAAGAGACCAAATAGGTGGAAAGTGACCAGGACCAGAAAAAGAAAAAATCTTTGATGGTTATACACATCACTGATGGTAGTGTGCTCCCTGGTCACAGGAAAACAGGAGGAAAATACAGATGAGTAAAATCTATGCCAAATAGAACTCAGCCAGGCAGGGTGTTTCTGCTATTTTAGGGGCATCCATGATGTTAAACCCCAATGCAAAGAAAAGACCACCAACTCCAATTTTAAATCATATTAAAGCAAGCTTACATTGGTGTACACCAGAGCTGGCCAGGACTGACTTTCCCAAAAACCCTGGGCTAAAGACCAGTACCCAAGCTCTCTAGGAACACAATTTTATAGCACAAAAAGTTGCAAAATGGGGGTATCTTGAAAACTTACAGACAAAAGGATTTTGACAAGCATAATACAAAGGCAGATAGTAGGTTAATGATCTACATGGCATGATATTTTAAGGTAGGAAGCAAATTCAAATGCAAACATCAGAACTTATGAGGTTTCAGAGAGGGTTGTTACCGGGCCAGGGAAAATCAGGCATGGGTGGGTTCAAGGCATGGGCAGGCATTCCAAACAAGGTTACAAATCACAGTAATTTACAGTAAAACAGAAATTACTTTTCATGACTCTGTGATGAGATGGCTCCCAAACTCAGGATGGAATTAGGCTGAGTTCATCACAGGATTCTTCTCTTTGTAACAAGACCTTCTTTCAGGATTCTTCTTCTTGATTCATCTTTGCTTAGGCTACCAGCATGCTGTGTTCTTCCTAACACTTGTAACTGTTGCTCCCCTGATACACCACAACTGCTGAACTTCTCCTTCCCACACAGCTTCCCCGGGAACCAGGACATGAGCTCCCCCCTCCACAGGATCTCACTGTGCCATCTGACTTCCCCTCCTCACCAACACAGACCTCAATTTCTCTCCCCGAGAAACCCACCGCCTGTCCTAACTTCCTGCCAGCACTGTGCTTCTCCTTCCCCTCCACACGTCCTCAAGTTTCCCCTTGTCTTTCTGTCTTTCTTACATATAACCTGTGTGTTTTTTCCTCTCATACCAAATTTCTTGCAGTAAATGGAGCTTCAGACTGAGACTCATGTGATTTCGCGTACAGAACACCTGCACCAAATTGCAATGTCCTGAGTCTGGCCTCAGTGACCCTGAATGTAAAATTACTGGAAGGAACTGAATGTTAGCTGCTATCCCTGTGGCTGTGACATTCTTTGTGACTAGCTGCTCTCCCATATCTACCCATCCATGTGTCCTCTCTTCCCTACTCTGCTTCTCTCTCCTCTTTTTCTCCCCAGGTTTTCACCATCATTCTTCACTTAGCACTTATCTCAGCCCCAGGACCTCATCTCTCTTCTGTTGCTCCCTTCTATCCATTCAGTTTAACCTCCATCCTTCCTCCTTGACTCCCTTGACAATCTCAGTAAAATAATTTATCACATGGCCCTTGGAATCCTCTGTGTTAATGAAAAACACAAAGTTATGCAGTTGTTTCTGTCGAGATGGCTCATTCCATAGGTTAAAAAGACCTGCCAGTAGAAAACACCAGGAAATATGAGATTACATTTTAACTAGTTTAAATGCAGAGCGGCATTTAGAATAAAATAAGGGAAGTCCTTTGGGGGAAAAAGCAAAGACATGTAACACTGGTATCTGGCACCAGTTTTCACCAGATATTGTTACACCCAAGTTCCCTACAGGTTGGGCTGCTGTGGTCTCCTGGATCTGAAATTCAGGACTTAGGTCTCGGCAAACAAGGTCAGAATTGTAATGCAGGCTTCTTCCATGCCTTCAATTCTGAGACAGAATAAGCTAGAAAAAAAAAATGAACCCAATTATATACGGAAGGAAGCTGGTATATCTCCTTGCTAAATGTTGGTTGGTTGATTTTCTCATTCTGAAAATTACAAATCACTGTTCTGAATTCAGAGTTAACAAATATCTTCTTACATGATCCTGGATAAAATTCATAATATGAAAAATTGATTGCAAATTTTTGATACTTCTATGAAAGCTGGTAAAATTTAAAGCAAAATTGATTAAGGGAAGCCCCTCCAACAAGCTTTGAAGATAACCCGTACAAAAAACTTTCCTAACATTAGCCACAGTCCAAATGTAGAGGCAGAGATTAAAATAATACATCGTGAATGGGAGTTAACAGAGGAAATTTAGTTGACTCCAAAAACACACAGAAAGGAAATTATATTTGAAATGCTTAATGTTAGGAAAAGAAATCATACAAAAAAAGAGTCATAATTTTTAAAAAATGCCAGGCACCTTTGTAAAGCAAATTTAACCTTAAAACTACTGTCATTGCTATAATTGTATACAAACTCAAAAAGTAGACTAACCAAGAACAAGTGCAATAATTTTGAAATATTTGTGAATCAAAAGATGTGAAAACTTCCTTCTAATGTAATATACAGATGAAAGCTATTGAAAACAAAAAAAGCATTGAACGATATAAAGCCTAGCTAGGTGAGGTGGGTCCCACCATTAATCCCAATGAATCAGGAAACTGAGGTAGCAGGTTTGCAGCTTTGAGGGCAGCCTGGGCAACTTAGTGAGACCCTGTCTCAAAGAAATAAAATAAAAATGTAGCTAAGAAATAGAGTGTGACTGGGATTAAATTCCAGGATCAATTAAACAACAAAAAAAAAGAGGCAAACATTAGCATGAATCCCAATATAGTCCAATGAGAATTTTATAAGGAGACAAAAACTTAATGGAAAGAAAATAAATATACTTAAAGAAATTGTTCCTGAGAATTTTCCAGAATTAATGAAACATGTGACTCTCGGGATTGATAAAAGGCCAAATTTCCAAAGCAGAGTTAATGAGTCTGAAAAAATAATTCTTATTTTCAAAGGGAATTTTCAAGAGATCCAGGTAACTCAGAACATGAGACAAATGTAAAACAAACTACTTTTTTGTTTGTATGTGTGTTATTTCTGAAGTGGGCATTCAATCTGTGTCAACAATATATCAAGGGTTAAATTCAACACTAGGATTAAAAAGAACAGAAAGACCCTTTCCTCTGAACCGAGCCTCTGCTGCCATGGATGAGATCAAAAGCCTTTGCAATATGGTGGAATTGGTTTCCGGTGCAACAGAAGATACACCCGAACTCTGAATGGGGCTATCACCCATTTACAGGATGCCTGGGCCGGCCCTCATGCACATCCTGGCCACTCTCAACCTGGGCAGGCCCAGCCCTTGTCTAGCTTCTGTTGTACATGGCCATCCTGCAAAGATGTCCACTACCTCAGCCCAAGGAGACCCAGAAGCTTCTGCATTCAGACCCAGGCCTGTGGGAACCTCCAGGGCAGTGCCCAGGAGAGTGCCTGGCCCCTCAGGGAAAGGATGAGGAACTAGAATCCGCCTTGAAGAGACTCTCCACTGCAGAGCCTGAGGAAGGTGACCTTGAAGACGCAGATGAATCAGGTCCAGGAGATTTCTGAGTGGATGGGGGCTCTGCACCTGCCACATTCCACAGGTCCCACAGGTCCTCACTCTGGCTACTACTCCATCTAATTGTTGTCCCCACCTGTCATTTGGGTCACCTGGAAGTGTCTGGGTCTCTAGTCTAGGAGTGGAATGTGTGTTCCTGGGTGCACTTCCTTTCCTTGATGCTGCACCCGCCCCTAGCCAATTGTATCACTATCTTTCCTAATTTATGGGGATCTTGGTCTGCAGCCCAGTGCAGCGGCTGCCTGCATCTCCAGGAATGAAGGACCTCTGCTTTCCCACAAGGATTTTCCCACAATCCTCTCCTGACAGCCACACACACATCAGGTCCCCATCCCCCACCGGCAACTTTTAGATACCATATCCAATACAATTTCATCATTTTGAAATAGTTTGGAGCATTGTCTTAATTTAGATATTTTTTCCTCTTATTTCCTTTTAGTCTTTGCTTTGTTACTTGTTTGAAGTTATTTTTCTGTTTGATTTTCCTTGATTTTCAATAAATTTTCTTCTTTTGTTTCAGTGAAAAAAAAGAATAGAAAGATAAAGTTGAAACTCTAGACAAAAGCATATATTAACCAACCATGAATGCAGCATATCAAAGAAAGGACAGAGAAAAGAATGAGCTTCATTAAACACATTGTATTTACATTATCACTGCTCACATGGACTTAGTCTCTGTGAGCACCAGAATTTGGGTTGAAATAATCAGATATGACCAAGGCAGTGAGAAAACATATCCATGAGAATATCTCAAGTGGTTTTTAATTCAGAAATATATGAAGAAGTCAGAAAGGATTGACTTTGAACCTATACACTAACCACCACCTATGGTACATAAGAGTTCAGGTAACAACTTCTCCTAACTCCTCAGTAGAAAGCTCAGAAATCCAGGGTGGTGTCCTGTGTTAGCCAGTTTCCATCAGTGGAATACCTGCAATAATTAAGTTTCTGAGAATAAAAGGTTTTTTTGGCCCACAGTCTTAGAGGCTCCAGCCCACAATTAGGTGATCCCATAACTTTGGGACAACAGTGAGATTGCACATTATATTGGGAGAACATGGCAGAGCAAAACTGCTGGCATCATAATCCAGGGAGCAACAAGGAGATCGACAAAATAGAGGAAGAGGCAGAGGTCCTACAATCCCCTTCAAGGTTAAGCTTTCAATGACCTAAGGACTTGTCTCCTAAAGGTTACCCCACCCTCCATTAACCCCTCTCTGGCAATCAAACATTTAACACATGAGCCTGTGGGGACATTCAACATCCAAACTATAGTGTGGCTCCCATGACCTGGTCCCCTTCCCCTAGGCTTCATCCCTTGAAGATCTGCCACCTCTGGATACCTTTACATTGGGAACCAAGATTCCAGAACAAACCACCCCAAACCACAATACTGCAATGTTCTATTTCTTGACTGGAATCCAAAGAACCAATATCCTTTGCTATATTAAAGATGAATGTATAATTTTTCTTTTAATTTTATATATTTGTGCTATGCCTTATCTATTTTGACATTTCACAATAAATAATTTTAAAAATAGCATCACCCCCACCACTGGAAAAAAAAAAGAAAAAGAAAGAACAGTTTAAATTTGGGTCTGTCTTGTGCTCCATTTTCTGGAAACATATTTTCTGTTCTTTTCTCAGATAGGTCTCAACCGGTCATGCTTTCTTTCATATTCTGGTCTTTTAGAATGACATACAGAGGGTCCTTAGCAATTTGTGCACACTTGTCCAAGCTCCTGTATATATAGTGATATTGCTGAGAAGGTTTTGCTTGCCTCCAAATGCACTGTAGAAAATGACGGGCACTTGATTAAACTTATTTTTTGTATCCTTACTAGATTCTTGTGCCTGGAATTGTTTCATGCATGGTGTTCAAGATACTTTTTTCCCAATAATAAAAAACATGAATGCCAGGAATATTCCTTTGTATTCTACACCTTTAACCTCTAAAAGAATTATTCAATAATGTCACAAGAAAAACCACACAGGGTTCTAATAAAATCAAAAACCAAAACAATATTATAGGCATGTCAGTCTTAGGATCTCACTTTCTTAACAAAATTCCTGTGGCACAAGAAGTAAAATCAAGAGTCAATAAATGGGACAGATTCAAACTAAAAAGCTTCTCAAATAAGGAAACAATCAGTAATATGAAGAGAGCGCCTACAGAATGGCAGAAAATCTTTACCACTTGCACATCAGATAGAGCATTAATCTCCAAGATATATAAAGAACTCAAAAAAATTAAAACCAAAAAAATTAATCAAAAAATGGGCTACTGAAGTGAACAGAGCATTCCAAGAAAAAGAAATGCAATCAATCAAAAAATACATGAAAAAATGTTCAATATCTCTAGCAATTAGAGAAATGTAAATCAAAACTACTGTAATATTTCATCTCACTCCAGTCAGATTGGCAGTTATCAAGAATACAAACAACAATCAGTGATGGCAAGCATGTGGGGGAAAAGTACACTCATACTTTGCTGGTGGGACTGCAATGTGGTGCAACCAGTGTGGAAAGCAGTATGGAGATTCCTCAGAAAACTTGGAATGGAACCACCATATGACCCAGCTATCCCACTCCTCGGTTTATACCCAAAGGATTTAAAATCAGCATATTACAGTGATGCAGCCACAACAATATTTATGGCAGCTCAATTCACAATAGCTAAACTATGCAACCAACCTAGGTGCCCTTCAACAGATAAATGAATTTTTAAAATGTGATATATATATACACAATATAATATTACTCAGCTTAGAAGAAGATTAAAATAATGGCATTAGGACAGAGCCTGAGAATATCATTCTAAGCAAAATAAGCCAATTCCCACCCCCCAAAAAAAAAAGCTGAATGTTTTCTATGATATGCAGTTGCTAATTCAATGGAAGGGGGAGCTAGGGAAGAATAGAGTTACCTTGGATTGGGTAGAGGAGAGTGAAGGATGGGGAGTGGGCAGGAGGAAGGAAGACAGTAGAACGAATCAGACATTATTACCCTATGGTTTACCCTATATATAACTATACTACCTATGTGATTCTACATCATGTACAATCAGAAGAAGGAGTAATTAATATAGCAAACTGCACTCTACTGTCATGTATAACTAATTAAAACAAATTTTTAAAATCTTTTTTAAAAATAGTAGTGGATCATGCTTAGATTTTTTTCACAATGGAGACCCTAAAACAAACAAGAAGAGAAAACCACAGTAGTCTTTATTGATATTGGGAGCTTTAAAGATAGAAATTTATTTGGGGACATGATGGCAGGTCCTAGGAGTGGGACACTAGGAAAGGTACAACAGGAAAGGATGTAAAGCCACAACAGTGAAGTTATCAGCCACAGTTATGAAAAACTAGGGTCTGACCTACCTGGGAGCTCCCCATCCTGCATACTGATTGTGCCCCTGAATTACCAACCTGAGAGTTGAGAGAGCACATATTCCTAACCTCCATCCATTAATAGTCAAGGATTGCCCTGTGAGGTATTACCTCCATGACACTTGCAGTTCTGAGCACTCACAAATGCTATGTGGCTTCTCTCAGGTGTCCCAGTCACATTGCAAGAAAAGTCCTGGGGCAAGGCACAGAGGATATACAGTGCAGCAGAAGTTAGCATCTGTCACAATTGCTTCAGTAGGGATAGTACAGAGGTATCTGCTACTATCATGTTATATTGACAAATTATATATGTGTGTGTGTGTGTGTGTGTGTAATACATACAAAAATAAAATTAAAATTAAAAATAAAAGATAAGAAAATCAATCATTTTTCCCCTATGCCTCAAAACATTCCATAGCCTTAGGTGAACTGTTTAGCTCTCCGCGCCACCTCGTGGTGAAATGTAAACATCCACAATTGTCAGTAAGCATTTAAAGAGAAAACTTGCTGTCTCCCTCTGTTCCAAATTGAAATTCTGGTGCCTGCTGTAGAATGCTCACCTGCAGTGACAGCTGCTTCTCTGTTAGGACCATTTTTTTAACCCACTACTCTAAGTTGAACAGGGAAACTCAATTGGGTACTTCTAAATAAACTATATTCCTGTGGGAAGCTTTGAAAGTGAGACTGTGCTATAAATGGAGGTTTTTATCTGCCTCCAGGCTACTTCCCACATATTTTGTTCTATTGTTATGGTCAGCCCTATATAAGATTTGCAAACTGCATTTGTAATCTAAACAAGCCTAATTTCTCCAGTCTTCTGGAGATCACTGTGTTCTTAAATCTCCAGACTACAGTATCCCTGACAAAATATACCAAACTAATTTCAATAAGCAAACTAATTCCATTATTTTAAAACCATGATTAAATAATTTCCATATTTTCAAATTTTATGTATGCCTTATTAAATGTATATCTATTATCATAAATTATTTTACATAAAATAATTTTACTTTTTATATAAATTATTTTTATAAAAACTACATAGGAAAAAAACTGATGCATCAAATATTGAATAAAGGTTTTGTATGTTTTCTCTTGTAGCCTTTATTTCTATGAAACATAATTATAGTAGACTGAATTGTTTCTATATGTCATTCTGTCCATCATAAAGTATATTCTGTGTTGAGATTTGCTCGTATTTGTATTTATTTAAAATTTTTGATAAAGCTAAAATGGTTTAACTCCTTGTTGCACTTCTGATCAGATACTCTCTAATTGCCCTTTATGTATTATAATATCACGAATTTGGCTCTCCAATAGACTTTGCAAAATGTGTACTAACTATGCAATCTGGACTGAGAAAGGGCACAGAACACAATTTAATGTTCTGTTTTGTACACTACTGAGCCACTTACAAATATATGTGTTATGTGGGAGAACAGCAATTTCCTGGCCTGTGTCTTGGGAATTTAAAGACAAAAAAAAACACAACTCAGGGAGTTTTCCCAGCATCATACAAGCAAGCAAGTTACAGAAGCTAAAAAAAAAAAAAAAAAAAAAAAAAAAAGAGCAGTCAGCCTAATTGCATCTCAGGTCTGAACAAGTGTTAGACATCTTGAGTTTCAGCTGAGCAGGGGTGATAGTCTATTTTAAAGTCATGTGGACCTATAAATGTACTCAAACCCAGGATGTAGCTCACCATGACCACCACCATATCCTGAGTTGGGTACATTTTGTGGGGTACAAAGTACAAAAATAAAACAGTTTTTTTAAAGAAGACAGCTATTGTTTCTGTTTCTCAGAAATGGGTCATGCAGGTCCCTCTTCACAGGAGCAGTATCAGGAAAACTAGGACGGAGTCTAGAACAGCTAAGATGGAGTCCATACTTTTTGTTCATATAGCCACAGTGACTCCACTCCCACTATCCCAGGACTAGTAACTAATTTGATGCTTGCAGTTATCTCATTTACTCATCATTTTACTACTGTATCTTTAAGCCTTGTGTCTACATGATCAAGCTAATACAATTGTTCACAACTCTATTGATTTAACCTTGTCTATATCTATATTAACCTATAGGAATGAATTTATCTAAACTATACTGGCATATGGACTTATCACCTTTCACTGTTGCATATCTTTTTTCTGTGGCTTAAATCCTATGTCTTACACTTACATGATTTTATTATTATTGCTTAGGCTTATTTCTGATGAACTTATCTCTGAACTTACGTCTTACAGTATCTTATCTATGCTATTTTTTCCTTATTCCTACAATCTATAAACCATGTCTATGAATTATTGATCATATTATAAGTTAACAGTGCAACAATATGTACACTTATTACATTTCAGGCTTAAAGGCTTTAACTCTTTTTTGTCTTATTAATTCTTAGTGATATCAGAACATTTAATATACTGCTGAAAAGAAATGACAAACACAGATGCTCTTGCTTTGTTCCCAATCTTGGAAGCATAAAATGTCAACATTTATATCACATTGGTTATAACTTTTTTGTTGTCCTTTCTCAAACTTGAGGACATTCTCTTTATTTCCTTATTTCCTGAGAGTTCTTCTCATGAACAGATATTGAACATTTCAAATCTTTTATTTCTCTCAGTTGAGACATACATACGACTTGTCTCCCGTGGGCTTTTAAAGTGACTAATTACACTTGTGACTTTAGATATTAAGCCAATGTCCCTTTTCTGGGATAAACATCACATGCCAATGTAAAACACTTTTTTTTACATTACTAGGTTATATTAAGCTTTGTTAAGGAATTCTGAATCTAAGCTTATGAGGAATGTTGATCTATAATTTTGGTGGTTATAATTTCATTGGGAGGTATCCATGTTAGGAATAGCCTGACCTCATAAAGCAAATTGAGGACTGCTGCAAGTTTTGTTTTTTCAAAGATTTTATGCAAAATTCTTCGTTTGTTTTTTTGTCTCCTTTAAATGTTTGATAGAATTCACGGAGCTTTCTGAGCCAGGACATCCCTTTAGTGGGAAGGTTCTTAAAAGATATGTAGTAGTGTTATCTTCAATTTATTTTATTTACTATGTAGTTAAAATATATTGCTTTAGCAAATCACCAAGGAGGTATTCACTTTCTTCTTGTCTGTGTCAGTAAAATTGTGTTCTTTACGATTTTTTTTCATTTAATCTATGTTTTCAAATATATTGCCATGAAGATTATCTAAGCTTTTTAATAATAGAATCTGTAATGATATTTTTGCTTTGATTGTTAATACTGGTTACTTGATGACTTTTTCCTGACCTTTTTTTTTTTGAGGGGTAGGGGGATATTGGGAATTCAAACCAGGGTTGTTTCACCACTGAGCTACACACCCAGTCTTATTTATGTATTTGAGAGAGGGACTCAGTGACTTGCCCAGTGTAATCCTTCTTGCTCAGCTAGTCCAGCTGGGTTAAATAACCTCGAGCTGTGAATACAGTTGGATGTCACTGTGCCCAGCTTCTTGAATATTTTTGCTAGGGACATATCAATTTTATTAGTCTTTTCAAGGGGCTGTTTAATTTTCAAATATTCTGAGTATTCTCTAGATTTCTGTTATTGATTCCAGAATCATTTGCACTGTGATCAGAGAACATACTCAGTGATCTCGGTTCTTCCATATTAATTAAAACTTCTTCTATGGCCCAACATGTGGCCTGCCACAAAGAATGCTCTATGTGTGTTGGAAGAAAACATATATTCAGAATTTGACCAGTCATAACATCTAATAGGTGTATATTTGGTCATCTTAATTGATATTATTCAAATCTCTAACCTCACTGATTTTGTTTACTTATTCTGTCAATTGCTGAGAGAAGGTATGCTTTAAAAAGTCTCCCAGGAGGCTGGGGCAGAGCACTCACCTTGCACGTGCAAGGTCCTGGGTTTGATCCTCAGCACCACATAAAAATAAATAGGTAAATAAAATAAAGTTAAAAGAAGATTTTGATTTAGTTATTTCTCTCTTTGTTTCCACCAATTTTATTATGAATTTTAAATTTTTGTTATTAGGCTCATTAACATTCAGGATTTTTATGTCTTCTGTGTGAATTATTTTATCACTACAAAATATTCTACTCATTTAATATTGCCAATTCTTTCCAGTCTTTCAACTGAGTTTACACCTTGTATTCTGTTTACCTGGAGGGGCTTATTTTAACATTTCATTGTTTCTTTCTGTATGGGGGATTGAACCCAGGGCCTCACACATGCTAGACAAGAATAATACCACTGAAGTGTACTCCCATGCTGTAGTCCAGCTGGGTTAAATAACCTCGAGGTGACAAGCAACTTGAAGGTTGAATCTGGAACTACTTTATTGCGAGTGAACTCAGCAGGAACTGAGCAAGAACTCAAAGTAGCGGGCACCCGAGATAGCAGGAGCCGCCTTATTGCGGGACAGCAGAGGTATATATACCCAACTGATTACACACAGCTTGACTCAATTAACATTATCTAGATACAGCAGTCAGACAATAAGGAATCTTCATCATCTTAATGACTCGATGGCAACAAACCACTCCTCCTGGCAAAGTGCCAGGCACCATCTTGACTTGAATTCAGCCTTTTCGGCTTGATTTCCACCAACTTCTGATATCATACTTCCATAACAAAGACAATACAACATACCAAGACAAAACAAGCCAAAAACACACTGTATCACTCTGAGACATTTTTTGACAGGGACTTGGCAATTTGCTTAAGCTGCCGTTAAACTTCCAAATCATCATGCATCAGCCTCCCAAGTAGCTAGGTTATGGGCATCCTTTAGCAATTTTTAGTAGGTCTATTGGCAACAAATCCCCTCAGCTTTTAGTCATCATAAAATATCTTTATTTCACTTTATTTTTAAAAGATATTTTGATGGGAGGAACCAAGATGGTGGGCCAGTGGGAGGCAGCATTCTGTGTCACTCTGTAATCCAGATCTCACGTAGTAGGAATACTGCATCTCCAAGAGCGTTAGAGGACCCCTATACAGCTGGTCTCCATAGAGACCACCAGCACCGTGAACCCATGCAGGGCTCTGGGCCTCAGAATTTGAGCAGGACTCCAGACCTCTGGCTCCTGAAACCAAAAGCCCAAAGTTGTACCCAACACAGGGCTAGGGAGAGCCTTAGCAGAATCACCTATTAGCTCCTCTGCAGAGCTCCCAGACTTTGCTCTGCTCCCACACAGGTCACTCAGCTGCTACTTACCCCCAGCACAATGCAACCGAGTGGCTCCCCCCCACTTCACCAGACACCCCGGTGCAGGAAGCAGCCAGCTTTCATCTTGGCTGCTTCTTCACCATATTTGGTAGAGGCAGCTCCCAGATCGGATCTTCATCTGGCCAGTTACCAGGTTTCCAACTCCCCCTCTCCCCAATGGTGGTAGCCCAACACAGTAGCTTCCCAGCACAAAGCAGCTCTCAGCTAGACAGGTGTGCAGTGTGACCAGGCACCACCCATGGGAGTCCTGGTATGAGAGGTCCCTCAATTGAGAACCTCTAAGAAAGAGGGAGATGGGGCTCAAGTGTGGAGCCCAACAGGGAGACATGGGAACTGGGAAATCTCCAGGAAAGATAGGAATATAGTACCCAGTGCTCAAGTCATACAAGCAGTCCCAGAAAGAGACCCGTGAGGTGCAGTCTCCCTGCAGGGAATGGCGGGTGCCACTCCCCACTTCCAGATGCCCTGCACCAGGAACAGCCTTCCCTCCCTGGTTACCTCCACCATCCTGAGGGCAGAGACACCAGCTTACAACAGTCAACCTCACCTATTGGATGAGAAGAGAAGCAGGAAAGATACGGATCTCTAAAACTAACAAAAATTTTGGTTTCTCCCTTGGAGTATTTTTTGTTCTCTTTTGGTTCTACCTCTCTATCTTCCCACCCTTACATCTCCAACTTATATAAAACCAAGAACTTTGCATGAAATAGAATTTTGAGGACTGAGTCATCTGAATAATACAATATAGAGGTGTTGTATATGCTCTTCTTCTTTCTTCTCTTTTTTCTTCTTTTATTTTTCCCCTTCAAATTTTACTATTTTAACATTCTGTATTTTTTCTAAATACATACGTGTGTTTGTTTTATGCACTTTATCATCTTCCCAATGTACAGAAAAAGAGAGGATTTTCAAAGCCATGAGAGAAAGAAATCAGGTTACATATAGGTGAAAAACAATTACAATAATAGCAGATTTTTCAACACAGACCCTGAAAAGCTAGAAGATCCTGGAACAATATATATCAAGCTCTGAAAGGAATGTGTTTCAACCAAGAATCTTATATCCAGCAAAATTCTTGTGTACCCTAAATTACATCTTGTCTGTTGTCTTGCTACTAACTTTCTTCATTTGATTTCTCTTTCACATCTCCTGAGATATATTAACTCTATATCCTCACATCCTACCTCCTAAGTATATGGCCCTACGCCCCACCCCCAGTTCATTGTCTACTATCAGAAACTGTAAACCCTTTTACAAAACTACTGATTATATCTTAAATAATAATTGAATCCAACATTCCTGTACATTGAAACTAAACTCTAAACATCTTAATAACAACAAATTGTTCATAGGTGGTATATTGTTGATATTGGAAACTGTTAACATTGTCCTCCCCCACAAAGAAGAGGTCTTGGAACCCTTCAAGAGCACTACAAACCTATAGGGTTAAAAAAAATAACAATCTAGGCCCACAGAGCTGTAAAGAAAGACACACAGGCAACATGAAAAGACAAGGGAAGAAAGTGCCTCAAACAAATGAAGACATCACTTCGTTAGAATAATTGGCATCCACAGCAGAAGAAATGAAAGAGAAGGAGTTTAGGATGTACATGGTTAAAATGTTCTCTAAACTCAAGGAAGATATAAGAGAGAAAATACAGGCAGTGACAGATCACTTCGACAAGGAGCTACATAAACAAATACAAGGAGCAAAAGTTCACCTCACCAGGGATATAAAGGTTCTTTAAAAAAAAAAACAGAAATCCTTTAAATAAAAAAACAATAAACCAAATTAAAAGCTCAAATGAAAGCATCACCAACAGAGGAGAGCACTTGAAAGACAGGACATCAGACAATGAAGACAACATATATAATCTTGAAAAGAATGCAGACCAAACAGGGACAAGGGTAAGGAACCATGAGTAGAATATTCAAGAAATATGGGATAGCATCAAAAGACCAAATTTAAGAGCTACTGGAATAGAGGAAGGCATAGAAGTCCAAACCAAAGGAATCAACAATCCATTCAATAAAATAATATCAGAAAATTTTTCAAACATGAAAAATAAATTGGAAATCCAAATTTGAGAAACCTACAGGATGCCAAATGTACAAAATCACAACAGATCCACACCAAAGCACACTATAGTAAAAATGCCCAACATACAGAAAAAGGAGAGAAGAGAATTCTCAAAGCCATGAGAGAAAGAAATTGGGTTACATATAGGTGAAAACTAATTAGGAAAATAGCAGATTTTTCAACACAGACCCTGAAAGCTAGAAGATCCTGGAACGACATATATCAAGCTCCGAAAAAAAAAAAAATGTGTTCTAACCAAGAATCTTGTATCCAGCAAAATTAAGCTTGATTTGATGATGAAATAAAGACCTTCCATTATAAACAAAAGTTAAAAGAATTTGTAGCTAGAAAACTGACTTGTAAAAATATTTCATAAAGAGGAAACAAAAAATAAAAATGAAAATCAGCAGAGGAAAGCAGTACCCTAAAGAAGAAACTTATCAAAGAAGCAAATCAAGTCAAGTTAAATAACAAAAATAAACAAATGTGGCTGGAAATACAAACCATGTCTCAATAATAACCCTGAATGTTAATGTGTTAAACTCACCAATCAAAAGACATAGGTTAACAGATTGGGTTATAAAAAGAGCCAACAATATACTGTCTGCAGGACACTCATCCTATAGGAAAAGACATACACAGACTGAAGGTGAAATGTTGAAAAAATCATACCACTCATATGGACTGAGGAATCAAGCAGGAGTTTCCATTCTTGTATCAAATAAAGTAAACTTCAAGCCAAAGTTAATCAAAAGGGATAAAGATGGACATTACATATTGACATTACATGCTCAAGTGTACCATACATCAACAAGATGTAACAATCATAAATAGATGTGCCCCCCAAAATGGTACATCTATATTCATCAAACAAATTCTTCTCAAGTTCAAGAATCAAATTGAGCACAACACAATAATCTTGGGTGACTTTAAAACACCTCTCTCACCACTGGATAGATCTTCCAAACAAAAGTTGAATAAAGAAACTATAGAACTCAATAATATAATCAATAACTTAGACTTAACTGACATATATAGAATATTTCAACCTACATAAAGTGGATACACTTTCTTCACAGCACATATATCCTTCTGCAAAACAGATCATATAATATGACACAAAGCAATTCTTAGAAAATATAAAAAAGTAGAGATACTATCATGCATTTTATCAGATCATAATGGAATGAAGTTGGAAATCAATGACAAAAAATAAAAATTTTCCATCACCTGGAAACTAAACAATATGCTACTGAATAAACAATGAGTTACAGAAGACATCAAGGAGGAGATTAAAAAATTCTTAGAGGTAAATAAGAACATAGACACAACATATCAAAATCTCTGGGACACTCTGAAAGCAGTACTAACAGGAAAGTTCATTGCATGGAGTTCATTCCTTAAAAGAAGGAAAAAGTCAATAAATAAATGACCTCACACTACATCTCAAAGTCCTAGAAAAAAGAAGAACAAATCAATAGCAAAAGCAGTAAAAGCTAGGAATTAATTAAAATTAGAGCTAAAATCAATGAAATCGAAACAAAAGAAACAATTGAAAAAACTGACAAACAAAAAGTTGGTTCTTTGAAAAAATAAATAAAATTGACAGACCCTTACCTAAACTAACAAAGAGAAGGAGAGAGAAAAATAAAATCACCAGCACCCATGATTAAAAAGGCAATATCACAACAGACACTACAGAAATACAGAGGATAATTAGATATTATTTTGAGAATTTGTACTCTTAATAAAATAGAAGATATTGAAGGCATTGACAAATTTCTTAAGTCATTTGATTTGCCCAAATTGAATCAAGATGATTTACACGAGTTAAACATACCAATGTCAAGTGAATATCAACTTGGAATTCTCCTATCTTCACCTCCTCAAGTCACTGAGAGTACAGGCATGCACCATAACACCCTGCTAGGTCAAGTACATTTATGCTGCATTTGGGAGGCATCTGTACTCCATTCTTCCTGCCCTACCACTAATATGGCCAGTACCTCTCTATCAGGCTTTGGAAAGCTTTCTCCACATCTGCCTCCAGAATTTCTCACTTCTTAATTACTTCCTTCTCTGATCTTTGCAACTGCCAGTCTTCAGTGTTTCATGGACACGTTTGAATTTTATAACATCTTAAGAATTTTGTTAGGTTTGTTTTGTTTTGTTTGTCATTGCCATGAGAGTAAATATCTTACAGTTTTTTTTCACATCTCAGTCAGAAAATTATTTGTGTTTAAATTGTATCCAGGTTGTAATAAAAATTATAGTTTCCTTATTTTATGTTTATGTAATCTGGCTTTCCTTATAAATATCTCCTGCTGGGTAGCAAGGGCATTTTAAGTAAAGCTTAAATCTCTAAAATCTAGGATTCTGCTTTTCTGTCAGGAGCCTAGGAGTTCCTACTGTACAAACTAAACACCGAGGGGACATATTCGCTGGGGCTCTGCGTGACTCAAAATGGGAGATCTCCAACCACACTCCTTCAGAAGCAACACAAAGTCACAGCTAAAGAATAAAAGAGGGGCTGGGATTGTGGCTCAGTGGTAGAGTGCTCGCCTCACATGTGTGAGGCCCTGGGTTCAATCCTCAGCACCACATAAAGAAAAATAACATAAAGATATTTTTTAAAAAGAATAAAGAAAAACACAAACAAAAGCTTAACTGGGGCTTCTACAGCAGAGGAAAGAGGGGGACAGCAACAGGGGCACCAAGTCTCAGGCTTTGGGGTCTAGAGTTCAAGACAAAAAGTTCAAAACAGCAGAAAGTAGAGCAATGAACAACTGAGAGTCTCAGAGAACAAGTCCAGATGTGCAAAATGAAAAGATGGCATAGATTCCCTTCAATGAATCCCTCTAGGAAATCTGTGGGACATATTTATCTTTGAAATAGCAAGAAAGGTAGAGCTAAGTCCTACACCACCGTGCTGAACCTGAACCTCTGAAGAGGTAAGAAGACAAATGCAAATCCTTTTTGGAGAAAATATTTCCCAAAGAAGGCCCTCTGATTTACCTAGAATAAAAACAATTATGATCTCTCATCCTGAATTTTGTATGGACTCTCAAATGGCCCCAAATAGTCAAAACAGTTATATCCCACTCTTCAGTCTATACCCAAAGAACCTAAAATCAGCATGACCACACCAATGTTTATAGCAGCTGAATTCACAATAGCTAAACTGTGGAACCAACCTGGATTCCCATCAATGGATAAGTACATAAAAAAACTGATATATATATATATATACGTACACACACACAATGAAATATCACTCAGCATTAAAAGAGAATAAAATATGGTATTTGCAGTTAATGGATGGAGTTGGAGAATATTATGTGAAGGAAAGTAATCCAATCCCAAAAAACTAAAAGCTAAATGTTTTCTCTAATTAGTTGGTGATGAGATATGATGGGGGTGGGGGCATGGAAAGGATGGAAGAAACCTGGATGGGGTCAAGGGGAGAATAGAGAGGGGCATGAGGCATGTGAGCTGGAATGAGAACACAGAAACAGGTGAGAAGGAGGTCTCTGTCATGGCTAGCAGAGGAGGTTGGCACCCAGTGAGAGCTTAGATGTGTGTGAGATGGCTGTCTCTGTCCTGGGCAGCTCAGAAGAGGGCCACCAGGCAGTAGAAGCTAGAACCCAGATGAACTGACTGAGTCCTTTTCCTTGTAGCAGAGACAGTTCCCCAGTGATCTGTGTCAGTCAGAGAGGATACTTCTGAGCAAATACTAGGTTTCTTGGGCAGGCCTGGCTTTTCAAAGAACCCCACTCCATGTTGAGGATGCAAGGCAGTGGGCAAATTTGTTCAGAGCCAACTGCTGGAGAGTTAGGAGACTGGTATTTACCTTGGGTTGAATTGGAGGTGTTACAACTGCGAGTAAAGGGAGGGACTGTCACAGCAGCTACTGAAGCTCCTTTTGGTTTTGGAAACTCCTGCCTTCTCTCAGTGAGTGGTCACTCCATTGTGGTCCACTTTGAGAATAATGAAACTGAACTCAGTGAATCAGGACAAGCTTGGCCATCTGTTAAGCTCCTGGGTGTGTACACTGAGATCCTTGATTCCACACAAGTGGTTCTTCTTTTTGAGAACAACTTGTCCCTCTTTGTGGGGACATCTGTGGTGCCACGGGTGTAGAAGTCATGGCTATGTAGGAAACAAGAATCTAAGGATATTTGTTCTCTTCTGGTCTGTTCTAGGCTCTCGTCTGTTTCTTGGCCTTGGTTTCTGGAATTCCCTCTGGATGTTTGTCTCCTTTTTTGTTTGTTTGTATTTTTGTTACTTCTCTTGTTAAGACATGGGTAATACTGGGTTGATCCCCTTGGTGATCTCTTGGGAAAGACTTTAACCTCTATCTGCTTTAAAGGTTTACCTCTCTCAGCCATGATTTTGGAGATCTTCTCTGGTTTGTCTCTCTGTTTCATTCTTGTACAATCTTCCAATTGGAGTTGTTCTGTCAGATGGAATTTAGTTTGAAGACAAAGGCCACTTATAGGTGTAAGCCTCTCTAAAATAATATTTTACATTAACCATCTGGCTTTGGAATAGCTTTCTGAACTACCATACAGTCTTGCTGATAGAGTTTGTCTGTCAAGTGTAAATTAAGTGGAAGGAATTTGTATGGGCAGGCCTGTCTGCTTTAAGTGTTCCCCTTGTCAACCATCATTTCACTTATCCTCTCTTGTCTGCCTCTGTTTCTCTTATCTGTTACTCTCCATTTAAGACATGGGTCCTACTGCATAGATCTTACATGCAGTCGCATGAGAAGAAAGATCTTGGCTGAATGGGCCACCAATGGTTATAAACCTGTCTAAGAGAAAGATGTTTTACTGTAACACAGTCTGGCCTTCGAATGGTTTTTCTGTATTATCATACAATTTTGCAGGTGAAGTTGATTTGCCAGGGGTAAAGCAAATAGGGAAGAGATTCCCTAGGTTACAGGCACTAATGCAGTTGCATGATAAGGAGTGTATGAATAGCCAGAAACAAAGTTGAAAGTGAAAACAAGCACTGCCTATGGTGCGAAAGGATAGTAGGACAGAAGAAGAAAGTTTTTAAAAAGATTTGAATCTAGATTTGAGCAGACAAAAGAGCAGGAAAATCTCAGCAAATGAAAGACTAACCCAGCACTTGTCACAGCCTCCACAGAAGCCTGGGCAGAGATGGAATTGATGAGCACCATTCATGGTGGTGGAATGAGAGCTCAGAACCAGGCAAGAGGAGGTTGGCATGCATAATTTGTAGCTGCAGTCAGGGAGAGCTTAGATATATGTGGGATGGCTGTCTCTGTCCTAGACAGCTCAGAAGAGGGCCACCAGGTAGTAGGAGCTAGAACCCAGGTGAACTGGCTAATTCTTTTTTCTTGTAGGAGAAACAGTGCTCCAGTGGTCTGTGTCAGTCAAGGAGAATACTTCTGCACCACAGACCACCCACAGAGAACCCACAACCACAAGTCCCACACTTACAGATGGCAACCAGGCTCTATGCAACTTTGAGTAAGATCCTGTAGATGGGAGCAGGTGCATGGTGGCCTATGGTAGTCGGATTGACAGCCAGAGTCCTGCAGTCTGATCTACTGTATACAACAGAAACAGTCAACAGACACAAAACCACACCCTCTGAGCATCCAGCCTCATGTCTCTGAGCTGACAAACAAGAGCCAGCTGGTGGGAGAACCACAGCAACTAGGGGAGTGTCTCCTTTGCCCCCAGCACGTCTAGGGAGGGGTCTAAAATTAAAGAGTGATGAACATCTTTTACAGATCTAAATCCTGATAAAATCTGACTGAGACTGAATAATATTTTCTTCATTTTGATGTGGCTTATTGAAAATAATTGCAATGTGAACTTTGATCATATATATAACACCCTCATCTGAATTTGATATTTGTTATCCTATTATTTGACATCGTGCCCTCAACACATTTGATTGTGTTTCTTCTACTGGTTGAAAGCACTACAAGCAATCATTCTATCTTTCTTTTCCTAGCTCCTCTTACCACCTCTTGCCTATTTATATTACCTGCTACTGCCTCAAATACCACCTGCATGTACTTTTTTCCTCCTTTACTTATGGTGTGTATTATTTTGTTCTCTCTTCATTTCTCTCATTCTTTTTCTTTCTCTCTTCTTTTGCCCAATTTTTCTCACCTTGCCTTTCAGACAATATAAAATCTTACTTACTATATTTAACAACTACATTTTCATCCTATTCCAGAACTTTACTACAAATTTATGCCAGCATTAGAAAAACTCTGGAGAATAGTATCAATCTCCCCCTCGTGTTAAATAGCACGTGGTGTTGCTCTGAAGTGACTGTAGTAAGTAAGGCTCAGTGTCTTCTCTCCAATTTAGCCAATACTGGGAATAGTGTTGAACCCTGATGCAAAGAAAAGACCACCAACTCCAATTTTAAATCAAATTAAAGCAAGATTGTATTTGTGTACACAAAGAGAGCTAATCAGCAGCTGTCTCTTAACACAGGATAGAGACCAGCCCCCTAGTGCTGCAGGAACAAGGTTTTATAGCACAAAAAGTTGCAAAGGGGGGTGTCTTGAAAACTCACAGATTACAGGATTTTGACAAGCATAATACAAAGGCAAATATTAGGTTAATGATCTACATGGCATCGTATTTCCAGGTAGGGAGCAAATTCCGATGAAAACATCAGAGCTTATGAGGTAGGTGCCACTGAGATTTCAAGAGGGTTGTTATCTGGTCAGGGAAAACCAGGCATGGGTGAGTTCAAGGCACAGGGAGGAACTCCAAACAAGTTTAGAAATCACAGTAATTTACAGTAAAACAGAAATTAACTTTTCATGACTTTGTGATGAGATGGCTCCGAATCCCAATATGGAACGAGGCTGGGTTCATCAAATAGTAGTTCTATAGTTTAAATATAAGGTACCCCCCCCCAAAGTTTATGCAATTTAAGAAAGTTTATAGGGAAAATGATTGAGTTAAAAGAGTATTAATCTAGTCAGTACATTAATTAATTTGATCCTCCAACCCAGGAGATTATAATTTTCTTTATTATTTGGATGCAGTTTAAACACTAACAATTTCCTGAATGGATCAGGCAGGGGAACTGAAAACACTTCACTGAAGAAGAAATATGATTGTCTTCAAATATATGGAAATATGTCCAACATCACTAGAAAGTAGAGAAATGCAAATTAAAACTGCCCTGAGTTTATCTCACTCCAGTCAGAAAGGCGTGCATCAAGAACATAAGTAACAAATGTTGGCGAGGATGTGGGGGGAAGGTACACTCATACATTGCTGGTGGGACTGCAAATTGGTGCGACCAATCTGGAAAGCAGTATGAAGATTCCTCAGAAAACTGGAATGGAACCACCATTTGACCCAGTTTTCCTACCCCCTCAGCGTATACCCAGAGGACTTAAATCAGCATATGGCCACATTGATATTTATAGCAGCTCAATTCACAATGGTTAAATTATGGAATCAACTGATTGCCCTTCAACAGATGAACGGATAAAGAGAATGTGGTATATATACAAAAGGGAGTATTATTCAGCCATAAGAAGAATGAAACTATGACTTTTGCCAGTAAATGGACAAAACTGGAGACTATCATGCTCAGTGAAATAAGCCAATGCCAAAACTCCAAAGGCTGAATGTTCTTTCTGATATGCTGATGTGGACTCAATAGGCTGAGTGGGGCCAGAGTTTGCTGGGAGAGAGGTTCCCTGGATTGGATAGGGCAGAGTTGGGGAACGGGATAGGGGTCAGGGAATGGGAAAGACAGTAAGATGAACTGGACATAGCTTTCCTATGTTCATATATAAATACACAACCAAGGTAACTGCACAACATTTACAACCACAAAAATGAGAAGTTAACTCCATATGTGTGTATGCTATGTCAAAATTCATTCTGCTGTCATGTATAAGTAAAAAAAAAATAAAAAACAATAATGTAAACAAAGTAAACCACTGACTTATTTATTCAAATGACAAGATGGAAATACAATTAAAAACTTGGTTCTGGGCTGGGGATGTGGCTCAAGCCATAGCTCACTCCTCTGGCATGTGTGTAGCCCGGGTTCCTCAGCACCACTACAAACAAAGATGTTGTGTCTGCCGAAAACTGAAAAATAAATATTGAAAAAAATTCTCTCTCTCTCTCTCTCTCTCTCTCTCTCTCTCTCTCTCTCTCTCTCTCTCAAAAAAAAAAAAAAAACCTTTTTTAAAAACACTTGGTTCTAATAAATTTGACAACATAGATTAAATTTAAAAATTCTTAAGGAACATAATTCATGGAAAGTGATAGAATAAGCAAATGAACCTTGGATTGGCCGAATGATTGTTTGTTATCAAAATAATAAACTAGGAATAAATACTAAAATAAAGCAAAAGTAATTAAATACAATTTTTAATCTCCCAGTAAAGAAAAATACTACCCTAGTAGATTTACTAAAGTCTGTCAAACATTTAAAGAAGAAAAATGCTAATCATACATAAAATATTTGAGAAAACAGAAGGCAGCTGCTCCCAATGTATTTTATGTCTCTATGACAGCATAGTCCTAATACTGAAAGCTTACAAGGAAATTATAAGAAAAAACTACAGACACAAAAATTATAGGTAAGAGAAACTGGAGGAAATTAGGATTGTTTAGATCACAAATACATTGTGTAGATCTTATTTGCAGGCTGACAATAACTATGAGACAAAATATGGGAAGTAGCCCAGAGGCAGATAAAATAGTCCATTTAGAGGACAGTCCTATACTGCTATAGTTTACTTGAAAGTACCAAATTGAGTTTGTCTGTTCTTCTTTAAGTGGTGGGTTAAGATAAGGGTCACAACAAATGTAACTGCAGGTGAGTGCTCTACATCAGGCACTAGAATTTCAATTTGGAACTGAGTTTAACAGCAAATTTTCCCTTTAAACACCTGTTGATCATTGTGACTCATATGATTCACCACTAGGTGGCAAGGGGAGATAAACAGTTAAACCAAGGCTGTGGAGAATTGAGGCTTTTAGGGAAAAAGAAAAGATTTAATTTTTCTTTTTTATGTGGATATATATATATGTATCTATATATATATATGTGTGTGTGTGTACATTTTCTATATATATAGTCAGTATAACACATATATTGTGTATATATGTACACTATTATACATTACATTGTCAATATACATAATGGTAGCAGACACCTCTTGTACCATCACTCCTGAAGCCGCATTTCAGAGGCTCACTGCAGCTGCATTGCACATCCTCTGCACTTTTGCCCCAAGACTTCTCCAGATATGCTTGGAACAGCTGAGCGAAGATACTTAGCATCTCTGAGTGCTCACCAATGCAAGTTTGGGGGAGGTAACAACCCAGGTGACAAACTTGACCATTAATGGATGGGAGATCCTGGGTAAGTGCCTCTGCTATGTCCCTTAGGTGAATAATTCAGAAGCACAATCAGAAGCTCCCAGCAAGATCAAATCCCAGGTGTTCATAGTGATGACATGGCTGATAACACCATGGATTGGCTTTCCCTTTTTTAGGGCTTTACCTTTCCTAGTACATGGTATCATGCCCCCAAATAAAGTTCTACCTATGAAACTCCTTATGTCACTACAGATTATTTTGGTTTTGTCTTCCTCCTGTTTTATGGTCTGATGTATGGAAGAAACACAAGCATAATCCATGACCCTTGTAAAGAATATTTTCAGCCCTCAAAAGTCTCCTTCATGGCTGCCCTTTCCAGTCAATACACTTTTAAAGGCAACCGATATTCTGATCTTTACCATATTAGATTAATTTGGATTCCATTTTTGAACTTCGCATTACTGGAGTCTTCATGACAAGCACTATTTTCTGTCTTCCTTTTTTCATTGAACATTATTTCTGTGATTTTTTAATCCATTTTTCAGTATTGCAATAGTTTGATATTTGCCATTCCTGTGTAGCATTTCATTGTGTGACTGTACAATTTATCCATTCTACTGTAGATGGACATTTGAATTGTCATCAGATTTTAGTTATTTTAAATAGTGCTTCTTTGAACATTTTTAGACAAGTCTTTTTTTTGTCAGGGTTGGGTTTGAACCCAGAGCCTCATTAAGTTGCCCAGGCTGGCCATTAACTTGTGACCTGCTGCTTCAGAACCAACCCACCTGGTTTGTACATGTATTTATGAATATAAATACTCATAGCTCTTGGGATACACACAGAAATAAGATTTCTGGGTCAGAAGTTACACTTATTTTCTGATTTATTCTTTTTTTAATTTTTACATTTTATTTTTATTGTTTATTAACACATATGAATTGTACATATTAATAGGGTTTAGTGTGATATTTCCACCCATGCACAAGCCTGCAGAGATTCCCTATCCACCCTCCCCCACACATACACATCCTTCCCAACTTCTTTTAATCACTCTTCTATTTTAAACTTGAATTTTTTATGCTTTCACTTATGAGAGGGAATATACAATTTTGGGTTTTCACTGTCTGGTTTTGTTTCACTTAACATAATGTCACCCAGTTTCATCCATTTTGCTACAGATCACAGGATTTTCTTTAAGGCTCAATATTCCAATATGCATATATTCCATATTTTAAATCCAATCATCTGTTGATGGGCACAAAGGCCAGTTCCACATCTTAAATATTGCCAAGTGCTGCATAAATTGGACATGTGGGTATCTCTTTGGTGTGCTGATGTGATTGTCTTAGGGTGGACACACAGATGTGGGACAGCTGTTTTGTGATACAGCTATTTTTAGGTTTTTGAGGAACTTCCATGGAGACTATTCTCAATAACATATGTAGTAATTTCATTTCCTATCAACAGTGTAGGAAACTTCCTTTTTCTTTATAACCTTTCCTGCATTAGTTGTTTTTTGTTTTATTTTGTTAATAGATATTCTATGAATAAGGAAATGGCATCTCATTGTAGTTTTGATTTTGCATTTACCTGATGGCTAGTGATGTTGAGTATTTTTTTATATTTGTCAGCCTTTTGTATTTCTTGTTTTTCTTTTTGATAACTACTTTTCAATTAATTTACTCACCTTAGTACTTCTTTAATTTTTTGAGTTCTTATATAATTTGGATATTGACCTTCTGTTAGATAAATACTTGGCAAACACCTTCTTCCATTCTGTCGACTGTCTCTTCATTTTGTTGACTGTTTCCTTTGATGTGAGGAAGGTTTTGGTTGACGTTCTCATTTGTCAACTTTTGTTTTTGTTTCTTGTGCTTTGGGGGTTGCTAGAAAAACATTAGTGGTCCAATGTCTTCAAGTGTTTCTCCTGTGTTTCCTTCTGTTTGTTCTAGACTTTTACATCTTACTTTTAAGTCCTTGATCCATTTTGAGTTGTTTTATATAGGGTGAGGAATAAGGGTCAAGCTATGTCTTCTGCATGAGCATATCCAGTTTTCTAACTATTTTTATTTATGCTGGTGTCCTTTCTCAAATATATTCTTCTGAGGCCTTTGTTGAGAATCTGTGTGGTGTGTACCTGAGTTGGTTTATTTATGGGATATGAATTCTGTTGCACTGGACTAGGTGTCTGCTTTATGTCGATTCTATGCTATTTTGATAGTTTGTCCTGAAATTAGGTATGATGATGCTTTCAGCTTTGTTCTTTTTGTTCAAGACTGCATTTGCTCAAGCCTGCATTGGTCTTTTGTGCTTCCATATGAACATAAGGACTTTTTTTCTACTTTTGTGAAGCTTATCATTAGAATTTTAAAGGGGATTGAATTTAATCCATACTTTGCCTAGCATGGGAATTTTTTTATCTAAAAACTTTGTCTATTTATTAAAACACGTAACATTAGACTCTAATACATCAGTTTCTATTTGACCCAAAAGTTACATATCATGAAGGTTCTTGCATATAAATCAATCATTCAATGAATAGAACTATTGTGCAAAGAAGGAGGTGACTTGGTATCTTGATTCCAATTTCCAAAAGCAGACTCTGACAGATCAAGTGCAAATAGTTCGCCTATTAATCAGCACCAGGAAATACCTGAAAGAGGGTAGGAAAGTGAGATGGGGAAATGCAGGCAGCTGATAACATGCTGCATCACTGACACAGGGTCCATTGTGGGAAACTGGAGCTCATTCCTGACTGGGAACTTCATGGGACAGTGAAAAACAAGCCACGGTGTTATCTCAACATGAAAAAGTTGGAATAAGTGTCCACTGAGTCACCACCCATCACTGGTGGAGGACCTTAACTCTCTGAAACTTCTAGCCTGTCCTTTGCACCAGGCAAACCCACTCCTATGCTAAAGCGGATGGGAGAAACCCATAGTCAAAAAGTTGCAGGTGCCAAGAGCTTTTCATGGGTACAGGTGGATGCCAGGAGATATGGGCACAGCACTGGATGTGGACTTGGAGAGCCTCAAACAAGAAGTTATAGCTTAAGAGTCTTGTACAAGAGATCATTAAATTGTGAATCAATGGGTCCACAACACACACCCAGTCTTGATTCTCAGCCCTATCCATCACCTCCTCTCTCTCTCTCCACTCTTTGCCTGCTGTAACCAAATTTTCTATGCTTAACGCCTGGAACATCAGCCTGCTTTGGCAGTGTTATCCTCTTAAATGTCTTGTCCATATTCTTTGCTACTCCAATTCTTAGCAATCCTGGTAGGTTCAGCTCAAGATTTGCTTTCTTAAGGAGGCTGTCCCTGGCTATTCAAGTCCTTAGAGAATTTTTTTTCCCTCCTCTGAATGTATAGGCCCTACTAGGAGCACTTTTCTGGGGCTCCTCATTATATGCTCCACTATCAGCTATCTCTACTACAAAGATCTGATCTGGATTTTCAACTCATGTGGAGCTACTTACTTCTTTAGAACTGCATGTGTGATCTCCCCTGCTGACTGCAAAGGGCAAGGGTAGAGGGGGTAGAGAGAGAAGAGGGGAAGGGAAGGGGAGGGGGGATAGTAGAGGATAGGAAAGGCAGCAGAATACAACAGACACTAGTATGGCAATATGTAAATAAATGGATGTGTAACCGATGTGATTCTGCAATCTGTATACGGGGTAAAAATGGGAGTTCATAACCCACTTGAATCAAAGTGTGAAATATGATATATCAAGAACTATGTAATGTTTTGAACAACCAACAATAAAAATATAAAATAAAATAAAATAAAATAAAAACAGGGCAAGTAAAATTACTTTAGAATTTGCTGCTGCATACATAAAATATAATAATGTATGTCTATGTAAATAAGTCAAAGTTTTTTATTCAATTACTTAAGTCTATTATTTACTTGAAATAGTTGTTCTAGAAACACATTCCACTTTTGTTTTTCTTCCCTCTCCCAATTCCATCTTTTTGCTTCTCCTAACTTTCATCTTGCCAACCCTCTTTTCATTTCTTTATTCTTTCCAAAATTGTCTACCAAGTGTCTAATTCTGACTTTGCATAGTGCTGGGTATAGATAGCGCATAGCATGGGAATTTTAATGATATTAATTTTTCTTTTTTATATTTATTTTTTAGTCTTAGGTGGACAGAATATTTTTATTTTATTTCTATGTGGTGCTGAGGATCGAACCCAGTGGATCATGCATTCTAAGTGAGCTCTCTACTACTAAGCCACAACTCTAACCCTGATATTAACTTTTCTAATCCATGAAGCTTCTGTCTGTGAGTGTGTGTGTGTGTGTGTGTGTGTGTGTGTGTGTGTGTGTGTGTGTGATTTCTTTCGACAGTGCCTTGCAATGTTCATTGTAGAGGTCTTTCACTTCCTTGGTTTAGTTTATTCTTTGGGATTTTGCTTTGTTCATGTTGTGGGATTTGTTGTTGTTGTTGTTTGGTAGATAGAATGAATAGAATTGATTTCCTAATTTCTTTTTCAGCCAGTGTGTTATAGGAGTTTATAAAAGCTATCAGGTTTTGCATGTTATTTTTTTCTGCTATTTACTGAATTTGTTATCATTTCTAATAATCTTTGGGTGGAATCTTTAGACTTTTCCATAGAGAATCATATCATGTATTAATAAGGATAATTTGACTTCTTGCTTTCCTACTTGTACACCTTATTTTTTTTTCTCTTGTCTAGTTACTCTGGCACAAAATTTTAATATTATGCGGAATAATGACAGTGATAATAGCCAATCCTGACATTTTTCTGATTACAATTTCCCATTCAGTGTGATGTTAGCTGTGGGGTTGAGATATATATATATATATATATATATATATATATATATATATATATATATATATATATAATTCATTATGTTGAGGTATGATCATTTTATTTTATAGCTGATTTGTTCAGGGCTTTTATAATAAAGGAATGTTGAATTTTTATCAAATGCTTTCTCTGCAGCTATTGAGAATACCATATTGTTTTTATCCTTAATTCTATTGATGTGATCTGTTTTCTTGAGAATTTTTACATCAAAAAAATAAATAAATAAAATAATTTTTACTCCTATGCCTACTATGGCTGTTTTCTGTTTTTGTTCTTGTTATGTTCTTGGCTGGTGTTTGTAGCAGGGCAATGTTGGCTCTATAGAATGAGTTTGAAAGAGTACCCTCTCTCTTAGTTCTTGGAATCTCTTGAGAAAAACTGGTGTTTAGCTCTTCAAAAGTTGGGCAAAATGCACCAATAAAGCCATTTTTTCCTGTGCTTTTATTTTTTGAAAGACATTTATTACTACTCAACTTTACTACTAGTTATGGGTAAATTCAATTTTTTTATGACCTCAAGTTTTAATTTTGGTAGTTCACACCTGCGCAGAAAAATGTCCATTTCCTCTGTGGTTTCCAATTTGTTAGCCTACCGGATCTCATAATGAACCGAAGGATTCTTTGTATTTCTTTGGCATAAACTATAACATTTTCTGTTTCATTTCTAATTTTATTTATGTGTGTCTTATTTCTTTTTCTTGGTTAGTCTACCTAACTAGTCACTTTTGTTTGTGTTTTCAAAAAAATAAACTCTGACTTTTCTTATTGGTTTTCAATCTCTGTTTCAATTATTTTGAGATGCTCTTTGTGATTTCTTTCCTTCTGATTTGGGGCTTAGTCTGTTCTTGCCTTTCTAAATCCTCGAGATACATTGTTAGGTTGGTTATTTTCAATTTCTCTTGTGTTTTGATGTAAACACTGCTTGACAGCTGACTGCAGAACAGACTCCCTGAATGATGAGACCAGTGTCTGGCCTGATTTCATGCTGGACGCAGGTGCATTTGGGCCTGTTGGTCTGCTGGCTGGCTGTGTGTGGGCACCTCTGTACAAGGCTACCTGATCCCTAGGTTAGACGGTGCCAAATGAGTTTGGAAGCCTAGGACTTGGACTTCTGCTTGGCTTAGATTCCACGTAGCCAGGATTATATTGTCATACTCACCTTTATACTTATGGTGAAATGATGAGAAAATTTAAATTAACAAAAAAAAAACTATGTTTCCTAGCCCGTAGAGAAGGACGCAAACTCTAGCAGTGGGTATAGTTTCAAAGTGTTGCCTAATGAGAGCAGCTTAGATCATGGGGCAGAGGGGATGTGTAATGTAGGCTGTCCAGATTGTTGGAGGTCTGTGAGTTCTGGGGGAATAGCCTACAGAGTCATGCTTCACGGCCATGGGGACCAGTGGGAATCTCCAGCTCCCTTTTTTTCTAAGAAGTCTGCTGTGGTCCATCCAGGTGGGAAAGATTTCCATAGAACTTACAGACCCCAGCTTACATTTCTGTGTAGATACATCTATAGATGATAGATTAGAGAGACAGATGGATTAGTCTCGTTATTTTCTTCATGCATTTTATAGACCTATGCCTATGCCAATGCAACTTGTCTTGCTCACTTTAGATTTCTAATGAATCTTGATAACAATCAGAGTTCCCTTTCCATATTGTATTTTTCAAGTATCTTGGGTATTTCTGGTCCTTTCCTGGCTCATAATTATTTTTAGAATTAGTTTGTCAATTTCCATGGGAATACCTGCTGGATTTGATTTAACATTTCACGGTTCTCTCTTTGAATTTGATAGGACTGGCATACTGAGTTTCATATTTACTTTCTTTTCAGTATCCCGTGTGGTTTTCTTGTGACATCATTAAAAGAAAACCGAAATCTTTTAGAGGCTCAAGGTAGAAGAATTCAATGTCAGAGTCCTGGCATTCATATCCTTTCTTGTGGGCAAACATTTTTTTTTAACTTGGACACCAGGCATGAAACCATTCTAGGCATAAAAACCTCATAGGGGGTTACAGGAAAACAAGTGACAATGAGGGTCAGAAATTTCCTGAATACATGTAGAGGAAAGCAAAACCTTCTCAGCAATATCAATACATGTAATAGCTTGAACAAGTGCATAGGAAATGCTAAGGACCCTCTGTATGTCATCCTAAAAGTCCAGGAATAGGAGAAAGCATGACCAGTTAGACCTGTTTCAGATAAAAGAGAAAATAGAAGTACAAGAGAGACCCAAACTGAAACTTTTCTTTCTTCCAGTGGTGTTGCTTCTGCTACTTTTCAAATTATTTTTATCATAAAATATAAAAAAGATAAGGTATAAAACAAATACATAAAATTAATAGAACAAATATACTTAACAAAGTTGGTTTGTTTCTGGAAATCAAGTCAAGAACAGGACTCTGTAGTGCTGTGTTTGCTGTGGTTTGTCATCTAAAGTTTCAGTGCTGGATTCTTGGTCCCCGATGTAAAGGTACTGAGAGGTAGTGGCACTTCAAGGGGTGAGGCTAGGTGAGAGGTGATTAGATCCTTGGGACACACTATAGTTTGGATGTTGAATGTCCCCAGAGGCTCATGTGTTAAATGTTTTGTTCCCAGGATAGGGTTATGGGGAGGTGGTAGGACCTCTAGGAGGTAAAGTCCTTAGGTCATTGACAGCTTGCCCTTGAAGAGGATCGTAGGACCTCTCTCTCTTTCTCATTTTTTTCCTTCCCTCCTCTTTGCTCTCTGGGTTGTGATGCAAGGAGTTTTGCACTGCTTTGTTCTCCCACCATGATGTGCAGCTTTGCCATAGACCCAAAGTGATAGGCTCACTTGATGGTAAACTGGAACCTCTAAAACTGTGAGCCAAATAATTTTTTTTTGTAAAAGTTATTTACTCTGATATTTCATGATAGTGATGGAAAACTGGCTAATATAGGACACAACCCTCTCTGAGTCAGTTTTCTACTTAGGAGATATTAGTACCTGAATTCTGAAGCTACTGCATGTGGTGTTCAGTAGGTATATTCAATCACAAACCTATCTGATATTTTCATAAATTTCTGAATTAAAAACCACTTGAACACTAGGGCTGTCGCTCAGTGGTAGAGCACTTGTATATCGTGTATAAGGCTCTGAATTTGATTTTCTGCACCACATATAAATAAAATAAATATCCATCTGAAATTAAAATATTTTTAAAAACACTTAAGATATTCTCAGAGGTATGTGTTCTCCCTGCCTTTGCCATACCTGATTATTTTAGCCAAAACTCTATTGCTCACAGTGAACAGAGACATGAAAAGAGTGCAAATTAAATAAAAATATATTTTATTAAACTCATTCATTTCTCTGTACTTTCTCTCATGTTTTAAAACTGGCCTTATGTGCTCTTTGGAGTGTGAATTTCTATTGATTAAATGTATGTTGAAGAAATAACAAATATATAAAAAGTAGCTTTGTTTTAAATTTTTTGCTTATATTCTGAACTTCCTATACCTCTTGAGTTTGCTTCTTCACTGTAAAAAAAATGAAGAATATTTTTCACAAGCATTAATTTTACTTTGCTACTTTTGGCTTTCCTAAATCCAAAGATTCATGTTCTGGAATATTCTCTATCACAATTCCTCTTCCCATTACATGTTCTGTCTCCTTATTGAACTCCTGTTGCAGTTATATTGGATTTCATACTAATCTTCACATCTTTCAACTTCTTTGTCATTTTCGAACCTCTTTTTCTCTGTATTGTACTGGAGAAGCCTCAAACCTTCCAATTTAAAATATTTTACTATCAAATTCTCTTGATGCTGTTTAATCCACCTTTGGATTTTAAATTATAGTGTAATAGACAGCATATCTGTTGCTCTGACCAAAGGATATGACGAGAACAGGGTAGAGAAAAAAGTTTTGTTTGGGGCTCACAGTTTCAGAGGCCTCAGTCCACAGACGGCCAACCCCATTGCTCTGTGCCTGAGAGGGGGAAGGACATCAAGACAGAAGGTGGGAAAGAGAAAAGCAGCTCATCAGGTGGCAGAGATGAAATTTTTACTCACCAGAGACAAAATATATGCCCCAAAGGCATGCCCCCCAATTACCCACCTACCCTACAGGTGACACCCACTTAATCCTGATCAGTGGATTGATTAATGCACTGATCAAGTTAAGGGATTTATAACCCAATCATATAACCCCTGAACCTTCTTGCATTGGCTCACAGGTGAACTTTTGGGGGACACCTCCTATCTAAACCATAACATATAGCAATAAAATTATAACTAAGGTTGAGTTTGCTTTAAACTCATGCCTAATATTTTTTAAAAAATTATGTACCTTTCTTTTCTTGTATTATTTCTCTTTATATCTTTAAGCTTTTCAAATATAATGCCCTCTGTGTGACATCTTAAGGGAAATAAACTACTTGTTTGCCTGACAGCTTCCACGTAGTAGATTATTTCAGTTTCTCTCCTCCAAATGTGGACTGTGGCCTGATGCAAGAAAGGTTTTCTGTGTGGATATTCTTCCCAACTTGTTTGAGGGGTTTCCATTGATCAACTTTGTTTTGAATTCTATCTGCTATCATGGAGGCATTACCAATTTGGAGTCACATTTTATTTTCATTTATTATACATTTTATTCCTGGGTCATGCAAGTAGACATGTGTGAACTTTAAACTCAGTCAGTGATTCATAATATCCAGAATGAGAAAAGCAGAACAAAGTCAACAAACATTTAATGAATAAATAGAAAAGCTTTCTTCCTTATATAATTAGGTTGATCTTTTTCTATTTTATTCCATCACAGAAGTTAGGGTATAGAAGAATCTCCAATTTTTTTCTTTTTTATTGTTTTGTTGTTGTTGTTATATCTAACAATACAATTCAGTTTGGCATAATTATAAAAGCATGGAAAATAATTTATATAATCCAACCCCCAGTACTTCTTCTTTATCTCCCTCCCTCTCTTACTCTTTTCCTTACCACTACTCTACTGATCTTTCTGCTAATTTGTTATAGTTTTTTTAGAATTAATGCCTTGTGGGTATACATAAAGGTGAAATTCACTGTGGTATATTCATATATGTATACAGGAAAATTAGATCAGATGGCTTCCACTGTTCTGCCCTTGTCTTGTTCCCCATCTCTCCCATTCAATGCTCTTCCTCAATGTCACTAATCTTTTTTTCTGTTTTGGTAGAAATCCCCTTTTTTTTGGCTAGTTTGCACAGCTGAGAGAAAACATTTGACCTTTCACTTACTTTCTGGGGCTGCCTTAATTCATTTAGCATTATGGTCTTGATCTATTCACTGACAAATGCCATAGTTTTATTCTGATTTATATCTGAGTAATATTGCATTGTGTGTACATTACACATTTTCTTTACCCATTCATCTGTTGACAGTCACCTAAGTTGGTTTCATAACTTGGCTATTGTGAGTTGTGCTGCTATAAACACTGATGTGGCTGCATCACTATAGTATGTTGATTATTGATCTTTTGGATATATACCAAAAGGAGAATAGCAGAGTCATATGATGTTTCCATTCCTAGGTTTTTGAAGAAAATTTATACTGCATTTCAAAGTAGGTTAAGCTAATTTGCAGTCCCCACAACCAGGCCTACATTTACTATTATTTGCATTTTTTTATGATTGCCATTCTGACTGGAATGAGATGAAATTTTAGTGTAGTTTTGATTTACATTTCCTTTATTGATAAAGATGCTGAGCATCTTTTTTTCTGTATTTATTGGCATTTGTATTCCCAGGAGACTCCATTCTAACTCTTATCTTATTGACTCAGTCCTGACCCCTTATCTTTGGAAACAAGGGACCACAGAAGCCAAACCCCTGGGAACCAAGGCACAACAATATCTTGTTTGCACAGGTATAAGATCCTATGTCTAGTTTAATGTTTCTTCATTGCTGTACTCCCAAGGGGGTTTCCTTAACTTTATTGTAAATGTAGCTCTATATTTAAGAAGAGTTTAAAATGTCATTTTACATTTCTGGGTATTTTTTAACAATATCTCTTTTTAAGATATGCAGGGTGCCATCTTGGCAAAAACAGAATACATAACTGTGTCTTCTATATTTACACAGAGAATTCCAATGATTGGTAATAAATTAATGTTCTAGGTTTGGAAAATGGATCAGGAAGGAAGGGCTGAGGCTAGAAAGAATGGAAAGAAGGGAGGATCAGAACAGAGAGGAGGCTCTTGGGGCTGAGATAAAAGTTAAGTGAAGAATGATAATGAAGATATTGGAGATTGGGAAAGTAGGGAGAAGCCGCGTAGTGAAAACGAACATGAATGGGAAAAGATGGGAGCACAGTAATTGGTAAAGAATGTCAGAGCCATAAGGTGCACTAGGTAATATTCAGTTCTTTCCAGTCTTTGTACATAAAGGACACTGGGGTATGAGTGATGACATGCTCTTTGCCGTCCCATGCAGGTGTTCCATGCAGGAGATCAGCATGGCTCTCATCTGAAGCTCCTTTACTACAAGAAATTTTCTCTTAGAGGCAAAAAAAAAAAACAGACCATATACAGGAAGTCAGAAAGGCAAGAGAAAATCTAAAATTATCTCCTCTAACATTAGGAACAAGATAAGTCTGTCCAGTCTAACAATAGCTATTCCATATAGTTCTCAAAACACTACCTAGAGACATCAGGCAAATTAAAGAAATTTTACAAATACAAATAGGCCAATTATTGATTTGGTTACTTAGGGTTTTGTTATTGTTGTTGTTGTTAATTTTTTTTTAGTTCATCATCTATCCTTGAGATTAATCCTCTGTCCATGGTGCTGGTGGTAAAGATGTTGTCACATCCTGTAGGTTCTCTGTTCATGTTCTTCATTGTTTCCTTTGCTGTGATTCTTGATTTTGCTTCTTCTACTTTAGAAATCTTATTGAGGGAGTTGGTTCCTGAGCTGACATGGTGGAGAGTTGGGCCTACTTTTCTTCTAGTAGGCACAGAGTTCCTGTTCTAATGCCTAAGTCCTTGATCTACTTTGAGTTGAGTTTTTTTGCAGGGTGAGAGATTGGCATCTAATTTCATTTTGGTACATATACATTTCCAGTTTAATAAATGGCCTAAGGAAGTGAACAGTCACTTTACAGAAGAAGAAATATGAGTGGTCAACAAATATATGAAAAAGTGTTTAACATCTCTAGCAATTGGAAAAAAATGCAAATCAAAACTACACTGAGATTTCATCTCACCCCAGTCAAAATGGCATTTGTCAAGAATATAAGCAACGTTAAATGTTGGTGAGGATGTGGGGAAAGATGTTCATTCATACATTGCTGATGGGACTGCAAATTGTTGCAACCACTCTGGAAAACAATATAGAAATTCCTCAGAAATCTTGGAATGGAACCACCATTTGACCTAGCTATTCCACCCCTTGATTTATATCTAAAGGATTTAAAATCAGCCTAATACTTGGCACAGACACATCAATGTTTATAGCAGCTCAATTCCCAATAGCTACACCATGGAACCAACCTGGAATATTGCTTGGCCATAAAAATGAATGAAATCATGGCATTTTCTGGTAAAGGGATGGAACCAGAGAATATCATGCTAAATGAAATAAGCCAGTCCCCAAAGACCAAAGGCAGAATGTTCTCTCTGATATGTGGATGCTAACACACAAAAAGGGAGGGGAAGATAAGAAGTTCATTAGACTAGTAAAAAAAGGGGGGGTATGAAGGGAGGGGCATGGGATTGAAATAGTTAAATTATGGAATCAACTCAGATGTCTATCAGTAGATGAATCTATTAAGAAACTGTTGGGGGCTGGGGATGTGGCTCAAGCGGTAGCACATTAGCCTGGCATGCACAGGATGCTGGGTTCGATCCTTAGCACCACATAAAAATAAAATAAAGATATTGTGGCTACCGATAACTGGAAAATGAATATTAAAAAATTCTCTCTCTATCTCTCTTTAAAAAAAAGTTGTAGTATGCAGTGGTACACAATGGTATACAGTGGAGTTCTCGTCACCCATAAAGAAGATGAAATTATGGCATTTGCTGGTAAATGAATGGAAATGCTAAATAAAAGAGGCCAGACTCAGAATCTCAAAGATCAAATGGTTTATATCAAATGTGAAAACTAGGAAAAAATAAAAGAAGGAGGAATGAAGGATATATTATCATGAAGATAAATGAAAGATCAGTATTGTAGAAGAAGGAGAGTGAGGCAGAGTGGAGGGATGGAAAGAGGGAGGCAATATTGAATGATTTTTTTTAATTATGGACATATAAATATGTCACAGGGAATTTAAATTTTATGTATAAGTAAAAAGAGTCAATCAAAAATAAATAAATAGAATGAAAGGAAGTTTAGCAGAGGAATGATAATAGGGGGAGGTGGACAGGGTGAATAAAGGGGAATTGTGAGGTGATATTGAATTCCATGCCTGTCAGGATGAACCCAACTACTATGCATAACTAAAATGCTCTAATAAAAATAGAGGAGAGACACATTTTCACTATGTGCATTCATAAATACATCACAATTCATTGCAGTTTACATATGTATTTAATTCCTCAATTGAAAAGTAAATAATTAAATAGAAAGAAAACTAGTAGAGGACGGAGGAGAGGATGGAAGGGGGAAAGATAGTATTGGGAATTAAATGAGGAAAAACATGTAAAATGCCCTTAGGAACACATCAAAATGAACTCCACTACATGTACAACTACAATGCATAAAGATAAAAAATAACTGAGTTTCTTATAGGCAGAATATAGTTGGGCCTTAGTGTCCAATGCATTTTTTCTTCTATGTCTTTATTGAAAACTTTAATCCATGAGCATTCAAGGTGATGAGTGATGTGTCAGCATTTGCTCAGGAGAGACAACTCTTGTTGCCTGATGTGCATTGCCCTCCTTGGGAGAAGAAATAGGGGCACTATCATTTGTTCTGGTTAAGTCTCATTCTTAAGCAAGTGACTTGCTTCTGAGATTTGGGGGGTTGGATCATGTAAGGGTTCTTGCCTTTCTCCAAGCTGCCTGGGACTTCTTTTAGATGAGGAGCAGGATGTGGCCCTTGGCTTTAACCCTAAGGGCCACAGGAATTTCTGCCCTTTCTCCACCACGCTAAGGAATTTTGTGTGTGGAAAATAAAGGAGAACCATCTTACTGAGACTTAACAACCTTTCCACGTTGCGGTTGCAGCCATACCTCATGACTGCCTCGTAAGAGAGTATTTGATGAAATCCCAGATTCCCATCTCTCAGGGGACCCTGCTCAGATGTATGTGCAAGAACCTAAAGACTGATTTGATTTCTCCCTGTATCAGTGAGTGCCAGACTATCTAAATGCTCAAACAAGGTTTTAGTGATGAGTTACCAGTTACAGCAGAATTCATCTTACTTGCTTGGAGAGCGTTCAGTGCTAAGAACTGTTTGCTGAATTAAGTTATGAATTTTAAAGTAATTGAAGTTAGTCATAAATATCTTGACTCCCACGGCTATTAGGGGTCATTAGTCAATCCCCCTTAGTCAAGATTTCTGTATTTGCTAATTTGTCTATTTCCTGAAATTCATTGGCCACCTCCAAATTATCTGTAACTGCCTTTTCAGTCAATCACAGATACGTGCAGAGTGGTGCAAAACTTGAGTGACATGAAGGATATATTCCCCATCTAAACCGAAAGAGCTGATGTTCTGCCTTCTTATTTCACCCATCACTATGGGACAAGGATCCCTTTTGCCATCTATTTGGAGACACATTTTCTCTAATTTTTTGTGGTTTGTTACCATTTTTGTCAATTAAAATGACCCCAAAATATTGCTGAAGTGCCCCCTAATGTTCTTAAACTTAAGAAGATATGATGTGCCTCACAGTGGAAATACGTGTGTTACATAAGCTTTGTGTAGTGCTGTTGACTGTGAGTTCAGTGCTAATGCACAAACGATAAATTGGTAATATAAAGGGGAAATTTTCCCAATTAGTAGATGACACTACTTTATACAATAACAGCTTCAATGCTATGATAAAGTTGTAAAAAATCAATAAAATTTATAGTCTGTTGAGAAGACAACATATAATTTAAAGTATGATATTCAACATTTTAGCAAGGTTGAAAGTCAAAGAAATTTATGATCACACATTCAGGTACAGGAATTATTAAATTCTTCTCAGGTGTTTTTTAGTATGAAGAAATACTGCACATAATGAATTATTTATAAATATATGTTAAATAATATTTTTCAATAAAATGCATATAAAATAAAGTAATGTATTCAATGGTTAACAAAAATGTTGCAAACAGAAGATCACATGAAACTTACTTCCCCAGAAAGCATGGTTGATTTTTTTTACTAATGCAGTATTTGTGGCTACTCATAAAACATAACTGTGCTAAATAAATGAAAATTTAACTTTATATATGTTACTAATAGACCCTACATCAATCCTGCAGAATAACACTCTAACTCTCCTTTTATTATCCCTTTCAGCTCAGTGACACATGTACAATATTTCAGGTACCAACTTCATCAGCTGCCTCTCAAGTTTTAATGCACCAGTCAATTTCCTTCTGATTTTCCTAAAACACAAATTATAGTTCAGTAAGTCTGAGATCAGACCTCAGAGTCTACATTTCTACCAAGATCCATTGTGACAATCCTGCTGCTTGACCCTAACCCCATCAAAGGTCACCTACACCCTGCCCCATTTTTCAGTTTAGAATCTTTGGAACAACAATTTCACTCTAACAGTTCTCTATTTTTGAATAGCAAAAGGAGTAAGGGAAAAAATGTGTTTTTTTCTCAGAGGCTCAGAGAAGAAACTGTAGAACCAGGGAAAGCATGAAGTCTTTTGGCCAAGTGATAAGACTTTTCAGAAGAGCATCAAAATTGTCAACTACCACAGACATGTCTTTTAAAAGGCTATACATTTGGCATAAATTCAACACAGATTTTTTTACTGATAACACATTATATTCCAGACAGACTCTTCATCAGAGATGCAATATTGAAAAGACAAATACTTTGCTTTCAAGTTTCTAGAATTTAAAGGAGGAAGGAACATACACCAATATTATAGAGGCCAGGTACTGAGGACTAGAGTTAGTAAAGTACAATTGAAATACAGGGGATCTCAACTGCTTCCCACTGTCAATCACGGAAGCACTCTTGGAGGAAGTGACACCTGAAATTAGCCTGATGATCTATTAATATCTAACCAGGTGTAGCTTGCTAGGACCATATTTTTTCCATTCAATTTAAAATTTAAAGTCCCAGAACCCAGATCAGACTCTAAATCTTGCTAGATTAAATTGAGCATATATTGTCAAATGATCTTGAAGCAAAAATAAATTGCAAAGGTTTTACAAGGAGAATTGAAGAAACGTCATTGCCATGTGGTATTCATGTGAGATGACCACCTGGGCAGCTGGGTCCTCACTTCAAAGCGAGAGCAGTGCAAGGAACTTCACAGTGTGTCCAAAGTGAACCAGATGAGAACAGAGCAAATAACTTCATAAGATGGAGGTGAGAACTGAGGAAAATCAAGGAAGGCTGTTGGGAGGAAAAGAAAACGTAAGAGAGAGTTTAAGACAATAAGACCTTTGGGGAGGAGGAAATAACTGTAAGATGGATACAAAGAACTTACCAGTGCTTCCTAAATCAAAATGCAAGACCTGTCAGAAGAGCCAGAGTCACTAGCACTGCCAAGAAAATAAAGCCCAGGAAATTGTGATCTTCTGTGCATTCAAGCAGGCACCAATAAGGTTATTTCAAATCCATTTCCCATTTTGCTTTTTTACCTTATCTACTCTGTTTTATTGTGTTAACCTGGGCTTCTTCGGTTTTTCTACTTCGCCAAACTTTCTATTTTTTCTCATATACCTCTTCAGAGATGAACTCTTCATGTAGCCCACAACATCCTCCTGCATCTACTCACCCCTCATTTTTAACTCTTGCATTCCTTGGATTAATATATTTGTCTTCTTTTGGGGGCCTGGAATCCCTAAAATCCCAAACCATGGAGCTGGCCCTCATGGTTTACTAGAGGACCACCTCCCTCCATCTCCAGCTTGGTCCCAGCTCTTACCACCCCAGCAGAGGACGAGGTCCTGCCCTCCTAGGCTGCTGTGCTTCACCCTGCAGGCCAGGCCAGCCGCCTCCCCAGCTGCCACATCCAGGGTTGCTTGGAGATACCACGTCCCATCAGCATTGGGCAGGATGTCACCCCTCTGTATGTCCAGCTGCTCCTGCTCACCCCACATCCACATCACCCACACGGGCTTTGGGTAGAATCCACACAGGAAGCAGACAGCCATGCCCAGGACTGGAACCACTGGACAGCCAGGCCTCAGGCCTTACCATAAAAAACAGGAAAGTTATTCAGACCAGGACTCCTCTAAGTACTTGGTGGCTCAGCTCCCTGCATCAGCTTAAATACACACATCTTTTCCACTTCTGAAAATGTCACTCATTATCTTCTTCTCCCTCTTATGTGCTTCTTATCCTAAGATTTAAATGGAAGGGCATGATTTCAGAATGGAAAATTCTCAGAGAGGGGATCGAGTACTGGCCTTGTAGCTGCAGATAAAACTTCCCTGCATCAAGAAGACTCATGGTGAAATGTGGGCAGGGGTCAGTGAGGATCACATGTGCCCTGTTGATGATGGCTGGAATTGAAGGGTCTGCAGAGATCTGGATCCTACTTCCAAATGCTGGAGATGGTGAGATGGTAGCCATGATTTATTCTTGAAGCGCAGGAAATGGAATCCTTTCATAGCTACCTGAAGAAAGCTTGAAGAGTCCTCCTCCGATTGCAGCTCAGAGCCCCCGACCATCTGAGTCTCAAAGGAATCTGGGAAGAGAAATAATAAATTAGAGGGAAAGGGAGAAAGTGAAATGAGTGGAAGGAGAAGAAAATAAGAGCAGAAGGGAAGATTTTTTGCAGGTTCAGGAAGTTAAATCAAGTGTGGTTTGATCAGAGGCTTACAGAAAGGGGAATTGGTAGAAGTTGGAGGTAAAAAAATAAAAAGAAAAGATAAGAACATGTAGAAGAGGAAATTGTGCTCTAGTGTTCTAGTTATGTAAAGAACATCATTGGTATTTTGATCAAAATTTGAAGTATGGCCATTTTGGCAATATTTATTATGCCTATCCAAGAACATTTATGTTCTTTCCATCTTTTAAAGTTGTCTTCAATTACTTTTTCTCCCTAAATTTGCTCTAATCTGCTTTAAGTTGCGGGGAGGGTCCCCTCAATTTCTCTTCCTTGGTAGATGAGTTATTAAGTCCTTCCCTTCTCAAGGCAGTGACTGGGGTTAGGCCTGACAACACATAGAATGAGGCACTTTTCCTGATCATTTGTATGTAGACTAATGGTCAATCTACAAACTGTGAGAGAGAGGCTCCCACCTGCTTTCTTCCATGCTGGAGAAAACTGTTCATTTTTCCTGCAGAGGTCTCCCTAAATTTGAGCTTCAATATGCTCCAGAAAACCCATCTCTCATCACCTGGCTTTGCCAAATTTATTTCTGGCCTCCTGTGGCAATGTGCTACGGTCCCAGTGTGCCCAGTGCTTGAGACCCCTGGGGGATACAGACCTAAGGGCATTCCTGCTTTCCTCCCTGCCACTATAAATTCCTGGTTTTGAAAAAAGAAAAAAAAGTATATTTCTTCACCTATTTTGCCTATTTTCTTCTGCCCTGCAGACTAAGGGAACTTCCAGAGGGTAAGGGGAACATTTACTGGTTGTCTAACGCCCTTTTCCCAGAGTTTTAGGAAGGGTTTGGTTAAAAGAGAATGCCTCCCTCTTGCAGCTTTTTTTAATGCATTGAGTAGATAGGAGCACAGGAACAGTAATGGGGAGATTCTGAACTGGCTTGTGGAGGCTAACCAGGCAAACAACGGGAACCTGGGTCTTTTTTTACTAATCATCCCAGTCTTCCTTTCAGCTCTGCAGTCTGAATTGCCAGTGTCTGATCCAGGAGGCAAGGGAAGCACCTGGAGGAATGGGTGCAGGAGAGGGGTGCAGGAGAGGAGTGTTGTATGGCCCATCCAGAGGTGAGTTGTTATTGACCCTTTCCCCCAGTGCCAGTCCCTCCAGATACCCCAGAGGGCACTTGGGAGTGGGGTCAGTAGAAGGAACCTTTGGTATTCACCCAAGAGCAGCCAAGGCCAGAATTCCTCAGTTGCTCCTGACCTGTTACCACATCTCCATACATCCAAGGTAGACTGGGACTAGAGACACTGTGTACATCTGCAATCCCTCTCCAGGCCTGGACTGAAAAGTAGAAAGTGGCTTCGGTAGGACCCAACATGTCTGCCCCGTACAGAACAGGTGATTGGGAACCCTGAGGCCAGGAGTCTTGAAGTATGGTGGCTGCACTGACTGTTTTTAAGTAGCTGACGGGTGCCCACTATCATCCTCCAGGAAGAAAAAGATAGAAAGATGCACCTCAAACAGATGTGATGGGCATGGAGAGGAGCTTAGTTATGTGAGTTGTGCTGCTATAAATATTAGGGTCACTGTGTCACTGTAATATGCTGATTTTAAATCATTTGGGTATATGCTAAAGGGTGGGTTAGCTGGGTCAAATGGAAGTTTCATTCCAAATTTTCTGAGGAATCTCCATACTGCTTTCCATAGTGGTTGCACCAATTTGCAGTCCCACCAGCAATGCATGAGTGGACCTTTTTCCCCACATCCTCTCCAGCATTTATTATTGTTTGTTCTCTTCATAATTGCTATTCTGACTGGGGTTCGATAAAATCCTTTTTTTAATTTTTTTTGGTTGTTGCTCAAAACATTACAATAATCTTGGCATATCATACATTTGATTCAAATGGGGTACTTAATCTTCATCTTATTTTTCCACATGTACAGATTGCAGGATCACATTGGCTATACAGCCACGTTTATACATAGGACCATACTCGATAAAATCTTAATGTAGTTTTGATTTTCTTTTCCTAATTGCTAGAGATGTTGAGCATTTTTTTATATATTTGTTGCCCATTTGTATTTCTTCTTTTGTGAAGTTTCTTTTTAGTTTTTTTTTTGGCCCATTTCTTAATGGGGTTCTGGGGGGTCATTAAGCTTTTTGAGTTATTTATATATTCTGGATATTAATCCTCTGTCATAGTGGCTGGCAAACATTTCTTCCCATTCTGTAAGCTCCCTATTCACTCTGTTGTTTCCTTTGATATGCAAAAACTTTTTAGGTTAATAATATCCCATTTACTGATTCTTGTTTTTATTTCTTAAACTTTAAGGGTCCTGTTCAGGAAATCAGTGCCTGTACCTGTATGGTGGAGCAATGACCCTATGTTTTCTTCTAACAATTGCATGGTTTCTTATATAATTCCTAAGTCTTTGATCCATTTTGATTTGACTTTTTGCAAATCTAACTTTATTCTTCTGCATACAGATATTCCATTTTCCTAGCATCATTTGTTAAATAGGTTGTCTGTTCCACAATACACTTTTTTATCCAGAATCAAATGACTATAAGTATTAGGGTTTGTGTTGGCATGTTCTATTTCTACTCCATTGGTCTTCATATATATTTTGATGCCAGTACCATGCTGTTGTTGTTTTTTACTATGGCTTTGTAGTCTAATTTGAAAAAAAAAGACATTTTGATGCCTTCTGCATTGCTCTTCTTGTTCAGAATTTCTTTGGATATTGTGGATCTTTTATTCTTCCATATGAATTTAAAGACTTATTTTTCTAGTTCTTTGAAGACTGTCATTCATATTTTGATGGGGATTGCATTGAATTTGCATATTGCTTTTAGTAGCATAGCCATTCTGACAATATTAATTCTGCCTATAAAAGAACATGGTGGGTGTTTTCCATGTTCTGAGGTCGTCTTCAACTTCACAAGTTCTATAGTTTTCATTCACTTCATTGGTAAGGTTAATTCTCAGCTTTTCTTTTAAGTTACTGTGAAAAAGGTGGCTTTCCTGATTTATTCCTCATTTCAATCACGGTAGGGGTATAGAAAAGCTATTTGCTTGTGAATATTGATCTTATATCCTTATACTTTGCTGAATTTATTTATCAGCTCTAGAAGTCTTCTGCTGGAATTTTTGGGTATTCTAGATATAGAATCATGCCATCAGCAAACAGTAGTTGTTTGGATTTTTCTTTTACAATTTGTATCCCTTTTATTATCTTCTTTTGACTAATTGCTTTGGCTAGAATTTTAAGAACATATCGAATAAAAGAGGTGAGAGAAGAGGGGATGACACACAGTGGCCTTGTCCCTGATTTTACAGGAAAAGCTTTCAGTTTTTTCTATTTACTGTAACTTTGGCTCTGGGTTTTTCATATATTGCCTTTATAATGTTGAGGTAAGTTCCTTACATCCTCACTTCTCCAGTGATTTCAACATGAATGGTTGCTGTATTCTGTCAAAAGCCTCCTTTGCACCTACTGAGATGACTATATGATTCTGCTTCTTGATTCAGTTCAGGTGGTGAATTCCATCCATTGATTTATGTATGTAGAACCAGCCTTGCATCATTGGAATGAAGCTCACTTGGTGAGCTTCATTCATGGTGTATTATTTTCTTGGTATATTTTTTAATGCCATTTGCTAATATTTTATGGAAGATATTTGCACTCATGTTCACCAGGGATATTGGTCTGTAGTTTTCTTTCCTAGATGTGTCTTTGTCTGTTTTTTTTTTATGTCAGGGTTATCTTTGCTTCACAGAATGCATTTCAAAGTATTCCCTCCATTTCAATTCCATGGAACAATTTGAGAAAGACTAGGATTTGTCTTTCTTCAAAAGTCTGGTAGAATTCAGCTGGAATCCATCGGGTCCTGGGCTTTCGTTTGTTGGAAGGCTTTTGATTGTTGCTTCAATTTCATTGCTTTATATTGGTGTTTTTAGGTTTTCTCTATCTTCCTGATGCAATTTGGGTGAGTCATACATGTTTACAAATTTGTCGGTGTCTTCTAGATTTTTCAGTGATTACAACTTAAATTACAAGTTATTACAATTTAAATTTTTGAAATAGGTTCTCATAATCTCTGGATACCAGAAGTGTCTGTGGTAATATCTCCTTTATTGTCTCTATTTTCTTGAACGTTTCCCTCCTTCCCTCTTTCTACTCTCAGTCCTCTGCACAAGTACAGGCATATGTAATGCTCAGAGATGTTTAAACAAGTTTATACCCAGAAGTCATTTACAGAGAACAAGATTTCCTATAAATTTCAACACAAAATGTGCTAATTTTACTACCAACTTAGTCACACACTGGCAAACTCTTTAACGTCTAGTGATTAGATGTTGCAAAATTAGGACTGATTGGTCCATTCTATAAACTATGTACACAGCAAAACAAAATACACAGAATATACAGGAAAAAAATGATGTCTGAAAATGTCTGAGTATGAACACACTCACACGTTCTCTTTTGCAACGGCTTTCTCTCGTCTCCTCCACAACACTGAACAAGTACACACAGTACTAAACTGCTCACAGAGGTGATTTAACAGGTGAGTCATACATTTACTTAGCATTTTCAATTATGTACACAGTACCACTCCCAAAAAACAATATTCTATATAAATTTTAGCAAAAAAACATTTACAAAGATATATTTTACTACTTCTACATTTAATATACTTCAGGTACTCAAACATCTAGACAGACTAGATCCTTCAAGTAAGGACTTGAATTTGTCTATGGTGTACATGATAGTCTTGAATAAACTGCACACATGTAACAATATTTCTAATTTGAAAAATGCTCAAAATATGAGCATTCTGGCCCTTCAGCAACCCAGTAGATTATAATGCTCAAATTTTCAGAAAATAATAATTCTTAGGAATTTTAACACAAAACATACAAAATTTTTTGTTTACTAATTCTAATTTTGTGGTACACTGGCAGCCTCTTTACCATCTAGAAGGACTACATGTAGAATACATCTGTTGTATCATTTATGTACACTATGTGGACAGCAAGTAAAACAAAACACATAGACGTAAGGAACAATGGTTACTCCTGCCTTATTATAAGCACAGTGGCATGGCTCTGGAGAACCAGCACAGAACATATACCACTCAAAAGGAGGTTTGACTATTGCCTCCCCAGAGCATTTTGTAAAAATTTTAACAAAAAGAAATTTACAAAATGTGCTATATTTTACTACTGCTGCTACATTTCACATATATCGGGTACTTTAGAACAGAACTACCTAGAAATATCTAGACTAGAAATATCTAGACAGACTAGATATTTTTCAGAAACGTACTTAGCATTTTCAATCATGTGTACAGTACCACTCCCTTTGTGCTAGGTGCATGAACAGCAGACCACTGACCCCATAGGCACAGCCCTGGGCATGAGGCCATGTGTTGCAGTCCTTGCACTTGCTCCATGACCCACTCCTCGATTGTTTGCTGCAAGGACAATTAGCAGAAATTGCATTGGTGGCTGCCTGTAATCTGCTTAGCTACTGCCTGAGTATATATACATGGTAACTGCACAATAAAATCAGACCTGCTTCTTGCTTGGTCTCTGAAGGTCGTGATAAATGGCTCTGCAGCCACAGTCTGCTCTACCCTGTTCTGTGGACCTCCTTGTTGTATGAGAGAGAGCCCACACAGAGTGGGTTTTGTTTTATGAATGTAAGTGCACAAATATTTGCCGCATAGATAAAAACATTATATATTGGTTTTTGCACAATTTCCTTAACCAATATGAAGTAACCTCCTTTGTCTCTTACAAATAATTTTGGCTGGAAGTCTATATTGTTGAATATGAAAGTAGCTCATCCTTATTGCTTTTGGTCTCCATTTGCATGATACATATTTTTTCAGCCTTTAACTTTCAGCCTATGGGTATTTTGCCTGTATGATGAGGTGTTTATAAACAATAGATAGTGGGGTCTTGTTTTCTTAATTGATTCTGCAAATCTATGTCTTTTCATTGGAAAATTTGGACCAAGTACAATCAGTGTTATTATGGAGAAATGATTATTATTTCCTAACATTTTGGTTTATTTCTAACATTGAATTGAGATGAGATTTTCTTTTAATTGGCTAATCTTCCAATGAGATTCATCCGTGAGCTTGTTCTGATATTTATTTTCCTTTCTTCTGAATGTAATGTTCAATTAATTACTGTTTCAATCAGTTTCTTCATCACTGTAACCAAAAGACCTGATGAGAACAACTTATAGGTAGAAATTATCATTTATGGTCATAGTCTCAGTTGTTCTGTCCACAGTCAGCTGACTCCATATCTCTGGGCCCAAAGTGAGGTGGAACATCAATGTGAAAAGGCCTGGTAAAGGAAGCAGTTCAGAACCTGGCAACCATGAAGCAAAGTTCTAGTTACCAAGGAAAAAATATAAAGACACACAAACCCAGTCCTACTTACTCCAGTCAAACCCTACCTTCCTGCAGTTTGTGCCAAATTAATTCATATCAGTGGGTTAATCCACTGATGTCACTATGCCTCTAATAATCTAATCATTTCACCTCTGAAAATTCTTGCATTGTCTCACACATAAGTTTTGGGGTCACCTCAGATTTAAACCATAACAAGTATGTTTTGCTGTGCTGGATTAGTGGTTATGAATTCTTTCGTTTCTGGTTATCATGGAAGGTTTTTATTTCCTTTTCTATTCTGAGAGTTATTGTGACTGGATATAGCAATCTTGGTTTATACCCATTGTTTTTCAGGACTTGATGTATATTATTGCAAGTCTGAGCTCAGAACAGCAGAAAATCTAAATGATTGACCTCAAGTGTGACCTGCCATTTTTCTCTTATTGCTTTTAGAAGTCTATCCTTTGCTAACACACAAGGTGGGTGGGTAGGAAAGAACAGAAGTACTTTGAATTAGACAGAGTTCCCTTTGAGGGAAGGGAGGGGGATGAGACTAGGAAAGACAGTAGAATGAATTGGACATTACTTTCCTATATGTTCATATATGAATATATGACCAGTGTAACTCCACATTGTGTACAACCACAAGAATGGGAAGATATGCTCCAAGTATGTGTAATATACTGTCATGTTTAAATAAAAAAAGTCAAAAATTTTAAAAGGCCACTAAAATTTTTTAAAAATAAAAAAGATGATGTAGTTATGAGCTAAAGATAAAATAGCTTTAGATGTTCTGCTTACATAAACACAATGTCTGTGATAAGTGAGTGACAGGTCTGTTTTTTCTGTTTTTGTACATGTCAGTTATTGACCTTCATCACGTATTGCTTTGAATGATGTTGAATATAAATGGTGAGTGATGATATTTTAGTACCTTTACTCATCTTAAGAGGAAAGCATTTAGTATTTTACCACAAAGTAAGATGTTTGGGTTTGTTATCAACACCATTTATCAGGTCGTGACAATTTATTGATATTTCTTGTTTGCTAAGGGATATTTTATTTTTGTTTGGTTTTGCTTCTGTTTTGTTTTTAATCACAAATGTGTATTAAATCTTATCAATTACACTTAATGCAGTAATTCATTTAAAAATAACTCTATCCTTGTTCTGTATAGTAGACATTTTTCTTATACTGTGTCTTGAAGAGTATCTTTTTGATCTTGCCTACGTGGGATTCTAAATGTATCTTGTATTTGGATTTCCATCTCATTCCTAAGGTTTGGAGATTTTTCTGATATCATTTCATGGAAAATTTTGTGTATTTCTTTGGTTTGGTTTGTATCTCAGTGCTGCCTTCTACATCAATCTTAATGTAATCTAAGATTTCTTCAATATTCTGATCCTGATCTCTTGACTAATTTTCTTTATTGTAGATTTTATTTGCATGATTGTATACTATGTATTCAAGGCCTAAAAAAACGATTTCAGTATGGTCAAATATATTGTTGACTTCTTCCAACAATTTTTAGTTGATTTATTGAGTCTTTCATTTCTAGGATTTCTGTTTGGTTCTTTTGCAGAACTTTTATCTCCTCATTGAAATGTTTTTTGGTTTTTGTTTTTAAGAGAGAGTGAGAGAGGAGAGAGAGAGAGAGAGAATTTTTAATATTTATTTTTTAGTTCTCGGCGGACACAACATCTTTGTTGGTATGTGGTGCTGAGGATCGAACCCGGGCCGCACGCATGCCAGGCGAGCGCGCTACCACTTGAGCCACATCCCCAGCCCCATGAAATGTTTTTTACTTCTTATGTTTTGTCTCAGTTAATTCATTACATCCTATTTTAGTTCACTCAACATTTCAACTATGAACTTTCTAATTTTTTAATTCAATATTTCCTCCACTGTGCTGTCAATGAGACCAGCTATTAAAGTGTTATGGGCTGTTTGGAAAGACTTGTTACCTTGCTTTTTCCTATTGTTTGTATTTCTACCCATCTTTTGAAATGATTATCTCTTTTATTTTTATACAAGGGACTATTTAGCTAGCCTTTTTCTCTTAACTTCCTCAGGCTGGGTGAACATCTGTTTATTAATATTATCACTCAAATTAAGAACACATTTCCTATGAAAGTCAAAAAAAAGGGATGCTGTCTTCAGGTTTCACTTCTCTCTATAGGATGGGCATCCTTTGTGTGATTTTTGCAATACCATGTTTTTCACCCTTTTGTGCTCTTTCTTAATGATTGGGCCAATTAAACTGACTTCAAACATATCTAAAATGTTATTAATTATCCTTAAACTGAAAAGGCTGTAATGGTATTACAGAGGAAGAAGGTATTTTAGATAAGCTTTGCTACAGTTATAATGGGTTGCCTGGGAATTACAGGTTGATGAATGAACAACACAATACACTGGAAAAAGAAAGATGAAATTTAATTATTAGTAGGTAAATCTACTATGTTAAATAACATCTATAATGCTATGATAAAACTAGGACAAAAACTAAATTTGGAGTTTCTTGAGATGACAAAAGATTTTTTTCACATGTGGTAGCCAGCATTGTAGGAAGGTTGAAAGCCAAGGAAACTTATTGTTACATCAGTCAGGATCAGGAAATTGTTAAACAGTCCTCCAATAATCATACAATTTATTACCCATAAATATATATTAAATAAGATTTTTAAACAAAATACACAAAACAGGCTACATATTCATCAATTAACACAAATACTGTGAACACTCAAAGTAACCTATCCCTCTATTTAACCTAGGAGCCTGGCTCAGTACTCACTAACACACTATTTGCAGCAGCAACTGTAGAGAACATAACTGCTGAGAATGCGCATTGCTCACTAGGACCTACTTCAATCCTCAAGAGCAGCACTTTGACTCCTCATTTTTTATTTCCTCTTCAGTAATGCCCTTGGGCCATATTTTAGGTATCATCACCATGAGGTGCCTCTCAATCTTTAATGCACCTGTGAATCTTCTAATGGTTTTGTTAAAATAAAAATTGTAATTCAGTAAGTCTGAGATCAGGAACCACAATCTACATTTCTACCAAGCCCCAATGTAATGATCTGTGGCTTGACCATAAACGACACTGAATATGGAGGACCTTCATCCTTCCCTGCTCTTTTAGTTTAGAGAATAAATGGAAACAAAAGTTTCCTTCTAATAGTTTCCTAATTGAATAACAGAAGTGGTTACAGGCAAAACTGTGTGTCCCAGGAGGGTGATATTGTGACGTATGTAGTCCAGGGGAAGAAATAAGGAATATCCATGTACTTCTGCCCCTGTTCAATGCTTTATTCACTCAAATTACTCAATACAATTTCACTTTATAGGGTCTTAATCAAGAAGATGACAATCTTTAATGCTAGACACTGCAATAGTCATGATCAATTTACAGCAAACAATTCTAGATTAATTCTAGGCGCTGCAAAACACACTTAATCATGACAGGCTAATGACAGACATTCCCTCTGCATGCTAAGTTCAGAAGTCTCAAGCCTTAGGCTTTAAGTCCAGCAGATGCACACTCACTCAGACCACGGTGATCATGTCCAGAACCAAGGCAGGCTTTTCTTGGTGTGGAGAGAACAACTGGTTGAAGAGAGGTTCATATGGAGAAGTTGCAGCTCTCACCAAGGTCCAGACAAGGTGGTAGAGTTTGAGAAGGTGAGGATCACACAGAGGATCAGGAAACAATGACAAGTGATGGGATGTCAAGTCCTCATCAGGCCCTCCAGCTCAAGTGCATATTGTTTCTGCTGGCTGAATCCCTGCTCATCAGCTCTATTATTTATACTAAATTTGGGGGCTTTTGACCCCCTTTCAATCCTTACCAGCTACCTCTGGATTTCTCAGTGACATCATTTGCCCTGGGGTCCGAAACATCTGGTCTGGCGGTCTCCACCCTGATCCTCTCCCCTTTCCCTCTTATTAGGGGAGGAGAGCCTGCCAGGGCTTCACTCTGTTATCAGGGTGGGGCAAGTGAGTGGTTTGAGGCCACACTGGAGGGCTCTGTGGGTGTGCCTGGGGACACTGCAGGTTTCAAACTGGAGTTTTAAAAATGGAGTTGCTTAGGCTCAGGCCTAAGGCCATCCTCACACTGTGTTTCTTCTCAGAGGCTCTGGGAAAAAACTGTAGAATTAGGAATCATAAACTCTCCTCCAAGTAAGATTTTTAACAAGTCAAGCATCAAATGTCTCAACTATAACACAAGTGTCAGGATGGCAGAGATAATTTTTAAAAGGCAGAAAATTTTTTTAAAAAAATTTAAAAAGTATAAACCTTACATAAATTCAGCACAGGTTTTGATTGAGAACACACTACATGACGGCCAGATACTTCACCAGGGATACAGATACTTAAAAAGCACGTGCTTTGCTCTCAATGTTTTAAAAACTGAAAATTAAAAACAAATCTACACAACTGCCACACACGCTAGACAGTGAGGGGTACACTTGAAACGTGGGGAAGCACAGATGGAGGAGAGAGGGCTTCCCACTGTGAATCAACTAAGGACCCCTGGAGGATGTGACATCTGAAATGCATCTGGTGATCCATTACATCTAAACAAGTGGAGCTGCTAGGGTCCTCTTCAATTCAGAGTTAAAGTCCCAGAAGCCAGTTCTGAACAACAAACCCTGCAAGATTACATTGAGCATAGATTGGTAACTGATCATGAACCAGATAAATTACAAAGGCTTCACGAGGTCAGTTGAAGTGATGTCATCACCACGTGGTGTCCAGGTGTAGACTGGGCACCTGGGTCGATGGGTCCTCACTTCAAAGGGACAGCACTGCAGGGAGCTTCACAGTGTGTCCTACATGAACCAAATGAGAACAGAGAAATAACAGACCTTCATAAGGTGGAGGTGAGAATACAGGAGAAAGTGGGAGTGGATTTGGGAGGAGTAGGAAAGTGAGTAAAGAGAAAAAGAAGAAGGGAAGACCATGGGGAGGAGGGATGAACAGGACAGATGGATACAAAACTCACCAGCGTTTCCTAAACCAAAATCCAAGACCTGTCAGAAGAGCCAGGGCCACTGTCACGGCTGAGAGGATCCAGCCCAGGGCTCTAGGAGGTGCTGCAGATTCAAGGGGACACCAGGGTGTTGTTGCAAGTGTATCCCCCGTTTCACCCCATGTTTGACTCCCTATTTGCCTTGTTCAACTGCACTATTTTGAGTTTCTACCTCACCAATCATTCTTCCTAATTTTATCTCATCCCTTTTAAGAGATGAATCCTTCATTCATTCTACATATTTCTGCATCTACAGATCTTTATTTTTAATTCTTCTATTCCTTGGATTCAAATATTTGTCTTCTTTTTTGAGACTGGAATTCTTAAAAATGCCAAATTTTATATCTGGCCTCATGTTCTGATAGGGGACCTCCCATTAACCCCAGCTGGGTCCCACTCTTACCACCCCAGTGGAGGACGAGGTCCTGCCCTCCTAGGCTGCTGTGCTTCACCCTGCAGGCCAGGCCAGCCGCCTCCCCAGCTGCCACATCCAGGGTTGCTTGGAGATGCCATGTCCCATCAGCATTGGGCAGGATGTCACCTCTCTGAGTGCCCAGCTGCTCCTGCTCCCCTCGCATCCACATCACCCACACGGGCTTTGGGTAGAAGCCAGACACGTGACACACCAGCAGCAGATGGCCAGGCCCAGGACTGGGGCCACTGGACAGCCAGGCCTCGGGCTTCACTGCAAAGGACAGAAAAGACATCCAGACACAGACTCTAACATGGACTGAGAGTCTCAGAACTCCACAGGAGACTACAGAGACACTTGGTTCCAACTTCTGGAAATGTCATTCGATATCCTCTTTTTATCCTGAATTTGACTTTAAAATAGAAGAATTCTTTGAGATGGGCGACAAGACTGACCTTGTCGCTGGAGATGAGCCTTCCCTGCATCAAGAAGACCCAAGGTGAAACGGGGGCAGGCGTCACTGAGGAGCATGTGTAATGAATGTGTTTGGTCTTGGTTCAAATTGAATAGTTCACAGACTTTCTGGGCCTCTCTTCCACCCTTTGGAGATGGTAAACATTTTTCGTTCTGGAAACTCATGAAGTCATATCCTTGGATAGCTACCTGCAGGAAGCCTACCCAGGCCATCCCAGACTGCAGTTCACAGCCTGCTGCCACCTGTAGATTAAAGGGATCTGGGGAAGAAAAGTAAAGAATTAGAGGAGAAAAGGGAGAAAATGGGATGAGATGTAAGCAAAAGAGAATAAAAACAGAAGGGAGTTTGGGGACTTTAGAGGAATGGACCCAAATGTGGTTTGAATTGAGGTTCACAGAAGGGGAGCTGGTGGGGGCTGGGGGTGGAGGAAGAGATGATAATATGAGGAAGGGAGGGGGTTGTTCAAAGGTGACAGGGAAGGTGTGGGGGGTGAGGGACTTCATGTGAGAGAGCTGAGACTCTAACTAACCTGGGTGAACGTATCCATGGTCACTAGGACAGTTTACACAGGAATGACAGCAGAGATTAAATGAGAGAGAAAAATCACACTTTAAAAAGTCAACCAATAAGTGAGGAAGCTGTGGGTACCTCATCTAGGACCACGGAAAAGGGTGGCCACAAGATGACTCTGAGGAGAGATGATAACACAGAGCCCTGCGGGCAATGAGAGCTCAGTTCATAAAATTTTGGAGAATCGGGTTCTGGTTTATAGCAGGTGCCCAGGGTGTGAGTGCAGCTTTATGCTGAAGAGTATGAAGTAAGATTCAGATCACAGAGAAGCCTGTTTCCCAGAATAATGAAAAGTTCACTGAGTCTCCCCACCCCTCCTCCCATTCTTCTCCCCAGTAAGGGAACTGAACTCACCTTCAGACGTCAAGTGATTAGTGTCAAGTTCCTTAACTCTAATGAGTATCTGGAAAGCCCTTTCCACATCCGTCACCTGCTCATTACTGATGTTGCCCCTGGACCAGGGATACAGGAAAATGATGGTACCAGAGCTGCTGTTCCAGCTGTGAATCTGCAGCTCCCCCAACCAGCCTGAGCCCAGATGTGCCCAGGAACGGTTGTGAAAGGATGACATCCACATGATATGATAGGAGACAGGCTCTTCAAACCCTGTAGCAAAAGAATAGATAGAATAGGAAGAAATCAAGCACTGGGAGGGAGAGACGTGGTAAAGAAAGGTGCCAGAGTGGGAAGACTCAGAATCTGGAAAATGGAGAGCCACCGTTACCTTAGCTGACATCTGCTGGCCCCCAGAGTCCCATGCTCTACCAACATCCTCCATGACAGCACAGAGGGCTTGAGTAAGAACATGCAGAATGGGGCCAGCTTGGCCCTCGTTCTCTCCAGGTATGTGCAGGGGAAACTGCCATCACCACACACACACACACACACACACACACACACACACACACACACTTGCACCCAACAGATCTCTTACCACAAATCTTACCAAATTCACTGTCCCCTCCTGGGAAGAGAGCAGCGATCAAGGGGAGTAGCAGGAACAGCATGGCCCTTGCAGATGCTACTTCTTTCTCTCGGACAAGTCGTCCTTTGGTTTCTGTTGTAAACCAACCTACCTCACAGACCTCTCTTCTGACTTCCTTATTCAACCAACAAACTTCTCCTTCCTGAAGCAAAGACAATCCGTTCCCTCCTAAAACCATGAGCTCCTACTCAGTTTCCCATTTCCGCTGCTCTTCTGACTCTCTGCCCAGTCTTCCAACTTCTCTCATTGTTATGAAATTCCTTCCTGGTCATCTTCCCCTATTTCAAGTCTTGTGTGGCACTGAACAGTCACCTGACCACCAGGGGCATATTTTTCAGTCTTGTGGATGGAACCCAAGGTCTTAAGTATTTTCTGTCATTTTGTCCTGTTGACATTTTGAATTATCCCCCCACATGCTCTCTTCTCTACCCCGTGCCCCACTCTGCCACATTCATATCTCTGACATCACTGGTTACTTTACTTACTTTTTCAGAGTCTCCTGTGATTGTCCTCCACAACAGTATAAACAATCACCAACTCTCCATTGTTCTTAGATTGGCCAGTAGCCATCACGGAAACCACAGGGACATGGACACATATACAGAAAGATTTCCTCTGAATTTCACTGATATATTTTCACTCAACAGTCACTTAGCGCCTGCCAAGAACAACGCATCTTGCTAAACTAATGAGTATCCATTGGTTGACAGTGCAATTGTTTATTAAAGGATCTTTCAGTCTACATAGGGAGAAAAAGGCACCAAGAACTATAAACCTTGGTGTGCTGGGTTCAAAGAGTAGAGTCTAGATTTTTTTAAAAAAATCCTGCTTGAAAAGTGTAATGTGGCTATCTTTAATGAATGTATGTCCAAACTGTATTTTTACTTCAGTGATGGGTTTGGGGTATTAGTTCTATAATTTTTATCCAATGTCCCTATCTAACAGAGTGACTGGCAAGGGGTAGGTATTTAGTAAATATTTGCTCAGTGTTTAAATTACTTGAGTCCCTGCATACAATTATTATATTTAGTTATGAAGGAGATCTTTAACATAAAACTTTTAAGAAAATTACAAAGGATATTTATAACCCTACATGATGAAATGAGTATCCTACTTAATTTGACTTAGGATAAAGCATGTTACTAAGCGTGAACTTTACGTACAGGGTTCTGCTAAACTTCCTACTGCTCATAATAAGAAACTAGCCAGAATTTGTGAGACTTTAATAAAGCATTCTGAAATCTTTTACCCCGAATTCCCTTCTCATTGTTCCTTCTTAGATGCTCCATGGTTATCTTGTCTTAAGACACTTGCTCCTGGACAGGGTTCCCTTCTTCTTTTATAGTGGTGTTGTTTGTTTGTTTGTTTTGGGGTCCAGAAAGGGGGGCAGCAGGGGATGGGGGTGCAATTACCAGGGATTGAACTCAGGGGCACTTGACCACTGAGCTACATCCCAGCCCTATTTTGTATTTTTTTTATTTACAGAGAGAGTCTCATTGAGTTGCTTAGCGCCTCACTTTTTGCTGAGGCTGGCTTTGAACTCCCAATCCTCCTGTCTCAGCCTCCCAAGCTGCTGGGATTACAAGCGTATCCTACCATGCCCAGCTTTTATAGTGTTTTTAAATATTTAAGCTCTTAAATATGTGTAAATATCACCTTATAAATATGATTGAGTATTCATTCACTGTCTTGGTTTCTAAGAAAACAAACGACCTCATACAAATTTAGGAAAGAAATTAATTTTTGGAAAGATGAGGGTGCAGAAAGCTGGAAAGAATTCCACTCCCACACTTGCAATTTTTAAAGGCTGAATAACCAAAATCACAACTTGTCTGGATTGGAGGAGACTTGAAGTATCCAGGCAACGTATGAACAATCCCCAAATCCAAGAAACAAAAACGACTCCTCCAAGGAAGGATGGGAGGAAAACCTTGTGTACTTGGAACAGATGACAAATGCTATACAAGTCAGTTAAAAGAATCCGCTAAAACTGGTAACAAATTACCAAAGGCCGAGATGGTTTTGCAGAAAGCCGTTATTCACAGACTCAGGGAGAGTTCACACCGTCTCCAGACTGTTTTCCACAGACCCAGGCAAGAGCCCCTGAGAGTCTGGAATCTGAGATGACATCAGATGCATAATCTCGTGACGCGATTGTGAGGAATGACAGCAGCTGACTGCATGGAAAGGTAGGAAATCCCAGCAAGGTCTTTTTGCTTTATTTTCTACCCACAGAGAAAGCCTTAACCTGCCAGGGAGAGGCCAGAAATCCCTGTAGCCCTCAGGGTACAGGGGAAACCCCACTACACTTGGGGGAAAGAAAAATGTGGAAAGAGACAAGATAGCATCCTGCTCCTAGACGAACAGAGGGAGCCAGACTGCCAGGGAGCAATTCTATGTGCCAAACCCCTCATCTAGCAATGAGATGAAACAAGACAGTGTCTTTCATCCCTCTCCTCAGCAGCACAGCAAACAGCCAGCAGCAAGATCACTCCTGCAATGACATTCTTCACCCAATTGCAAAAAGCAGTCCTTCAATTCATTTAGAAAAAAAATAGCAGACCCAGAGCAGCCAAAGCAATTCCAAGCTGTCCCAGTAGCGCTGGAGGCATCACAGTATCCAACCTCAAGTTAAACCCCCCCGGAGCTAGAGTAACAATAACTGCAGGATACTGACATGGAAAACAGACAGCTAGACCAATGGAACGGAACAGAAAACAGAGACGAATGTGAACAGATGGAGTCGTCTGATCTTTAACAAAGAAATATGTCCGAGAAAAGTCTTTTTTTTTTTTTCTTTTTTGGACAAATGGAGCTGGGAAAGCTAGAAATGCCTATGTAGAAGAAGAAAACTAGATCCCTCTCTCTCGCACTGCACAAAAGTCAACTCAAAATGGATCAAAGACCCAGGACTTAGACCAGAAACTTGACAACTACTAGGGGAAAACTTAGGCTCAGCACTCTAACATTCAGAAGCAGGCAATGACTTCCTCAGTAGAACTGCTAAGTCTCAGGAAATAATATCAAGAATTAATATAGGAGATGGCATCAGATTAAAAGTTTCTTCATGGCAAAGGAAACAAGACCATGAAGCAAGAACCTACAGAATGGGAAAAAGATTCTTTGCCATCTACTTCTCCAAGAGAAGACTAATATCCCAAACATACAAAGAACTCAAAAACCTTATACACACACAAAAAAAAAAATTAACCCAATCAAAAACATCAGCAAAAGAATTAAACAAGCCAAGTGTGGTGGCACATGCCTGTAATGCCAGCAAGCTCAGGAGGCTGAGGCAAGAAGATCGAAAGTTCAAATCCAGCCTCAGAAAAAGCAAGATACTGATCAACTCAGTGAGACCCTGTCTCTAAATAAAATACAAAATAAGACTGGGGATATGGCTGAGTGGTCGAGTGCCCCTGAGTTCAATCCCTGGTACCCCCCACGAAAAAAAAGGAACTAAATGGGCATTTCTCAAAAGAAGAAATAAAAATGGCTAACGGATTACATGAAAAAAATTGTTTGACACCTTTAGCAATCAGAAAATGCAAATCAAAACACTAAGATTTTACCTCACTTCAATTAGAATGGCAACCAATGAGAATACAAATAATAATGAAGGCAGGAGAAGATGGGGGGTGAAAACATGATATAGCCACATCAGTGTTTACAGCAGCCCAATTCACAATAGCCAAGCTATGGGACCAACCAATGTACCTACCAACAGATGAACGGATAAAGAAAATGTGGTAAATACACACAATGGGATATTACTCAACCTTAAAGGCGAATGAAATTATGACTTTTGCTGGTAAGTGGATAGAACTGGAGACTAACACACTAAGTGAAATAAGCCAGTCCCAAAAACCTAAAAGCCAAATGTTCTCTATGACACACAGATTCTAACACACAACAAGTAAGGGAGGAGAGAAAATAGAAGTTTATTGGATTAGACAAAGGAGAATGAAGGGAAGGGAGGAGGATGGGAATAGAGAAGATAGTGGGACAAATTGGACATCATTTTCCCAAGTCATATAAGAATACAAGACCTGTGTAACCCCACATCATGTACAACCACAAGAATGAGAAGTCATACTCCAAGTATGATTTCAATAATTAATATCTATAATAATCATATAATAATAATTATAATATACATGACTCTACTGTCATGTATGTCTAAAAAGAATGAATATGATACTATGTTTTTTATAAAAAGAAAAAATGGACTGGCCAGGGTAGAGAGAAAGTCCCCTTTTCTCATCTCCGTACTTCCACGGACCTCTATCTGGTGACAAGACCGCCAGGGTCACGTAATTGGAAGTCTGCAAGAGGCAAAATAAGTCTGTGGATCTCTTGCATCCAAGGCTGGCTCCAAGGGGCATGTAGACAGTTCAGTCACAGATAATTTAATTATCTGTGATCACCAGCTTGAATTTTATAGCAATTTTATTGAATTTGTGTTTCATAAGAGAAGTTCAATGAAACTTGCAATGGGAGCTCATAGGAGCCTCCCCAGCTATAGAGGTTCCTCCTCCCACAGCCTCGCCTGCATGCTCAGCCCTCCTCCACCTGCTCCCCACTGTCTGGGGCCTTGGCAGGTCCATACCCTGCCTCTCCACCTCCATCCTGCCACCACTGCAGTGGCCAGGTCTCATTGCAGGGACAGAGCAGGCCCCTTCTGCCATCAGCCTCTGCCACTGTCTCATGTCTTGCAGGCACAAAGGGAGAATATGACATGCACCCAAGAGTGTGTGGGCAGAGCACAGGTGCAGCTCTCCCATCCAGGGTCTGAACCGAGTGCTTTTGTAACTGGTCAGGGTGAGCCTCTTGCTTAATCTTGTTCCAAGTATCAGGTGCATGTGCATGTATTTGGTTTTTGCAATTTCTCAATGGTCACCCATGTTCCAAGTGTTGGGGTGACTACTTTGGGAAAGGGAGATTAACCTTCCCACTCATTCCTGCAGAGGCACAGGTCATTTGAGCAGCAAGGGCAGGTGGCACTAGGCAGCCAGTGGACAGCTTGCACATAGTCATGGAAGGGGGCCCCCATGTGCCTAAGAGTTCCTGCAGTCATCCTGTGATCATCCCTGTGCCCAAGGGACACAACATCAGCCAATCAGATAAAAACACACAGACATAACCTTCCATAGAAATAAGAAGTTTTGTATTTTGGTAGCTTTAAAAGCACTCCCCCCCGCCTTTGAACACAAACCTGCTATGCTCTGAATCTTTATGTCTTCCCCAAATTCATGTGATGAGACTAGGAGGTGGGGACTTTGGAAGGCAATTAGGTCATGCTGTCTCAGCCCTCAGAAATGAGATTAGTGCCTTATAAAAGGGACCCCAGGGAAGCCCCATTACACTTCCACCATGAGAAGACATCTTCTGAAGGTGCCTTTCATGAACCAAAATGCAGATCCCACTAGAAACCAAATCTACTTTGGACTTCCCAGCCTCCAGAAGTGTGAAAAACCAATTTATGGCATTTATAAACCGCCCAGTCTGTGGCATTCTGTGGTAGTAGCCTCAAGGGCTGACAAGGCTCCACCCACATTTTCATTTATCCCTGAATTTCACAAAATTTTTGACGGCTCCTCTTGAGAGTGGGGTGTGGAAAGCAAGAAGAGGACGGTTGGTTTGGGGTGGGAAAGAGAGGAAAGAAAATTAACTAAATAAGGAATGAAGATCTGGAACCAAGAGGTTGTGAGCTGATAAGAGACGGAGGAGGAGGAGGGGGAGGAGGAGGAGGAGGAGGAGGAGGAGGAGGAGAATGAGGAGGAGGAGGAGGAGGAGGAGGAGGAGGAGAATGAGGAGGAGGAGGAGGAGGAGGAGGAGGAGGAGGGGGAGGAGGGGTGTTTTAGTCAGCCTTGTTGCCTCTGTGACCAAAGGACCTGACAGGAACAATTTGGAGGAGGAAAAGTTTACTTGGGGGCTCACTGTTTCAGAGCTCTTGGTCCACGAGTGGCCAACTCCACTCCTTGGGGCCCAAGTTGAGGCAGAACATGGGTCACTGATGGTTGTGGGCTCCCTCGTCACAGGAAAAGACGAGGAAAGGTCAGGGTGGGTAAGATACACGCTGATTGTAACTCAGCCAGCGGGTGCCCCAGCTCTCCTAGGGACATCCAGGACTCTTCCCTTTGTCACAAGACCTTCCCTCAGGATCCCTCTTCTTGAGTGGTTGTTGCTCAGGCTTCAGACATGCTGTGTGGCTTCCTAACTCTTGTTCCCCTGCGCACCACCCTAACTCCTGGATTCCTCCTTCCCGCACAGCTTTTCCCAGAACACAGATGTCAGCTGCCCTGCCCACACGAGCTCACTGTGCCCTCTGACTCCCACCTCGCCAACACCAACCTCAGTCTCCCTCCCTGGGAAACCCACGCCGTCCTGACTTCTGGCCCGTTCTAGGCTCCTCATTTTCCATCTCAGACTTCCTCAGGTTTTTCTCCTGCCTTTGTGGCTCCCTGCAGATGGCCTACGTGTTCCTTGCAGGGAAAGAAGCTTCAGATGAGCGTCAAGGTCATCTCCTGCAGGGGACACCTGACTGAATTAGGATGCCAACACTCTGGCCTCGGTGGCACTGTCTGTTCGATAACTGGAAAGAACTGAATACTGGTTAGTACCACTTATGGCTCTGACGCTCTTCGTCCCCTGCTGTGCCCCCCTCTCCTCCCATCCCTGTGTCTCTTCCCACTCGGCTCCTCCCTCCTCCCTTCTCACTCCCCCATGTTTTCACTGTCCATCTTCATTTACCTTGATCTCAGCTCCCAGGGCCTCATCTCTGTTCTTTTACTCTGTTCATTCAGTCTATGCTCCATTCTTCCTCCTCGACACCCTTTCCAATCCTAGGACATGAATGTGTCCCATGGCCCTTGGAATCCTCTGTGTCACTATAGAAGACACAGTTCCCCCAGTGGTTCCTGACAAGGTGGCCCACGACTTAGCTTTAAAAGACCTGCCAGGAGGAAAACACCCAGAAAGGTGAGCTTTTATTTTAAACTCTTGAAGACAGAGCTGCATTCACAATGAAATAAGGGAAGTCTTCTTGGGGAAAAAAAAAAAGCAAAGAAAAAAAAATATAATCTGACACCAGTTTACAAATATCGTTAGGTCCAGGTTCCCTAGTGGTTGGGCTACTGTGGTCACTTAGATCGGAAGAAAAGATGCGGGCAAAGAAGGTCGGAGTTGGGATGCAGGCTTCTTTATACTCTCCCTTCTGTGGCAGAATGAACTAGAAAAGCATCCACCCAATTAGACAGGGAAAGAAGCCGGTGGAGCTACTCACTAAATCTTGCTTGCTTTTGCTTTTGCTTTTGCTTTTCTCATTCTGAGAATTACAAATCACTGGTCTGAGTTTTGAGTTGACAAATATCTACTTGCATGACCCTGGAAGAAAATGCATACGATAAAAAGTGATTGCAAATTTTGAATACCTCTGTGACACCTGGTAAAGTTTAAAGCAAAGTTGATCAAGAGATAGATCCCCCTCAAACAAGCCATGAAGGCCATCCAGGCAAAAGCCTTTCTTAGCTGCAGCACATACAATCTTTTAAAATCATGACTTCTTTCTAGGGGAGGGAGGTAGAATCGTCTAACCTTGGCTTTTGAGTTTGTGATCTTGTCTTAACTTTTGTGTTGGCTGTTAGTGAAACATGCCGATATGTGTTTTCAAGAATTTTTGTTTAAGGATGTGTTATATGAAAGGTTACAAAATGAAGATTTGAATATGTACGCAAGATAGCACACAAGTGTACAAGTGATTATTAACCTTGTTGTTTTATAAATTTGTATGAACTTGAGTATCTGTTGCCCATGACTGTACATGTGCAAATCAATGTGGCTTAGACTTGTGTGACTGCTTAAGGAAAAAAAAATAGAGATCCCAGAAATAAACCCACACATCTACACTCAACTGAATCTCACAAAGACTGCTAAAACATATATTGGAGAAATAACCGTCTCTTCAATTAATCTTTCTGGGAAAAATGGATATCCTCATGTAGGAGACAGAAACTAGACCCCCATCTCTGATCCTGTACAGAACTCAACTCAAAATGGATAAAAAGCTTAAATGTAAGACTTGAAATTTCAAATTAGTAGAGGAAACAGAGGAATTAGCTCAACATATTAGCACGGACAATGATTTTTCTGAACAAAACCCAAGAAAATCACAGGAAACAAAAACAAAAATCGACAAATGAAATAACATCAAACTGAAAAGGCTCTGCACAGCAAAGGAAGCAATTAACAAAGTGAAGAGACAATGTACAGAATGGGAGAAAATGCTTGTCACCTAGGTACCTCACAGAGGGTTAAGTCCAAGAGTACATATGGATCTCCAAAAAGAGCTTAATTATGAAAATTTAATACATTTAAAGTGGATCAAATGATGGAAAGGCATTTCTCAAATAAATACAAATGACTAATAAATACATGAAGAAATAATATAACTAGCCATTAGGGAAATGCAAATCAAAACTAAATAAGATATCATCTCACCCCATTTACAACGACCGGTTGAGTGTAGTGGCACACTCCTTAATACCAGCTACTCTGGAGGCTGAGACATGAGGATTCCAAGTTCAAGGCCAACCTGGGCAACTTAGGGAGGCCCTGTCTCAAAATGAAAAGTAAAAAGGACTGGGGATATATCTCAGTGGTAAAATTCCCCTGGATTCAATCCCCAGTACCAATAAGGAAATAAATAACCTACCGGTGCTGGTGAGAAAAAGAAACTGCTATACATTGCTGTCGAGAATGTAAATTACTAGTCACCATGGAGAACAGTATCAGTGTGGAGGCTCCTCAAACAAATTCAAAATAGAGCTACGATATGATTCAGCTACTCCGCTTCTGGGTGTTTATCCAAAGGAAAGCAAATCATCATGCCAAAGAGAGACCTCGACACTCATGTTTAGGCAACACTTTCCACAAGAGCTAAGATATGAAACTGACCTAAGTGCCCATCAACAGATAAATGGATTTTTAGAACATGGCATATATGCACAGCGGAAATTATTAGACCGTAAAGAAAATCCTGCCATTTGCAGCAAAATGGATGGGACTGGAGGACATTGTATCAAATGAAACAACCCCAGACACTGAAAGACAAGGAGTGCATGTCCCCTCTCCTATGTGAAAGCTAAAACAATTCAACCTGAATATAGAATAGTGATTGGGCACAGAAGGGAAGATGATAAAAGGAAAATTAGATTAGATCCGTGCATGCTTTATGTATGGATGTAGAAATATCACAACAAACCCCACTAATGTGTACAGTTATTATGTTAATAAGTAAGAATAACATTTGAAATTTAATAAGGAGAAATTCTTTAAAAAAATACATATAACCTCTGACCCAGCAATCCCATTTCTATGTGTATTCCCTAGAGAAATAAGTGTTTACGTTCATAAAGACATGCACAAACCAGGTGTGGTGGCACTACTTGGAAGGGTGAGGCAGCAGTATCACAAATTTGTGGCCACCCCGAGCAACTTAGCAAGACCCTAACTCAAAATAAAATTTAAAAAGGGTTGGAGGTGTGGTTCAGGAGTAGAGTGCCCCTGGATTGAATCTCCAATATAACTGAGAAAAAAAAAAGTACTAAAAATGCTTAAAGTAGCATTATTCAAAATAGATGAAATCTGGCAACAATTAAATGTCCACTTACAGTAGAATGGGTAAATTATTGTGTATCCACATGACTTAATCCTACACAGCAATGAAAAAGATTGAACTTGGTTGCATGCGATAACATGATAAATGTCACAGAAATGGTGTTCAACGAAAAAAAAGGGCAGACATAAAACAGTACTTACCATTAAGATTCCGGTAATGTGGAGTTCCAAAACAGAATTAAAACTGACATAACGTGTTAGATATCAGAATGTTGATTGCCTTTAAAAGGTTACTGATTGGAAAGGGCAGTCATGAGGGAGACTTCTTAGTGCTGAAACATTCTTTATAAGAGTAGTGGATCATGTTTGGGTTTCTTCCACAATGGAGATTCTAAAACCGAAAGGAAGGTCTATATCAGCAATGAGAGCTTTAAAGATAGAACTTTATTTGGGGGCATGATACCAGGTACCAGGAGTGGGGCCCTAGGAAGGGTAAAACAGGAAAGGATGGAAAGCCAAAGCAGTGATGTTAATGGTCTTGTCACCTCCATCAAAAACTGGGATCCGACTCACTGGAAGCTTCTGATCCTCCATAGAGATTGTGCCTCTGAATTTTCTACCTGAGAGAAGAGAAGAGCACATATTCATGACCTCCCATCCATTAACAGACCAGGTTTTACCTCCCTGACACTTGCATTTCCGGGCGTTCACAAATGCTCAATGGCTTCTCTCAGGTGTCCCTATCACATTGCTAGAAAAGTCTTGGGGCAAAGGTGCAGAGCGTGGGCAATGCAGCTGGAGTGAGCCTGTCACAATGGCTTCCGTGGGGATGGTACAGAGGTGTCTGCCACTATCATGTTATGTTGATAAATTATATGTACATGTGTAGCACAAAAATAAATAAATATTTAAAAGTAAAAAATAAGAACATCAATCTATCTTTTTTTTTTTTTTCCCTAAGAAAGCTTCAATACTCCACAGTCTTACCACCTTGGTTTAACTGTTTAGCACTAGCGCCACCTTGTGGTGAAATATAAACATCCACAAGCTTCAGCAGGTGTTCAAAGAGAAAATGGGCTGTTCCCCTCTGTTCCAAACTGACATTCTGCTGCCTGCTGTAGAATGCTCACCTGCAGTGACAGCTGTTTGTCTGTTAGGACCATTTTCTTAACCCCCTCCTTTAAGATGAACAGGAAAACTCAATGTGGTACTTTTAAGTAAACTGTATTGGTGTGGGGAGCTTTGTAGGTGAGAAAACTGTGCTTAAATGGTGGATTTTTATCTGCTTCTGGGCTATTTTTCCTATATTTTCTCCCACAGTTACGGTCAGCCTTAAATAAGATTTGCAGACTGGTTTGTAATCTAAGCAAGCCTAATTCCTCCAGTCTTCTGGGGATCACTGTGTTCTTAAATCTCCAGACTAAAAGTATCTATGACAAGGGTCTGGGGTTGTAGTTCAATGGCAGAGCATTTGCCTAGTACATGTGAGGCACTGGGTTTAATCCTCAGCATCATATAAAAATAAACAAATAAGATAAAAGTATGCTGTCCATCTACGACTACAAAAAAAAATTTAAGTATCTATGACAAAATATACCAAATGAATTCCATTAATCAAACTAATTCTATTATTTTAAAACCACAGTTAAATAATTTCTATCTTTCCAAATTGTATTTATGCTATATTAAAAGTATATTCATTGTGATAAATTATTTTATATAAGACTTTTACATTTTATATAAATTATTTTTATATAAAAAGTACACAGTAAAAAACTGATGCATCAAATATTGAATATAAAGGTTTTGTGCATTTTCTTCTGTAGCCATTATTTATATGAAATGTAATTTTATTAGATTGAATTGTCCTAGAAGTCATTTTATCCACTCTAGCATGTATTCTGTATTGGTTTCTGCCAGGATTCATATTTATTTAAGATTTTAGATAAAGCAAAAATGGTTTCTTAACTAATTGTTGCATTTCTCATCAGACACTCTCTAATTGCCTTTTGTCCTGAATTCGATTATAACATTGCTAATTTGCTTCTCCAACAGGCTTTGCAAACTGTGTACTAACTAGGCACTCTGGACTGAGAAAGGGCACAGAACACAATTAAATATTCTCTGTTTTATACACTACTGAGCCACTTGCAAACATAGGTAGGATTATTGCTTTTCAGACTTAATGGTTTTAATTCCTTCTTAATAATATGGAAACATCCAGTGCAATGCTGAATAGAAATGATGAACACAGACGTTCTTGCTTTCCTCCGAATCTTAGAAGCACAAAATGTCAACATTCATATCACGTTATGGTTTTTGTTGTTCTTTATCAAACGGAGGACATTTCCTTCAATTCCTAATTTACTGAGAGTTCTTCTCATAAACAGATATTGATTGCTTCAACTCTCTTATTTCTGTTGAGATGAACATATGATTATTCCTCTATGATCTGTCAAGATGATTAATTATGCTGTTTGATTTTTAAATATTAAGCCTATGTTCCTGTTCTGGGATAAACTTTCACATGCCCATGATAAAATACTTTTATATACATTACGATATTATGTTAAGTTTTGTTAAGAATTTTTGTATCTAAATTTATGAGAAATATTGGGCTGTAATTTTTTATTATAATTTTATTGTAAGTTATTGATGTTAGGAATAGCTGACCTCATAAAGCAAATTGGGGACTGCTGCCATCTCTGTTTTTACAAAGAATTTATGTAAAACTGTTATTTTTTTTCTCCTTTAAATGTTGTTAGAATTCACTGAGTTGGGACATTTCTTTAGTAGGAGGATTTTTAAAAATATATGTAGTAGTAGTATTTATTTACTTATTTGATTTACTATATATTTGATATTTATTGTTTTAATAGCATATTACCAAGAAGCTAACAGATGTTCACTCTTTTCTTATCTTAGTTTCAGTAAAGTTGTGTTCTTTTAAGTATTTTTTTCATTTAATTTGTATTTTCAATTATATTACCATGATATTTTCAATATATTCCCAGCTTATCCTTTTAATAATAGATTGTAGTAATACCTTTTCGTTTATTATTAATATTTGTTATTTGATTTTTTTTCTTTTTCTTTTTTAAGGTACTGGAAATTTAACACAGGGTTGCTTTACCACTGAGTTACATTCTCAGTCTTTTTATTTATTTATTTATTTATTTATTTATTCATTTATTCATCTACTTTTTTGAGACAGAGTCTCACTAAGTTGCCTAGGCTGGCCTAGAATTTGTAATCTTCCCACCTCAGCCTCTCCAGTGTCTGTGAATATAGTTGTGTGCCACTGTATCCAGCTTCTTGATCATTCTTGCTAGGGAGACATCAATTTTATGAATCTTATCAAAGTGCTGTTTAATTTTCAAATATTCTGTGTACTTTCTAGATGTCTTATTGTTAGTGATTTCAAATTTATTTCCCTTGTGATCAGAAAACATACTCAGTAATATCAATCCTTCCATATTAATTGAAATTTGTTTTACAGCCCAACATGTGTCCTACTACAAAGAATCTTCTGTATGTGTTGGAAGAAAACCTGGCTACTAACGACCAATAACAGGGAGGAGAGGGGGATAGAAGTTCATTGTATTAGACAAACAGAAGGAAGGGGAGGGAGAGGGGATGGGAATAGAAAAGACAGTAGAGTTCATTAGACATGACTTTCCTATGTTCATATACGAACACATGACCTCTGTAATTCCACATCCTGTAAAGCCACAAAAATGCATCTTAATTAGAATAAGTTATAGTCCACATATGTATAATACATCAAAATGTATCCTAAGGTCATGTATACCTAAAAAAACAAATAAAGAAAGAAAATATATATTCAGAATTTGGTCAGGCATAAAGTCAAACAGGTGTATATTGGGTCATGTTGGTTGATATTATTGTTTAAATCTTCCCGAACCTCACTGATTTTATTTACTTATTCCATCAATTGCTGAGAGAAGGTATGCTTTTAAAAAAAAACTCCAACCACTATTTTGATTTAATTATTTCTCCCTTTGTTTCTGTTGATCTCTTCGTTATGAACTTTAAATTTTTTGTTTTTAGGTTCATTAACATTGAGGATTTTTATGTCTTCTGTATGAATTGTTTTATCACTATGAAAAATTCTACTCATTGAATATCATCAATTCTTTCCAGTCCCCCTTGTGTATTTGAGTTTACAACTTGTATTCTCTTTACCCTGAAGGATTTCCTTGAACATTTCTTTGTTTCTCTTTGTACTGAGAATTGAACCCAGGGCCTTGCACATGCTAGACAAGCAGGCTACCAATGAAGTGTACGCCTAGGGTCTTGGTAAGTTGCACTGGCTGGCCTTAAACTTGCAGATCATCCTGCCTCAGCCTCCCAAGTAGCTAGGTTATAGGCATCTTTTAGCATTTTTCAGTAGGTCTACTGGCAATAAATCCTCTCAGCTTTCATTAAGCATAAGACATCACTTTATTTTTAAATTTTTTTAAATATTTTTTAGTAGTAGTTGGACACAATACCTTTATTTTATTTATTTATTTTTATGTGCTGAGTATCGAACCCAGTGTCTAGCACGTGCTAGGCGAGCGCTCTACCACTGAGCCCCAGCCCCAGCCCTAAAAGATATTTTAATGGATATATAATTCTAATAGGTGAGTTGCTTTTGTTTGTTGGGTTTCCACATTTTATTTATTCTATTACATGCTAGTTTACATTTCTGAAGAAAAGTCTTCTCATTGTTCCCATGTATATGCTCTGTGCTGCTTCTAGGGTTTTTTCTTTATCTTTGGTTTTCAGCAGTTTGACCTTTGACACCTTGTGATACGGTTTTCTTTGTATTTCTTCTGCTTTGAATTCACTGGAATTTGGGGGTCTTTGGGGTGGCTGGGGAGAGTTGCTTGCTTGTTGTTTTTTTTGGTGTGTAGTGCTGGGAGAACCTCGGGCCCCGTGCATGTTAGGCAAGGTCTCCACTCTACTGAGCTACCTCCCAAAATCCTCACTAGGATTTTTAATTGAAATTTTCACGGACTTTGGGGAAAAACTAGTCATTATTTTAAAATTAGTCATTATTTCAAAAAATATCATTTCTGCTTGGGCACAGTGGCACACATCTGTAATCCCATCAACTCAGGAGGTTCAGGAGGCTGAGGCAGGAGGATCATGAGTTCAACGTCAACTTCAGCAACTTAGCAAGACCCCATCTCAAAAAATAAAATAAAATAAAAGGTTGGGGGATGTAGCTCAGTGCTAAAGCACCCCCCAGATGAATTTCCAGTACAATTATTATAACACAAGTCATACATGATGTTTTAATATGTCGGCATTTTTTCCTCAATGTTCTCTTTTGAATAATTTCTATTGACCTTTCTTCAAGATCCTTGACTCTTCTTTCACAGTGTTTGTTCCATTGTTAAGGTCAACTGCTATGTTTTTGCTTTTTGGACTCATTCTATTAGGTTAGTTTTGGTTTTTTAAGTTTCCTTTCATTTTATGAGATTCCCCATGTTTACCTGCTTGTTTCATCTCTGCTTATAACTTTCCAAGTGTATGTTTTTACTGATTTTTAAAAAAAAAATAAATGACAAGAGAATGTATTACAATTATTATTACACACATACAGCATAATTTTTCATATCTCTGGTTATATACAAAGTATGTTGACATCAATTCATGTTTTCATACATGTACTTTGTTTAATGATGTCCATCACATTCCACCATCCTTGCTTGTCCCCTGCCCCCTCCCTTTCCCTCCCACCCCTCTTCCCTATCTAGAATTGATCTATATCATTTTCTGCCAGTTCTGTTTTCTGGGTTGTCTATGATTTTTTTATTGATTGATTTTTGTATTTTGTATGGGTCTCATTTCCCCATAAATGAATTTAGAAGCATTTCCTGGTGTACTGAACATCATACTCCAATGATGTACAATTTAGATGCTGAGCAACTTAGGATGGGCTTACAACCAATAAACCCATCATAAGTGGAAAACATCTTAAGAATGCATTTAATGCAAAAAAACCTACTGAACTTTACAGCTTAGCCACACAGTACACTGCAGAGTGTCAGCTGTTCACCCTTGTGGTCACATGGCTGCCTGGGAACTACAGCTGCTGCCCGGCGTCTAGAGAAAGTATGGTGCTGCATATCACCAGCCTGGAAAGAGATCGAAATTCAACGTACAGCTCCTTCTGAATGTGTATCATTGTCACATCATTTTAAAGTTGTAAGATCATAAGTCAAACCATGGTAAGTCAGAGACCTTTGGCATATAGATAATAGTGGAGACTGAGTTATACTACGTTTTTGCTCTGTTTTTATTACCAAACTTGTACAATCTCCTTGTTCTGTATTATTGCTAAAATGGGGAGGTGACCATTTGGATTTCACCGACTATCTAGCTAATCTTGGACAAGGAAGCCATGTTTAAGATTGAATTTACTGCTGGTTAGCCTTTCCTCGCAATGCCACAGCTGTTCCTGCCCAAGTCTAATTTCCTTCATTTTTTTCAATGGTTGACCTTGGAGTTTGGTGTGGGTTGGCACTCAGTTTCACATTTTGAATCAGACGTAGAAGAGCCCCTCATTTCCAATCACCTCAAGAATAAATAAGACTAGAGAGTTTTCTTCTACTTTTTAGCCACTGAGACCATAGGCGTGGACCACCATGCCCGACTAGGTCAAGTACATTTCTGCTGCATTTGGGAGGTTTCTACACTCCATTCTCCCTGCCCTGCCACCAATATTGTCAGTATCTCTCTGCCAGTCTGGCAAGCTTTCTCCTCCACCTGTGCCTCCAGAATCTGTCACTTGTCAATGACTTCATTTTCTGAACTTTGCATCCACCACGCTTCAGTGTTTCATGGACAAGTTTGAGTTTTATAACATCTTAAGGGGTTTTGTTTTTGTTTTTATTTTGTGCATTGCCATAAGAGTGAATATCTTCCACCTTTTTCCACATCACAGTCACCAAGCTGTTTTTGTTTCAATGGTAGCCAGGTTGCAAAGAAAATTATACTTTCCTTATTTTGTCTATTACTAATCTGGCTTTCCTTATAATTATCTCTCCTGCTGGGTATTGAGGGTGTTTTGAAGTGTAGTTATGTTTAAAACTCTGGAATCTAGGATTTTGTTTTTCTGTCGGGAACTTTGGAGCTCCTACTACTTCACAAACAGAACACAGATGGGATACGTTCTCTGGGGCTCTGTTTGACTCCAAATGGGAGATCTCCAACCACACTCCTTCCAAAGCAAACACAGAGGGCTGGGTTTGTAGCTCAGTGGTAGAACACTTGCCTAGCCCATGGGAGGCACTGGGTTGTATCCACATACAAATAAATAAATAAGATAAACGTTATTATGTCCATCTATAAAAATACTTTTTTTAAAAAAAAGCAAACAGAGACATAACTAAGGAGCAAATGAAAACATAAACAAGAGCTCAACCTGGAGCTGCACAGCAGAGGAGAGAGACTCGGGCTTTGAAGGCATCGAGCTCAATCCAAAAACAGTAGACCACTAAGGCAAAACAGCAGGAAATAGAGCAGCCAGCAACTGAGAGTTTCAAGGAGCCAGTCTCCATGTGCAAAATGAAAAGAAAGCATGGATACCCTGCAGTGAATTCCCCTAGGAAATCCATTAACGGCATATTCATCCTTGAAACCGCAAGAAAGTGAGAGCTGAGTCCTAAACCACCATGCTGAACCTGAACCTCTGAAAAGGTAAGAAGACAAAAGCAAATCCTCTTAGGAGAAGATATTTCCCAAAGTAGGTCCAATGGCTTTACCTAAATAAAAACAATTAGGATCCTCCATCCTAAATTCCATAATGGAATCTCAAAGGGCCCCAAATAGTCAAAACAATTCTAAGAAAGAAAAACAAATCTAGAAGCCTCAAACTCCCTAATTTCAAAACATATTGCAGGGTGCTGGGGATATAGCTCAGTTGGATGAATCCTTGCCTCACATGCATAGGCCCTAGGTTCAATCCCCAGCACCACAAAAAAAATTATATATATATATATATATATATATATATATATAGAGAGAGAGAGAGAGAGAGAGAGAGAGAGAGAGAGAGAGTATGCAGAACTAAAGACAGTGTGGGAGTGTGGGACTGGCATAAAGATGGACATAAACATGAATAGAACCAAATAAAGAGCCCAGAAGTAAATCCTTGCATGCAGGGTCGAATAATCTTAGACAAGGCTATCCAATGGGGAATCAATAGTCACTTCAACAAATGGTGCTGGGTAAGCTGGATATCCACAGGCACAAGAAAGAAGTTGAACCCTTACCTTATAGCAAATACAAAAATTAACTCAAAATGAATTTCATAACAAAATGTAAGACCTAAAACTTTATAATTCCTAGAAGAAAACACAGCAGGAAAGCTTCAAGATATTGGATTTGGATGTGATTTTTTAAAAACTAAGCAAAGATTTTAAATAGACATTTCTCCCAAGGTACACAAATGGCCTAAAAGCATATGAAAAGGTCCTCAACATCGCTAAACAAGAAAATGCAAATTAAAAATAGAACAGATTTGAAAAATTTTATAATTGTGCAATTACATGGATTCATAATATATTGCTGTCTATACTTCTGTGAATACTTAGATTTTTCAATATTAGATAGTTATTTTATAAACAAAGTAAGTGAATATTGTCCAAACAGTAAACAAAAGAAAACTGGTATAACTATAATTATATACAAAAAAGACTAAGATAAAAAGCATGATTGAAAGAAAGAGGTAGAAAGTTATTTCTTGCTAATAAAAGTTTCACCTCACTATGACCACCTAAAATTTTAGATATGTGTATACCTAATGAAGTAAAATCCAAAAATTTAAAATTTTAATTTAAAATTTTTAAACCACAGGAAGATTTTTCTACAGATCTCATCTTTAACAACAAGGTCAACTGACCAAAATACAACATGGGTATGAAATTTTTTAACCCCACAATTAAAAATATTAGTCTTGTAGGCATGTATAGAATTCTCAAACTCTTCGATGTTTTGAGAGCTGCACAAAGCTCCTAACATTGTACATTGCAACTATAGTAACTGAGGAATAAGCTGCATAATGTTGCTATCTCTGTAACCTGCCTAAGGACATAATGAACAATAATGTACTACTGATGCCAGTGACCTTGTGTCACCTATTGTATAAGTAAAGATGGCAGCTTGGACTGGGGCTTTCTGCCTTCCCTCCATCCTGCCACTGTGCCTCTGCACCTTGCTTCTGTCTCCTTTGGCTTTCTTTACAGTGGTTACCTTCATTTTTGCATGAAGTGGTATTTCAAGAAAATTTTCTTTAAAAATGTTTACAGTAGAACAAAGAAACCCTGAAAACTAAAAAAACAAAGGATTAATAGCAGGGGAACTACAAAGAGGAGAAGAATTCAATACAACTAAAAACAAAGACAACCATAAGCCAAAAGCTGATTCTTTGAGGAAAAGAAATCAACAAAGCAGATAAATTTATGCAAGAATAAGCAAGAAAACAGTGGTCAAATAAATAATATTATAAATTTAAAATAAGATGATATACATATTCATCACAGATCAAAAAGATAAGATGAAAAACTCTATGCTGTTAAATTTTAAATGAAAATGACATGGAAATTTTTTAATATCAAAACGGTCAAGCTGGGCATGATGACTCATGCCTGTAATCACAGTGACCCAGGAGGCTGAGACAAAAGAATCATAAGTTCAAAGCCAGCCTCAGCAACTTACCAACTTAGCAAAATTTAAAAATTTTAAAAAGAAAGGGCTGGGAATGTGGCTCAGTGGTTAAGTGCCCCTGGGTTCAATCCTCAGTACCAAAAATAAATAAATAAGAGTCAAAATATAGAAATAGGCATTTTACAAAAAAAATGCATGTAAATAATAATACATAAAGTGATGTTCAACATCATAGACCAACAGGGCAATGCTAATTGGATTAAAAATAATCTGATATTTATTTTAGAATTACTACTCTGGTAGCAAGGTGTGTAATAGGCTAAATGTAACCAAAACTAGATATGGGGAGAAGTATCAAGAGCTATAGACAGGTAGGAAATAATGAAGATCTGACTAAGGAAGTAGTCATAAAGAATGGAAGGAGAAGGGGGGAAATGATATAAAATATGTATGATTTATAAACCCCAATGACAATTTAGATTAAAATGTAAAGAGAGGAGGGGTAGTCAAAAGTAACATCCAGTTTTCTGGCCTTGGTCACTGTATGCTTCTCTATAGCATATTAAATGATGCTAATGTAATACACACAAGCAAATTTTATTATCAACCTAGCAATATAATAAACCATATGATCAAAATTGATAAGCTGTTTATATGCAAGAATAAAAATGCCTGGAAACTTAAGCCAGTCTTTAAAAATAAAAGAGAATGGCAAGGGAAATTTTCCTACCTGATAAAAGATATTAAAACTATAGTAATATATATTTGTAATAGATTATTTATATAATTGTGTGTATATATTCATATACATGTATGTATGCATTATATGTAAGGATGTGTGTGTGTGTGTGTTGAGAAGTTGCTAGATGGCATTGTTTGTAAATAATTACTCTTCCTCTATCTTTCCTCCCATCCAATGAGAGGTGAATGTGATCCTGTTAGGCTCCACCACCTGACTTTAGGAAGGAAATGGGAGTGGTCATGGCACATGCCATATGCAAGCAGAAACTTTGGATGATTGCATATTTCAGCCTCTCTTGTTGTTTCCGTCTTCCTCCACATTAGGCATGTCCCACATCAGATCTCCCTTACCTCTACCATGGAATAAATAACTATTTGGAGGACCAGACTCAAACTCAAGCCTTACCCTGGAGCCTAGCCTCAGCAAACCCATGTCCTACAGGGAACATAAGCAAGAAATGAAACTTTGATATTAATCACTAATGCAAACTGCCTCACATATAGATGTGTGTGAAACTGAAAGCCTTCTAAACGCTTCACCTAAGTATAGATTCTAGATACTTTAGGTATCTAAATATAATATGAAAAAATTATAAAAGTTTAGAAGAATGAATGAACCTAGAGATAAGAAAAGACTTTGTAAATAAAGTTCAAAGGATTAAACATAAAATTCAAACAAACTATAAACGTAGCTACAAAAAAAGTAAGATCTTCTAGTCAATAAAGGAGACAAAGACAATAAACAAAGTCAATAGATAGAAGATGGAAAGAAGATATTTGCAATTTCAAACCCTGATGAAATATAAATATAAATTACAGAATGAATTCCAGCAAATGAAGAAGAAAGCAATCATCCAAGAAAATCTGGTAAAAGATAGTAATAGTCAATTTAAAGAAGAATTAGATTAATTCTAGATAGGGAAGAGGGGTGGGAGGGAATGGGAGGGGGCAGGGGATTAGCAAGGATGGTGGAATGTGATGGTCATCATTATACAAAGTACATGTATGAAGACTTGAATTGGGTGTCAACATACCTTATTTACAAACAGAGATATGAAAAACTGTGGTATATATGTATATTAAGAATTGTAATGCAAAAAAGTACATGTAAAAAATAAATAATTTTTTTAAAAAAATCAGAATATGCAAAAGCTTCACAATTTAAAAATTTCATAATTTCAAAGGGAAAGATGGCAGCCCCGGTGGCAGCCGCAGATTCTGGGGCTTCGGGACCTCCTAATCTCCCAATGTGTCTGTTGGTGTTGGGAATGGCAGGTTCCAGAAAAAACACTTTTTTACAGAGGCTAAAGAGGCACCTGCATAGGCAAAGCTGTCCTCTTTACGTGATCAACTTGGACCTAGCTATGCACGAAGTCCCCTTTCCTGCCAATATTGATATTTGTGACACTATGAAGTATAAAGAAGTCATGAAACAATATGACTTGGGCCCAATGGTGGCATAGTAACCTCTCTCAATCTCTTTGCTACCAGATTTGATCAGGTGATGAAATTTATTGAGAAGGCCCAGAACACATCTAAATATGTCTTGATTGACACACCTGGGCAGATTGAGGTATTCAATCTGCTCAGCTTCTGGAACAATCATCACTGAGGCCCTGGCATCCTCACTCCCAACAGTTGTCATCTATGTAATGGACACATCAAGAAGTACTAACCCAGTGATGTTTATGTCGAATATGCTGTATGCCTGCAGCATCTTGTACAAAACCAAGCTGCCTTTCATTATGGTTATGAACAAGACTGACATCATTGATCACAGCTTTGCAGTGGAATGGATGCAGGATTTTGAGGCTTTCCAAGATGCCTTGAATCAAGCAACTACATATGTGAGTAACCTGACCCGTTCAATGAGCCTGGTATCAGATGAGTTTTACAGCTCACTCAGGGTGGTGGGTGTCTCTGCTGTTGTGGGCACTAGCTTCGATGAACTCTGTGCAAATCACCAGGGCTGCAGAAGAATATGAAAGGGAGTATCGTCCTGAAGATGAACGTCTGAAGAAATCGTTGGCCAGTGCACAGAGTGAACAGCAGAAAGAACAACTGGACCGCCTTCGGAAAGATATGGGCTCTGTAGCCTTGGACACAGGGACTGCCAAAGAGAGCGGATCTCCTGTGTTGGACCCTCTGACTTAACCCTGACTCAAGGAACCTTGGATGAAGAGGATGAGGAAGCTGACAGTGATACTGACGACACTGACCACAGAGTTACAGAGGAAAGTCACCAAGAGCCAGCATTTCAGAATTTTATGCAAGAATCCATGGCACAGTACTGGAAGAGAAACAACAAATAGGAGATTTTAGGAAATTTCAATTGATTCTAGGAGTCCCAGATTCTGGGACTCCATATGAAGAAACTATTCTTATCACTGATTCAGGACTAGGATGAAGAGCAATTTTCCTCAGAATAGCAGGATTTTTCTTTTGAGAGAATCTTATGACTCAGGAGAAGTCAGGGAGATGATTCTTGGAGCTGGAAGGTAGACATGTCAAGTCTGCCTTGGCCTTTCATTGACATTTATGCAAGGAAGGATATACTGACTGATTTTGGAAGCTGACATGCCTTCACGCCTAAGTTTTATCATGTGAACTTGCATACTTCTGCTGGTGACAGAATACAGAGAGAACGTGTCATCCTGGCAACCACTTCAGATCTTAGCCTCTAGTTCCCCAGCACCATGTCCTCGACTTATGACCTGAGTTGTTCTTTTAGGAGAAAGGGAGAGGGGACACATAAGCTTGTCCCGGGTAGCAGTGGAGTCTCCTTGGCAAGTCAGTGTTGTGATGAAACATGTCTCACACTAGAAGCTCATGAGAGGACACCAAGTTTGTTGAAGAAAGTGGGCAGAACGTAAGATTTCTGAATAAGAATCCTGCTTAAATGGTAACTTGGATAAAGAGTTTCTAATTATAACTTTTAAAAAAAATTCATCATTTCCTGAAGGCACTTGATTTTGCTTATAACATAATTAAAATTCCATGAATTCATGTGATTAAAAAAAAAAGAATCCCCCCCCCAAAAGCTAATAGGTACATGAAGAGACATTCAAGTTCTTATTTCCAAAGAAAATAAAAGGTAAAGCAACAGTGAATTTATTGTATTCATCTAGAAACAAGTTAGACTGCAGGATAGTGTCCCAAGTCCTGGAGACACGGGAAGACCAGAGGACTCTTGCACTGCTTTCAGGAATGTAGAGAGGACAGCAGTCTAGTAGAATACATTACCAAGACCCAGAAACTCAACAACTTGATATAGATCACTAAAAATTCACACATTGTTCTTGTTTTAAAATTATATCCTTCTGGAAAGCATGATTTGTCTTTTCAATATTGTCTAAAATATTTCTAAATTTGCTGATCCCACTGATTTTTATTTATTGGTTTAAAAACAAGAACAATATGAATTCTGATTTCATCATGAACTTAATGCCAAAATAAGACTCAGCTCCCTAAGACTCTACTATCCAACCATCATAGCCCAGAGCAACTGTAAATCTCTGGGAATGTGTGACCCCAAAAAGGATATAGGGAGGAGTGTTATTTTATCCTCATGATTCTGGATCATTCATACACTGGTCAGCTACAACCATCAGATAGATTCCCTATTTTAAGTTTTAAATCTAGCCTACTACCTTTTTGAAACTCCCTTAAGATAAAAATGGGTTGTGTATTTTTAAAATGCTGGGGGCTAGGAGTATAGCTCAATGATAGAGCTCTTGCCTAGCATGAGCAAGGTCATGGGTTCAATCTCCAGCACTGCAAAAATAAACAGATACAATAGAAAATTCAAATTTCAGCATCTAAAAATAAAGTTTCCCAGGAACAGAGCCATGTTCACTTATTTACATATTGTCGAAAACCGCTTTGGGGCTATAAAGCTGAGCAGTAGTAACATGGATCATATCACCCAAAATAGTTACTATCTGGCTCTTAAGAAAAATTTGCCAGTCTTCACCCTGATTTATAATCTTAACCATCTCCAACATTTCCCTATGCTACAGTCCTGCCTAAAATTCTGTGACCTCATTCAGTGCAGAAGCCAGTCAATATCTGTGGCCACAAAATGGGCCCTCTTCTAGACGGAAGTAGAGGAACACTTGCTGATGCGATGCTTACAGAAATTCCAGCTAAGAATCTATATGCCACGGGGGTGGGGAGCAGCTGTCCAGGATATACTCTACTCATGGCTGGAAATGCTACTGATTTTTATATTTTGATTCAAGATGTACAAGACTCAAATCTAGCCTTCTTACATATGCTCTGAGTCTAAATAGATCCAGGACCATTTGGCTATGAATAAAACTATATGGTATGTAAAGTGTAGAAGCAGGTCTTGTGTTATTCATCAGACTACTACAGAATTATCACTACTTACAGCATTTTTGAATGTCGTGTAAAGATTGCTGGATTTCACCAGCATATCTGTGTAATGATAGATTCTATGACATCAAAAACTTTCAGGATTTTGTGGTAATACACATTACACTGGCCCAACTTGAATACTAGGCATCACTGTTACTCTTGAAAACACTTTAAAAGTCTTCAGGGTAAATATTGGTGATCTTAATCCAGAAGATGAAGTACTACCCTATCAGAGCCCCTGGGCCCAAGCTCACCCTTTGGTGGGCATTATTGTCAATATTTCATGACCAGGTAATCCAAGATTAAAGTCTACTCTAATACTGTCTGCTTCATCCACTTGTGCTGCCAACAAAATACTACAGACTGGGAAGTTTATAAAGAACAGAAATTTATCTTGTCACTGTTTCTGGAAGCTGGCAATTTCAAGATCAAGGTTAAACTAGCAGGTTCAGTTGTCTGGTGAAGATTATATCCTCTGGAGAAGAACACATGACATTAAGAGAAGAAAAGTGAGATAACCGAATGTTGCACGCAGCCTCTTTTATAAGGGCCTGAATCTCATTCCAAAGAGAGAAGTTCCCAGGGCCTAATTATCTCTTAAAGGACCCACCTCTTACCATTGTAATAGCAACTCCAGAATTTTGGACAGAGCTTGTTCAAACCATAGCACTACAATGCTTAAAAGCAAGCCTCTAATGATCCATTGCTAAATTGTAGCCTGAAATACATAGATACTTACCATCTAATCAAGTAAATCCACAATGTTAATGTTAAAATCCATAAGTAAAAACTCCATAAATTCCTAGTATACAAAATACTTGAAGAACTCTCACAACTCAACAAAAAAAAATGCAGAATTTCAAGAGAAATTTGTACCACTGACATGCCTGTATTAGAAATAACGATCTCAAAACAGTAACCTCAGCTTGTATCTTTAAAAGCTAGGAAAATAATAAGTTAAACTCAAAGTAAATAGAAAAGGAAAGATTAATAAAAATTGATCAATCTCTAGCCTGAGTGATCTGTGAAAACAAAAAGAACCCACAATTTATCATATTGAAAATGAGGAAAGTGACATAACTTCAGATCCCACAGATATTAAATGACTAATAAAGGTATATTTGATGACTTCATCCCCCCAAAATCAGCACTTTAATGAAATAAACTCCTTGAAAAACACAGACTACCAAAGTTCACTCAAAAAAGAAATAGATAACCTGAAAAACCCTATGTCCACTATAGAAGCTGAATTTGTCATTAGCAACCTATCTAAAGATGTCCCATGACATTGTTTAAACCAAATTTACATCCTAAACACTGGCTGCAAAAGAATCTCAGAAATCTTTCCAGATTAGGAAAGCCAATCTGTACTATCTATCCTCCATATTGCATTTGGGGTAAAATGCTGTTTTACTTTTTCCTAGAGAAAAATAATTTGAAAAACAAAAGATGATGCTTCTAAACAAAAAAAAATAAATAAAATAAAAGATGCTTCTCCTCCATTTTTAAAAGCTCTTGAGTGACTTGCAATTGATTTAAGTTTTTTGATTGTTTTTGTTTTGTTCAGTACTGGGGATCAAACACAGGGAATCTCTACCCCTAAGTTACATCCTCAACTCTTTTTATGTTGAGAGAGGGCCTCACTAAGTTGCCCAGGCAAGGGGTGAATTTGTGATTCTCCTCTCTCAGCCTCCCCAAGGATGGGAGGTGTGCACCACCCTGCCTGACTGATCAACAGATACTGGAGCAAGGGAGTCAGAACGATGATCAGAAGAACTAGCAACAAACCAATGTATCCCTATATGCTGACGTGTGGAACTCCCCGAAGGTCTTCAAGGAGTTAGGGATCAAGAGTCAGGGAGCTGTGCAATGTAGTAACCCTTTAGCTACTATTACCCAAGGGCTGTAATTTGTAAATTTTGTAAAAGTTTGATCAAGAGTCAAACTTTTACAAAATCATAGGAAAGCATATGGAAGTATAAATCAGATTCATATGCCATCTGTTTTCTTAATATCGTTTCATAATATTTAGTGTTAATTTTCATTAACATTATTATTGCATTGCATCACATTAAGGTGCCATCAATGGTTAAATGCAAAAATATTGTATGTGCCATAAAAAAACTGCCAAATGAACGAGGACACATATTTTTAATAACCCTATATTTTAGCTTTAGCATGTGTGTGTGTGTGTGTGTGTGTGTGTGTGTGTGTGTGTGTGTTGAACTGGGGATCTAATCCAGGGATCTAATTTACCATTGGATGAATGGTAAATTTCTTTTTTTGAAGCAAGTTCTCAATAAATTGTGCAGTCTGACTCCAAACTTACAATCCTCCAGCTTCAGCCTCCCAAGCAGCTGGGCTCAAAGGCATCTACCACATCCACTCCATTTTTATCTTTAATAAGTGTTCTTATAAACATATTCAGAGACAGACATTTATCACACATAATTTTTTGCTGATAAACAAAAAAAGTTTTTAAGATAAATTTAAAACTTCATGAAATAACTGTAATTCCTGCAAATCAAATTAATAGATCTAACTCACTCCTTCAGGGACTGTACATCGTTCTATGCTCGCCTGTAATGGTAACTGTTGTTGCTTCCCCCGATGTAGTAGTTACAAAGTCTAGTTTGGGGCTAGACACATTATGACCAAATACATATTCGAGCCTCCCTTGCAGGTAGATGTGCTCTTGTGACTATTTCAAAGAGCAGCACTAGGGTTCCAACAGAGAAAGGAGCTTGAAGAAGCCTGTATCCTTATCAGCACTCTGTGGAACTAAGCCTTGAGTGCCTACTCTGGACAGCTATTATATGAAAGACTTTCAAAGTATTTTAAGCTCTTGTTATTTGGGCTGTTTCTGCTTTAAGAAACTGCACTTAGTTCAAATCCATGTCTATTTTCAGTATTTTACAACTGCAAAATACATGCATCCTTACATATGATGCATAGAGAGCCCACTCCCCATTGGGCATACATCCTCAAATTCCGGGACTTTTATTTTAATAAAACATTTCAACATGATTTCCAAATTGAGAGGTCAGTGAATTTTTCATGTAAAGATATTTTTCCCAAAAGTGTTGTTTAAAAACTGACATATCATCCACCTTCATTGATGACAAATTGATGTCAGAATGAATATCTCACTAATACATTGATTTTTATCCCATGACTATTCCTGAGGATGATCATCCTTTATTATGTTTATTAGCTTTTCTGGATTTTCTCTTCATGAGGTATTCTAACTTAGTCTGTCCAGTTACTATTTAGAGTATTAATTTTTTATAAACTTGTAAGAAACTATCATTAATAATATTAACTGGCACTGTCAGTACACATTTTACCCAGTTTACAGTTGGTTTATGACACCTATTGTCATACATTTTATGTTTTTAACATATGTAAATTTTACCTTCTAGTTTCTGAGTACTTTTTGTGGTAAATATTATATATTTATTACAATATTATATATGATATATATAATATATATATATACATTTTTTCAAAACATTCCAAAATATGCATATATGAAACTATTTATATTTATATTATAATACAGAGTTCTAAAATTCATTTTCTACATGGAGAATCAGCTCATCCATTCCTTGCAGTGATTTGATCTAATACATATATTAATTGCAATATGCGGATCTATTTCTTAGTTTCCAAAGTTTCCATAAAAGTGACACAAACTGGGAGAACCTGAGATGTCATTAGTCAGCAGTGTTCATTTGGGATGTCACACAGAATATTCTGCAAAATCATGCTGACGTTTTAAAATCAGACATGTCACATAAAATTCCAGATTTCCAGTCTCCTTGGGAAATGCAGATTACAGCCAAGCCAGAGTTTGACTTTATACTTGGCAACAGGCCACCGCAGCTGCCACCTTGGCACAGGATGTGAGCTTCCCAGCTCAAGACAGATTCCATCACTCAGAGGCCAATGCATGCACTTCCAGCCTAGTCCCTGTATCTCCGCATTGCCTGCAGGTAAACACAAGAGTTTGCACTGCTGTCTGTACAGAATCACTTGTAACAGAAGGAAAAAGAACTTAAACTCTTTGATAAATGTTAAAAGAGGAGGTGATTATTTTTGTCACTTCTCCAAGACCACGCTCACTTCACCCTCAGTTCCTGAGCAGGGGAAGACTACAGTCCTGGGAGCTTGATGCTCGGCCTCCAGAGAGGCAGGTGACCAGGAGACTCACAGGAAGTCTTCATAGGAGCTGTGAGGGAGTAGAAACAGAGTCACCTTTAGGAAAACAGGAACAGAGGATGGAGAAAAGAGAATGAGGGAAGGAGCAGATGGAAGGGGAGACTTACCTGAGTCTCCTAATCCAGAAGGTTAAGCCTAGAATGAGCATAAAGAGGAACACCAGACAGGTCACCACCAGGAGGACCAAGCCTACAGAGGTGTGGCTCCCATCTGCATGGGGGAAAACAAGGTGTGTGTCAACACAGGACCCTTCCAGGTATCAAGTTCCCTGGTCTAGCGCATGTGAGGGGGCCAGGTGCTGCTTATTCCTCACCACCACCATGGATTTAGAGCATCAACTGCTATTCCTCAGAAGTTGAGACTCCCCACCTTTTCACAGGGTCTAGGCACCTGCACTACAGTTCATTTCACTATATAATAACGTAGCGTACAGGTGAAGCTGTGTAGACAGGCAGATCTGAATCTTATATCCAGCTGTTCCACCTTCTATGAGACTCTGGGTACTTAACCTAACTCAGCCTCAATTTCCTCATTTGTAAAATAGAATAATAGTGCTTCAAAGGAGAGTGGTGATGCTCAGGTAAAGCAATGGATGCAGAGTGGCCACGCCCCCACGCAGGAAGCACTCAGCAAACCACAGCTCTCCTTGTTAATCTGCTTTTCATATGTCCCTGATCCCCATTCTGCTAGGAAATGAGTTTCCCAGAATTCTGTTTTCATTTTTTATGCAGTACTGATTTTTGAACCCTAGAGTCTGGGACAAACCACTGAGCTGCATCCCTAACCCTTATCTTTTGTTTTGAGACAAGGTCTCCCTAATTTGGCTAGGCTGGCCACCTACTTGGAATTCTCCTGCATCAGCCTCCCCAGCAGCTGGGAATGCAGATGAGTGCTGCCATGCCCAGCTTCCAGGGATTCATTATTTGCCAACAACTTCCAGATCTCTAAGATTATCAATCCCATTTCATCTTGTATTAATACATCAGATCTCAGTCCTATTTTCCTCTTTACTGTGTCTGGAATCCATCCTTCTAGCCCTCCTAGTTGGTGTGTCAACTCCATCCTTCACAGTCGCTCCCTCTATGCTGGAGAACCACCTGCCTCCACTTCCAACACAGCCCCAGCCCTTTCTCACCCCAGTAGAGGACGAGGTCCTGCCCTCCTAGGCTGCTGTACTTCACCCTGCAGGCCAGGCCAGCTGCCTCCCCAGCTGCCACATCCAGGGTTGCTTGGAGATGCCACGTCCCATCAGCATGCTCCTGTTCACCTCGCATCCACATCACCCACACGGGCTTTGGGTAGAAGCCAGACACGTGGCACACCAGCAGCAGACGGCCAGGCCCAGGACTGAGGCCACTGGACAGCCAGGCCTCAGGCTTCACTGTATCCAATAAGGGATGAGGAAAGCATAAGGTGGGAACTCTGCATCAGAGGTCCCAGGCCTCCTCCCAGGTTCATGCTCCCCAAATGTCCACTTCTGGAGGTGAAGTCTCCAGGTAGCTCTGATCCCTTTGTGTCACCTTGCCCAGGAGACCCATCTCTGATACTCCTTCCCCTCCTCTGATCCCAATGCCCTATAAATGCCTCACCTCCCTACTCTAACACCCTGAGCTCAGCTGGAGCACACAGCATGTCTCAAACATTGTCTGAATCAATCCTGACCCACAGTCTTGATTTAATTCAACTCATGGAACCCAGCAGGTATTCAATGATGGTGGGTGATATGAAAATATACCCTCAATGTCAACATACCTTATATATAATCAGAAATATGATAAATTATTGAATAATTGTGTATTAAGAATTGTAATGCAAAAATAAATAAATAAGTAAATAAATAGAAAATACACCCTCAAGACTTATTCATCCTTTCCTGTGTCCTGCTCTTTCTCTGATGCTTAAAGGAAAGCAAACCAACTGAGCAGTGACGCACAACTGTAATCTCAGCAGCTCAGGAGGCTGAGGCAGGAGGATCCAGAGTTCAAAACCATCCTCAGAAAAAAGTGAGGTGCTAAGCAACTCAGTGAAACCCTATTCTCTAAATAAATACAAAATGGGCTGGGGATGTGGATCAGAGGTCGAATGCCTCTGAGTTCAATTCCAGTACCCACCAAAAAATAATGAAATGAAATAAATTTTTAAAAATGGAAAGAAAACCCTTGGATGGCAAAACCGAGAGGAGTCAGAGTATAGGGTAGATGGAGAGGACAGAAGGCTGACCTTGCTTCTCCAGTTCTGACTTCCCTGTCTCTAGGAGGCCATTCACAAATTGGGGGCAGATGTCATTGAGGAGCCACTGCACTGTTTCCTTTGTCCCTTTGTTCTGGTTGAGCACTTTGATGACCAAATCTACCCACTGGGGGGCCTGTGGGGCAGGCTCCCAAGCAGTTCTCTGGAAACTCAGGATATGTTCTCCTTGGTGTGCTACATGGAGAAAGTGTTCTGAGTCGTTCCCAGGGTGCACCTCACAGCCACCAGACAGCTGCAGCTCCATGGGATCTGTGGAGAGAAACGTGCAAAACTCAAATGAGGTTTCAAGGACTGAAAGGGATGAAGGAGAAGAGACTGGTACTGGGGATACCCGGGGGACCCACTGTGGACGGAAGTGAGAGTGGGTGGCCTGATGCCTGAAACTGGGGCCCGGCCAGGCAGAAGTGCAAGTCCTCAGAGGGGGAGAAAGCAGACAATCTCATCCCTCTCCCAGCAGGACTTCCATGTCCATTCTCTCACAGTGGCACCTGCCCAGGATCCCATCCGCTCAACTCACACTCTAAGGACAGCATTTTGGCGAATTCCTGTATGTCCCTGATGAAGCTGCTTCGAAAAACCCGAAATGTATTCTGCAGGTGGATCCACTGCTGGCTGCTGAAGGTGCCCTGGGCCCAGGGCTTCACAAATCTGATGGTGTCAGAGGCATTGCTCCAACTGTGCGTCTGCAGCTCCCCCAACCAGGCCAAGGCATCAGTGCGCATCTAGCTGCTGTTAGTGAAGGAGGAGATCTGGAGACAGCGGAAGAGGACACTCCTTCACAGGACTGGGGAAACGAAGACTGGGTAAGTACAGCGAGTGGCCCACGGAGCAGAGAGCACAGGGAGAGGAAGGAAGCAAAGCAGAAGGTGAGTCCAGGAGGGACAGCTGGGGTGCGCCTACCCTGACCCGCACCGCGCTAGGAGCCAGAGACCCCGCGATCTCTGGTGCATTCCTGCGCTCTGGGCTCCGCAGCCCAGCGCTCATCCCCTGGTCCAGGGGAGCCTTTCCCTAAGTCCCAAGCCCGCTCCCTCTCTCGGTCCTTTAGCGCCAGTACCCGGGCACCCTGGGCCACTCACCCTCAGAGCTTCCCCACGCCTGGGGGAGCACCCACAAGAGCAGGAACCACTGGCACCCCATGCTGCAGAGTCTGGGACCTTGCGGGCTCAGCCCTTCCCATGGCGCTGCCTTCCAAGCCCCGCCCCAAGCAGCCTCCTGTGCTCCCCTTTTGGAGGGAACCCCAGGCAAGTCCCAGGCGCAGCTCAGGCAGTCGCCCCGCTCCTGCTGCGGTGCGTTTTACTCTTCTGCTAGACTGTCCCCCTCGCTGCTAGCGGTTCCATCTACAAGGAGTCCTGAAGCTGTTGCTCACTTCACTGGGATTCACAACCAACTCACTTTCTCAGGATCTGTCCCAATGCAGAAGGAATAGAAAACAGCACATGCGACACTTTGCAACTGTTATCTGTTAAAAGAGGACATTAAGTGTATCTGTTTTACCACTGTGACAGTGCCAAAAAAAAAATTTTTTTTAAAGAATTTGGTTTAGTGGTGTGGGTTGCCAGGTGGAGAGACCATGGGTGATTTTGATTTGTTTTACACTTTTAAGTCTTCAAAAAAAAAAAATCTACAAGTGAATCTATACATTAACCATAAACTACAACATTAAGACCAATTTTCTAAGTGTCCTGAGGTAGGATAAAAACATAGGATAGGTAGAAAGGAGACAGGGGATAAAAATCAAGAGTGGCCTGGATTTAAGTTGAGATTTAAAATCCACGTTCACATGGACTAAAAGTGCAGGTTTCAAAGTCTCTTTCACGTACAGCACTGCTCCAACCATTATTAGTCCTCACCCACAGGACCTTTAATAACTTCTTTCCTCACCTGGGCCCACAAGAAAAAAATGGGTCTGAGAAATGCCTTTCCTCAACAAGTAGATATTCTTACAACTCATACACTGAGAATTGATTAGTCATCTATATGTCACTCTGCATCAATCCCTCAATGTTACACCAGTGTAGTAATGTTTCAGTTCACATGCAGAACAATGAACCCTGGGAGGGTTGCAAAAAGCAATTTTTCTTCAAAACTAAATCAGAAAAGAAAATGATGCCTACAGGGTAATAGTTAACCTTCCTACTTACTGTCACAAAGCAGGACTCAATCACCCTCTTAGATCATGTCCCTGTACTACAAAGACTTCACTCAGTTTGGGAACTTGGTCCCCTCTGCTCCCCTCACCCGCTTCCTGTTATAACCACTCTGACCTCAGGTCCTGAGGTCAATTTCTCAGGGGAGTCTTCTGAGCCTCCCAGACTGTGAGCAAAGGCAGGAGAACTAGGCCAGCCCCACCTGCACCCCTTGCTCACTAACTTGCTTTGCAAACCTTTCTCCCAGCACCTGCAGAGCCTGTCATTATAGAAACATTCCTGTGTGTGTCTCTTGCTGTGTGCTCTTGTCAATCAGCTGGAGGGACAGCACAGGTAAGGATCACATCTCTGGCTCCACTTCCTCCCATCTGACCACATGAATACTTCCCTTCCTCCCATGCCCCTGTGTCCCTAGAGAACAAGCATCTGCCCCTCACTCTGAGCTGGGATCCCGGAGATCGCCCTAACCCACCTACCTTACTATAAGGAATGTCCCAAAACAGTTTCAAAGAACACAGAAAACTTATTTGGGTAACAAAGAAAGGTCTAAGTGATTAAATGAGAGTTCAAAATAGCCCAAATAGTGGATGGGAAGGAAACTGTGGGCATAGACGTGAGAAGAAAAATACTGGGGACTGAATTGGAGCAAATTATATTCTATGCTTGCATAATTATATCAAAATAAATCCCAGTATTATGTATAACAGTAATGCAGTAATGAAAAGATTAGAAAAGAAATGGAATTAATCTGTGTATTAGAGGTTATTTCATATAACTGCAAAGAATAATGAACAGCTGAGCTGGGTATCCAGCTAGAAAATGAAGCAATGTTGGAAGTTCAGTCCACATGGAGCTTCCCTGTACCTCCCTCCGCCATGATTTCATTGTATATTCTGAGGCCCTGCAGAAAGCATCTCTGAAGAGGTCATGGCATGGTCAGGACTTTCCCTCTGGTCTGAGTCAACCCTCTACTGGTATCACTGGACTTGGTACTTCCCTCCATTCCTCCTTTTACTTTACTTTGTTCAACATCCTTTACTCAATTTGTCTTATCTACTGTTTAATTTTTTATTAGTGCATTATAGGCATACATAAAGGTGAAATTCACTGTGGTACGTTCACTCCTGTACACAGGATCATTGATCAGTTTCATTCCAAATTCTTCACATTTTCTGCCTCTCCTCCAGCCCTCTCCTCCAACCCCTATCTCTACTCTATTGATCTCTCTTCTGTTCTCATGGGATTCCTCCTCCCCTTTTCCCCCCTTATTTTGGTCTAGCTTCTGCATAAGAAAGAAAACACTTGATTCTTGACTCTATTGGGTCTGGCTTATTTCTCTTAGCCTGATCCTCTCTGGTTCCAGTCATTTACTGGCAAAAGCAATGACTTCATTCTTCTTTATGGCTGAGTAAAGCTCCATTGTGTACATATACCATGCTTTCTTTAACCATTCATCTGCTGACAGGCATCTGGGCTGGTTCCATAACCTGACTGGTGTGGATTGCACTGCTATAAACATCCATGTGGCTGTATTGTGATGGTAGGATGACCTTACATCTTTACAATATGTGCCAAGGAGCTGTTGAGATCTATTTCTTAGTTTTATATTGTACTCCTTAATTTGTCTATTTGTCCATTCCTATCTTATTACCATAATGTTTTGATATGGTGGCCTCTGGGTTTAGTATTTTGAATGACAGACACTCTGACCCCATCATTACATTTTTTTTCCTATTTTGAAGCCATTTTAATGCTACTTAAATTTTTATTTAATTGAAAAATTGGGGAGCTAATTAACATTTTGTTACATTAAGTGTTCTGAACCAAGAAAGGAATGCATCTTTTCACTAATTCAAAATGGTTTTTATCCTTCAGAGAACTATGTAGTATTTTATATGTGTCTGTACTATTCATGTGAAATATATTCCTAAGTATCCTCTTTCTCTTTTTGGATTTTGAACATGTCACTTATTCCCATTTCCATTTCTGGTTGGTTGTAGTTAACACATGCTTTCTTTTGTATGTGTTTATCTTTTTTACTTGAAGAAACACCTTGATAAATTCTAGCAAATGTTCTTTCAAACAGGGTTGTTTGTTTCTTCTAGGTACATATTCACATCATTGGTGAAAAGGATTCAGTTCATCTCTTCTCCCGTGGGTCCCTCTGCCTCAGCAGCTGCTCTTGGTCCAACAGAAGGGTGCACCTCCTGAATCCCCAGAGACGTCAAAGTCAGAGGGAAATGTCAACTGTCACATTCTGTGCAAGCTGATGCCCTTGTTTAGGATTAGGCCACAAAACCTGCATTTTTTTTCTATTTTTAGTTATACATGACAGTAGAATGTATTTTGGCAGAATATACATACATAGAGTATATCTTATTCTATTTACGGTCTGCATTCTTGTGGTCATATACAGTGTGCAAATGCAAGGCTAGGAAAGTTATGACCAACTAATTCTGCTCTTTCCTATTCCCCTCTCCCCTCCCTTCCCTTCATTTCCCTTTTCTAATCCAATGGACTCTTATTCTTCTCCTCCCCACCCTCTCTTGTTGTGAGTTAGTATCCACAAATTAAAGACAACATTCATCCTTTGGTTTTGGGGGATTGGCTTATTTCACTTAGCATGGTATTCTCTAATCAATTACCATCAGTTTACCAGAAAATGCCATAAGTTCATTTTCTATATGGCTGAATAATATTCATATTTTGAAGGCTATGTTGAATAGGGATTGTGGAAGAGGGCATCCCTGTCTAGTTCCAGTTTAGGGAGAGAATGCTTTCAGTTTTTCTCCATTTGGATTGATTTTTGCCTCAGGTTTAAAATATTTAACTTTCACAATGTGGAGATATGTTCCTGTTATCCCTAGTGTTTTAGTGTTTGAACACGAAGGGGTGCTGTATTTTGTCAAATGCCTTTTCTGCATCTCTTCAGATGATCATATGATTCTTTAAGTCCATTGATGTGATGAATTTTGTTTATTGAGTTTTGTATATTGAACCAATCTTGCATCCCTGGGATGAACCCCCACTTGACTGTGGTTGGGTCTTTTACATATGCTACAAAACCTTCATTATCTGGGGCAGGTTCCCCTTGATCATGGTGGTAAGAAATTAACTCAACTTCCTGCTTCCTCCTTAGAGATAAGGGAGAAAGCCACCTTTTCTCTTAGAACCCAAAACATCTCATTTGCAACTACACAAACCAAGCTAGTCTGGAAAAATTATTTCTCACTTCTTGTTTCTTCAAGACTTTCCATCCATGCCTTTATGTCTCATGTTCACTGGTTAGAGAAGACCTAGAAAAAATAACAGAATGAATGGGAAGCTATCTCTCTTTTCTCTCCTGCCACAATCTTCCCCTGAAGCAAAAAAAAAAAAAGTGTAGTAAACTTCCATGACTAAAGGGAAGGAAAGAAATAAAAGCATGTGCTAAAATGCCAAAATATTATCTAGCAACATGACTTTAGAATTTTCCAGAAGGGCAGGCATAAAAATTAAATACTAAATAAGCCAAGGAAACACAAACCAACCTAAATGAAAAAGGCCAATTTCCCAGGATCCATTTGATGAGTGGCCAATCTCTGATGTCCACTGAACTCAAAACAGCACAGGAGAATTATGAACAGTGAGCACCGAGGCCCACACTTGCCTGCTTCCCTGTTCATAAAATAAAAATAATCGCATTTAATTTCTGCAAAAAGACAAAGAACAGTGAAGGGGCATCCAGGAACTTCTAGTGATCCAGTCTAGAATCAGTAAATCCATTACTTTATTAAAGTATTAAGAAAACCAGAGAAGGAACTGAAGGTTCTCAAAAAATATATATATATTTATTGGAAAGCTGTGTGGGTCAGCTCTTTCAGACTAAAATAATAACTAACAAGAACAACTTAGAAGAACAAGAGTTTATTTTGAGCTTATGGTGTCAGAGGTTTCCTCCATGCTGTGATGATCCCATTTGGGGGGGCTTGAGTTGAAGTGGGACACCACAGAAGAATGAGGCAGGGGAGGAAAGCTGTGGGCTGGGGAGAGGCCACAGCACTGCCATGGGCAAGGACAAAGGGGCACAGCTCAACACCTCGGGCCCCAGATGCCAAAGTGAAGCTGCAGGACTCAGTTGCCCAGCTGAGATTTGTTTTGGTCCCATCCTTCTATCCAGGCCCCTGTTCCTCGAGTTTGGAATGAGCACCTTTACTCTGTGCCATTGTGCCTTGAATCAATGTGGTTTGCTCTTGTCCATTACTGGGCTCACAGCCAAGAGTTTCCCTGAGTCACAGACGAGTCTTTGCACTTAGACTTTGGGGAAATGCTGGAACTGTTAAGACTATGGGGACTCTTGGAGATGGACTAATGCATTTTGTGTTGTGAGATGGGCATAGGCTTTTGGGGACCAGGGACGAATTATTACAATTGTATATAGGATATCGCTCAAAAGCTCTTAGTTAATGTGGGAATACTCAGAGGTGAAATGATTGCACTGTGAGAGCTCTAGCCTAATGGTCCTTCCTGGTTTGAATGGACTAACTGCCAGGTAGCTCTAGCCAGATGCCATGGCTGGAGGAGGTGGGTCAGTGAGGCCTGGAGGACTCTGAGTTTGCCTTGGTCCCTTACCCCCTCTCTCTCTGCTTCCTGACAGTCTGTGAGCTGAGCTGCTCTTCTCCACCACCTCCTCTGGCCATGATACTCTGCCTCACTTCAGGCCCAGATTCATGGAATCAGTCAACCATGGACGGAACCTCTGCAGCCATAAGTCCACAATGAACTTTCCTCCTCTGGTCGGGTATTTTGATCAAAGCTATGAAAAGCTGACAAACGCAAATACTTTTCAAAGCACATATTTTTGTGAGCTTTCAACAATCCTTGAGCAGCTTCTGGCTGTGAAGTATCCTTTGCTCCTTCCTGATTTAACTTTCCTGCCTTTCATTTTCATCTGCCAATTGGAGTATTTTGGCAGATGCTGGGGGAACATTACCTGATTTTTTTCTCAGTTTCTATGACCTGAACTTTTCTTGTGGCCTTCCACCATTGCTCTCTAGAGCCTGTTGTCACTGACACCCTAGTGTCAATTCATTTTTCATCTTCATGTCCTCTCACTGCCCCTGGCCCTCTGAGGGCTAACGTATATCCTCACATGGACACAGCTACCTCCTTTTGATTCTGTCAAGCACATCAAGGAAGCATTCAAATGTCCACCCTGTGTTCCAAAGATAAGCCACTGGACATTACAATACTGGCAGCACCGTGCCTGCTTCGTAAAGGAAACTTATTCTCATTAGCAGGTAAGGAGGAAAATGAAATAAAGGGACGTGTTCTTATTGTCATCTGCATTCACCAAACACTTTAAGAATCAATCAATATTGTCATCTCCGTGGAGTATGCAGGATCTCAGAGCATTTGATACTGAATCCATAAAAAAGATTTCTACAATGGGCCTGTTGTTCAGGATAAGACAAAAAACACATGTCAATAAGTAACAGAAATATATGGTTTTAAAAGATGAGATTTCTTTTATCTCATCATGAACGATCAACTTGTATGGAGCATTCCATACAATAAAATAAATGTTTTGTGAATGTCCGTCAACACTAGTATATGAACACTCGTGTTTCCAAATACGGGGAAAAACAGAAAGTGAGGACTGTGAACAAAATACAGGAACATATTCCAGATAATCACATAACTTTCCTTCCTCATTCCACTTGGGGACAATTATCAAATCAACTCACAAAGAAACCCTGCCGGACTAGTTACTCTCACTAAGTTGAAGACACAAAGATTTAAGTCCAGAGTCTTACAGAGCTAGGTATAGTGTCAAGTGGTCTAACATGTTACCATATTTGCAAGTGGGTCCTAAAAGCAAGAAGCTCAACAATCTCTCTCTCTCTGTCTCTCTCTCTCTCTCTCTCTCTCTCTCTCTCTCTCTTTCTCTCTTTTTCTCTCTCCATACAATCACACACACACACTGAAACAATGAAATTAACTTGATAAACAACAGTGATAAAGAGAAAAATTTTGAACCCTTCAGGGTGAAATACACCTTATATATAGGGAAGAAATGAGAAGAGTTTGTAAGTAACAATGCAAGCCAGACGTTAGATAAATAACATCTTAAAAGTGCTTTTAGAAACTCTCAAACCAGGATTCTATATCCAGCAAATATCTATCAAAACCTAAGTTGAACAACAAAATATTTCAAAACTAAAAACTGAATGAATTTGTTGCCCGCACAGGTACATGAGAAATTCAAAAGGAATTTCTTCAACTTGAAGGAAAAGGGTGCTAGAGGAAATCTTGGATCTACAGAAAACAAAGAAGAGTGTCAGAAATGGTAAATGTATCAGTAAATATTAAATATTTTTTCTTATTTTTTAAAATTTACTTTAAAGGTAAATATACAGAGCAAGAACAAGAATAAGTACTGCAAATTAATTTCATATTTAAAAGGAAAACATATGGCTGCTCCTTGCCTATGGGGATCTCCTGGCCCACTGATGGGTGAAGATCCCAGACCACAGGCTCCCCATCTACCAACACAGGACTCCTCCAGCCACCTCCTCTTGGCACACTGCAGGTGCCCCCATAGGCCCCTCAACATGGTAACCTCCACCTTGAGACACCAGACAGGGCCTGGAGGCAGGTGCCCACGGCAGCACTGCCTGCCACAGAGCTGTATCTCTGCACAAGCCACCCATCACCATCCCATGGACCACCCTCACTGCCTCATCTCTGAAATCTGTTGACTCCATCTTGGGACACCTCTGCCACCATCTTGGGTTACCTCCCCTGCCACCATTGCCATTTTTAGTTGGGGCAGCTTCCATTTGAGGACACCAGCTGGGGCCTAGAAGCCTAGCATCAAGGCACCTACAGGTTTGCCACTGCCACCAGCTAGAGACACAGCCACTTCCATCTAGGAACAACAGCCAGGGCATGGATGACCACTACCAAGGTCTTCCAGCCTTGGTTACATGTGAGATCTCTCCACCATCTTGCTGCAGAGTCAGGAGAGAATTTTGCACAGGGTTTCTAGGTTGGAAGAGGGTGTGAGGACATCTTGATCCAGGCTCACCCACCCAACCAGCCCAGCACCCACAGGGTTCTCAAGGCCAACTCCAGCAGCACTTGCTGGGACCTGCACCAGCCCAGTCCCCAGCTCCCTCCCCAATCCAGCATCCACTGACCACCTGGTCCTACTGGTTTGGAAATTAAAAGGGCCCTCTGGCTCTCCAATCACCAGGCTTCCAGCCCTCTAGCCACCAACCTGGCTCAGCACTCACAGCTACATGGCCGACCTGCTGCTTCAGTGCCTGATCCTCATCTGCACAATACAGAACAGCTCTCCACAATAGGCACACTGATCCTGGTGCTCACCCAGAGGACCTCCAGAGAGAGATTCCAGATGAGGAAGTCAAAAGCGTAGGGGTGAGAGAGATACAGTTTAGAAACTAAGTTACAGACCAGGAATTGAGGGGTCCCTAGTTAAGACCAGGCTCCTACAACACACAAGTGGACCCCAAAGGAGATTCCTGGGCTTCAGTATTCCAACAGGGACTAGCAATTGCTATGCCCTATCTCCAGGGGTTTCACATCCAAGACTAACCCTCCCAACCCTAGTAACCTTCATTTCAACAAAGAGAGATTCTAAAAGAAATCCAAACAAAATACTCAAAATGAAGGAAACGATAAACAAAATTTAAAAATCAATAGAAATCAACACCAACAGACTTGGAAGACAGGACCTCAGACAATAAGGACATAATATATAATCTTGAAAATAAACTTGACCACACAGTGAAGACGGTAAGATATCATGATTAGAACCTCTAAGAATTATAGGATAACACAAAAAGACCAAATTTAGGATTTGTTGGAATAAAGAAAGGCACAGAGATACAAACCAAGGAAATATGCAATTTTGTAAATGAAATAATACCAGAAAACTTCCCAAAATTGAAGAATGAAATGGAAAATCAAATATAAGAGGCTTACATGACACCAAATGTACAGAATTATAACAGATCCACACCCAGGCACATTATATGAAAAACACCTAGCATACAGAATACGGAGAGAATTTTATAATAAAAATACCTAGCATACAGGATAAGGAGAGAATTTTAAAGGCCATAAAAGAAAAGTACCAGATTGTATATAGAAGGAAACCAATTTGGATCTCAGTAAATTTCTCAACCCAGAACCTCAGACCTAGGAAATCCTGGAACAACATATACCAAGCTCTGAAAGAAAATCGGTGCCAACCAAGAATATTATATCCAGCAAAATTAAGCTTCAGATTTGATGATGAAATAGAAACTTTACATGATCAACAAAAGTTAAAATAATTTACAATTAGAAAGCCTGCACTACAGAGTATTCTCAGCAAAATATTTCATGAGGAGGAATGAAAATCAGCAAAAGGTCAAACTACATTGGAAAAGCCAATCAAAGGAAAAACCAAGTCACCTTCAAAAACAAAAATAAACCAAAATGATACAAATCATAGCTCAATAATAACCCTTAATGTAATTGCCTAAATTCATTAATCAAAAGACATAGTCTAGCAGATTGGGTTTTTTAAAATGATCCAACAATATGCTGCCTTCAAGAGACTCATCTCATAGGAAAAGATATCCACAGACTGAAGGTGAAATGATGGAAAAAAACATATCACTAACATGGACTGTGTAAACTAGCAGGGGTTTACATCCTCATATCAGTTAAAGTGCACTTCCAGCCATAGTTCATCAGAAGAGATAAATAAGGACACTTCACTCTGCTTAAAGGAACCATACATCAACAAAACATAAGAATCATAAATATGTATACCTCCAGCAATGGAACATCTATGTACATTAAAAAAAAACCCTTCTCAATTTTAAGAATCAAATAGACCACAACAGAATAATACTGGATGACTTCAAAACACCTCTCTCATCACTAGATAGATTTTCCAAACAAAAAGTAAACAAAGAAACTATAGAACTCATCCATCAATAAGCAAATACACTTTATTCTCAGCAACACATGGATCATTCTCTAAAATAGAACATATGTTATGCCATAAAGCATATCTTAGCAAATATCTTTTAAAAATAGAGATACTATCCTGCATTGTATAAAATTTCATAATAGAATGAAATTTGAAATCAATGATAAAATAAAAAATAGAAACTACTCGAAAACTTGGAGAATAAATAATACACTACTGAATAACAAATGGATAGCAGAATACATCATGAAAAAGATGGAAAAAACTCTTAGAAGCAAATGAGAACAATGATACAACATATGAAAATCTCTGAGAATTATGAAGGCAGTGCTAAAAGGTAAGTTCATTACATTGAGCTCATTCATTAAAGAATAAAAGTCAACAGATAAATGACCTGACATTACATCTCAAAGCCCTAGAAAAAGAACAAATCAACACAAAAAAGTAGTAGAACACAGAAAATTATTAAAATCAGAGCTGAATTCAATAAAATTAAAATAAAAGAAACAATTCAAAAAGTTGACAAAACAAAAAATTGGTTGTTTGAAAAAATAAATAAAATTGATAAACCACTAGCCATGCTAATGAAGAAGAGAGAAAAAACTGAAATTACTTAAATTCATGAGGAAAAAGAAAATATGAAAAGGGAAATATCATTATATAATTATTGAAATACAGAAGATAAAATAAAAACTATTTTGAAAATTTACACTCCAGGAAAATAGAAATTAAATTACAATTAGAAAGCCTGATATTAGAAAATATCAACAAATTTCTAGAGACATATGGTATGGACAAACTGAGTCAGGACATACACAACTTAAACAGATCAGTTTCAAGCAATGAAATTGCCATCAAAAGCCTGCCAACCAAGAAAAACCAAGGAACAGACAGATACACAGCTGAGTTCTGCAAGACCTTCAAAGAAGAATTAATTCCAATACTCCTCAAATTACTCTATGAAATAGGAAAGAAGGGACCCCTTCCAAACTCATTCTATTAGGCTAGTATCATTCTAATACCAAAACCAGACAAAGTCAGATCAAGGAAAGAAAATGGCAAACCAATAGCCCTGATGAACATAAATGTAAAAATTCTCAATAATTCTCAATAATTCTGGCTAATCTCATACAAAACACATTTAAAAGATAGTGCACCATGATCAAGTGGGGTTCATTCCAGGGATGCAAAGTTGGTTCAACATATGGAAATCAATAAATGTAATTTATCACATCAACAGACAAGAATCATAGGATCATCTCAGTAGATGCAGACACACATTTCACAAACTACAGCACCTCTTTGTGTTCAAAACAGTAGAAAAACAAGGGGTAACAGGAACATATCTCAACACTGTAAAAGCTATTTATGCTAAGTCAAAGGCCAATATCATTCTAAATGGGAAAAAAAATAAAAGGATTCCCTCTAAAAACTGGAACAAGACACGGATGCCCTCTTTCACCACTTCTATTCAACATAGTCCTTGAAACCCCAGCCAGAGCAATTAGACAGAAGAAGAAATTAAAGGGATATGAATAGGAAAGAAGCACTCAAACTATCACTATTTGCCAACAACATGATTCTCAATTTAGAGGATCTCAAAAACTCCACCAGAAAGTTTCCAGGACTAATAAATGAATTCAGCAAAATAGCAGATGCCCTTAAACAGATGAATGGATAAAGAAACTGTGGTATATATACACAATGGAATATTACTCAGCATTAAAAGAGAATAAAATTATGGCATTTGTACGTAAATGGATGGAGTTGGAGAATATCATACTAAGTGAAGAAAGCCAATCCCAAAAAAACCAAAGGTCCAGTGTTTTTCCTGATATGTGGATGCTGATTTCTAATGGGGTTTGGGGGAACATGGGAGGAACTTTAGATAGGATGAAGGGGAGGGATGGGGAGGGAGGAGTCATCGGGGTAGGAAAGATGGTGGAATAAGATGGACATCATTACCCTAAGTAGAGGTATGAAGACACGAATGGTGTGACTCTACTTTGCGTACAGCCAGGTAAATGAAAAATGTGTTCTATATGTGTACTGAGTTGAAATGCATTCTGCTGTCATGTATAACAAATTAGGATAAATAGATAAATCTTTAAGATAATAAAAGTAGCCTGTGATACAACCAAAAAATTATATTGAATGCTGGAGCGCTGATGTACTTATAAATACATAGCCAAAAAGCTACTCTTGGCTATAAATAAAATCCTAAAAGGAACAAGAAACGTGGGGCAAGTAAGAAAAGAATGAAAAGACAGAAGACTTAAACCATACCCCAAATTATATTGCTTTAATATAACACATCACATTCAAATGGTCCAAACAATCAGATTGTCATATAGAATAAAAAGGTAAAATACAACTATATGCAGTCTACAGAAAACACACTTTAAGAACAAAGACAGCAGTACAATGAATCTGACATGACTTTCCCATCTTTATATATGATTAAATGACCAATGTAACCCCACATCATGTACAACCACAATAATGGGACCCTAAGTGGAAAATGTTAAAATCATTTTATGTATGAATGTCAAATTACACCCTACTGTCCTGTATATCAGTAAAGAAATATTAAATAAATGAAAAATTAAGTAAAGAGAACAAAGACAGATTAAAGCACAAGATGGCAAAAGATACACTTAACAAAACCTGATAATATGAAAGCAAGAGGACTGGGGTTGGGGCTCAGTGGTAGAGCCCTTGTCTAGCATGTGTGAGGCCCTGGGTTCAAACCTCAACACCACATAAAAATACATGAATAAAACAAAAGTACTGTGTTCATCTATTTAAAAAAAAAGAAAGAAAGAAAGAGTGACTATTTTAATGTCAGAGTAGAATTCAGGACAAGAAATATCAGACGTAAAAGAAATCATTTAATGATGATAAAAGGGTCAATCCACCAGAAAAAAAAACTAATTTTATATTAATAACAGAACTTTAAAAAACTGGAGTAAATAGAACAAAAAGTTAGAAATGAAAGGGAAAACATTTACATCCACAAATGTAGTTGGAGATTTCAACTCTGCTATCTCAGTAAGTATCAGAGCAAGTAAGCAGAAAACCAGTAAGGATATAGAAGATTTGAAGAGCAACCTAATGGACATTTATAAAGCAATTCACCCAACAGCAGAACACTTTATTTTGCAGTGCACATGGAATATTCAGAGAGACAGAGACTGCAGATAGCAAGCAACTTTCAGTAGATTTCAAAAGATTAAAACCACAAAAAATATATTTGGGGAATCAAACAGAAAGCCAAAGACTAAAATACAGCAAAAGTTTCATAATTGCACAATATATTTTTAAATAATTAATAGATCAAAAAAACGAAACACATTTACATTCAGTTTCACAGTTCCACTTCTCAGGATTTACTAGAGATAAGGAAAACCAAGGGTACCCAAAGACTCTGCGTAAATGTTCAGAGCAGCTTCATTCCTGATGGCCCAGCATTATAAATCACCAAAGTTTGTCATACCTTTAAACTGTTACTATTAGTATGTGGGAAGGAACTATTGATAAATGGAACATGGATGAGTCTCAATACACATTGTGTCAAGTGAAGAACAGAAACATTCCATTCCATTTATATAAAATTCTCAGACTGGTAAAACAAAAAGAAGAAGAATGTAGATCAACACAAACTCATGCTGGTATTAACAAGGAGAAATCACAGACTTTGGGGAACTGAAAAGTTTCTGTGAAATCTGAAAAGATGGGAAAGTAGTTATGTGGGTGTAGATATTAGTATAATTCCTTGAAGTATAGGAACCCCTTCTTGTATTCAAATTATACTTTAAGTTTATTTTATTCAAGTTTATTTGTTTGTTAGCAACACTAATAAGAGTTTATAAGGAGGGTGCTCAGGAGAACAGAAATATGTAAGTTCTTCATGATTCAGAAAATTTTTCGTGGTAAACGGGTGTTGAAATGGATCTTGAAGAAGGGAAAAGAGACTTGATCTGGGTGCACCCGAGATGGGACCAGTCAGCAATGCTTATTTATCACAAAGAATATTCTGTCCAAAGACAAGTTAACTTTTTAAATCACCTGTCACATAAAATTCTAGATTTCCAGTTTTCACGAGAAACATAGGCTGCAATCAGGCCAGTTTGACTGGGCACTTGACAGCTGGCCACTGCAGCTACCACCTTTGCAAAGGACATGTTTTTCTAGCTCAGGACAGACCCTGTCACTCCATGACCAACCAGGGCACTGCTACCCCAGCCCTTACCTGCTCATTGCCAGCAGGTCATCAGAGGAGTTGGGGCTCCTGTTTGCACAGAATCACTGGGGCTTAAAACTTGTCATACAAGGGAAAGGACTTGAAATCTCTTAGATAAACATTGAAAGGATGTGGATGACCCTTTTCTTTGTTACTGCTCCAGGTTAACTCTCCATTCATCCTCCATTCCTAAGCAGGCAAAGACTGCAGTTCTGGGGACCTGAGGTCTTGGGCTCCAGACAGGCAGGTGACCAGAAGACTCACAAGATGTCTTCATAGGAGCTGTGAGGGAAGAGAAAGGGAGACACCATTCAGGAAACAGGAACAGGGGGTGGAGGAGAGAGAGCAAGGGAAGGAGCAGATGGAAGGGGAGACTCACCGGTGACTCTTGATCCAATAGAAGCCTAGAATGAGCACAAAGAGCAGCACCAGGCAAGCCAGTACCACCAGGATGACCAAGCCCACAGAGGTGTGGCTCCCACCTGCAGGGGACACAGGACGTGTGTCAGCCCAGGATGCCGCCCTGTATCAAGTTCCCTGGTCTAGCACATGTGAGGGGCCAGGCACTGCCTTTTTCCTCCCCCCATTTAGAGCATCAACTTCTATTCCTCAGAAGATTAGACTCCCCACCTTTTCACGGGTCTAGGCACATCTATTCATTTCATTTCACTATATAATAACGTAGCGTACAGGTGAAGCTGTGTAGACAGGCAGACCTGACTCGATCCCCAGCTCTTTCACCTTCTATGAGACTCTGGGTACTTAACCTATCTCAGACTCAATTTCCTCATTTGTAAAATAGAATAACAGTAACTGCTTCAAAGGAGAGTGGTGATGCTCAGGTAAAGCAATGAATGCAGAGTGGCCACGCCCCCACGCAGGAAGCACTCAGTAAACCACAGCTCTCCTTGTTAACCTGCTTTTCATAAGTCCCTGATCCCCATTCTGCTGGGAAATGAATCTTCCCAGATTCTGTTTTCATTTTATATGCAGTGCTACTAGTTGAACCCTAGAGTCTGGGACAAACCACTGAGCTGCATCTCTAGCCTTTACTTTTTGAGACAAGGTCTCCCTAATTTGGCTAGTCTAGCCAACTACTTGGAATTCTCCTCCACCAGCCTCCCCAGCAGCTGGGAAGAAAGATGAGTGCTGCCATGCCCAGCTTCCAGGGATTCATTATTTGCCAACAACTTCCAGATCTCTGAGATTATGAATCCCATTTCATCTTGTATTAATACATCAATTGTCAGTCTCATTTTAGTTTCCAGACTCTTTTTTCCTCCTTTCTGTAATTGGAATCTCATATTCAGTCCCTGCTGTGTGCCAACCCACCTTTGCGAATCCCTCCCTCTATGCTGGAGAACCACCTGTCTCCACTTCCAACACAGCCCCAGCCCTTTCTCACCCCAGTAGAGGATGAGGTCCTGCCCTCCTAGGCTGCTGTGCTTCACCCTGCAGGCCAGGCCAGCCGCCTCCCCAGCTGCCACATCCAGGGTTGCTCGGAGATGCCACGTCTCATCACCATTGGGCAGGATGTCACCTCTCTGAGTGCCCGGCTGCTCCTGTTCCCCTCGCATCCACATCACCCACACGGGCTTTGGGTAGAAGCCAGACACGTGGCACACCAGCAGCAGATGTCCAGGCCCAGGACTGGGGCCACTGGACAGCCAGGCCTCGGGCTTCACTGTATCCAATAAGGGATGAGGAAAGCATAAGGTGGGAACTCTGCATCAGAGGTCCCAGGCCTCCTCCCAGGTTCATGATCCACAAAGGTCCACTTCTGGAGGTGAAGTCTCCAGGTAGCTCTGATCCCTTTGTGTCACCTTGCCCAGGAGTCCCATCCCTCATCTCCTTCCCCTCCCCTGATCCCAGTGCCCTATAAATGCCTCACCTCCCTACTCTAACACCCTGAGCTCAGCTGGAGCACACAGCATGTCTCAAACATTTTCTGAATCAATTCTGACCCACAGACTTGATTTAATTCAACTCATGGAACCCAGCAGGTACTCAGTGACACTGGGTGATGTCAACAAATACCCTCATGCCTTATCCATCCCCTCCTATGTCTTGCTCTTTGTCTGATGCTTAAAGGAAAGCAAACCCTGGGATGGCAAAACCTACTTGAAGCTTAAAAGTAGGATAGATGGAGAGGACAGAAGGCTGACCTTGCTTCTCCAGTTCTGACTTCCCTGTCTCTAGGAGGCCATTCACAAATTGGGGGCAGATGTCATTGAGGAGCCACTGCACTGTTTCCTTTGTCCCTTTGTTCTGGTTGAGCACTTTGATGACCAAATCTACCCACTGGGGGGCCTGTGGGGCAGGCTCCCAAGCAGTTCCCTGGAAACTCAGGATATGTTCTCCTTGATGTGCTACATGGAGAAAGTGTTCTGAGTCGTTCCCAGGGTGCACCTCACAGCCACCAGACAGCTGCAGCTCCATGGGATCTGTGGAGAGAAACGTGCAAAACTCAAATGAGCTTTCAAGGACTGAAAGGGATGAAGGAGAAGAGACTGGTACTGGGGTTACCCGGGGGACCCACAGTGGACGGAAGTGAGAGTGGGTGGCCTGATGCCTGAAACTGGGGCCCGGCCAGGCAGAAGTGCAAGTCCTCAGAGGGGGAGAAAGCAGACAATCTCATCCCTCTCCCAGCAGGACTTCCATGTCCATTCTCTCACTGTGGTACCTGCCCAGGATCCCATCCCCTCAACTCACACTCTAAGGACAGCATTTTGGCGAATTCCTGTATGTCCCTGGTGAAGCTGCTTCGAAAAACCCGAAATATATTCTGCAGGTGGACCCACTGCTGGCTGCTGAAGGTGCCCTGGGCCCAGGGCTTCACAAATCTGATGGTGTCAGAGGCATTGCTCCAACTGTGCGTCTGCAGCTCCCCCAACCAGGCCAAGGCATCAGTGCGCATCCAGCTGCTGTTAGTGAAGGAGGAGATCTGGAGACAGCGGAAGAGGACACTCCTTCGCAGGACTGGGAAAAACGAAGACTGGGTAAGTACAGCGAGTGGCCCACGGAGCAGAGAGCACAGGGAGAGGAAGGAACAACAGCAGAAGGTGAGTCCAGGAAGGACAGCTGGGGTGCGCTGACCCTGAGCCACACCGCGCCAGGAGCCAGAGACCCTGCGATCTCTGGTGCATTTGTGCGCTCCGGGATCAGTGGCCCAGGGCTCATCCCAGCTCCCTGGGAGCCTTTCCCTAAGTCCCAAGCCCGCTCCCTCTCTCCGCCCTTTAGCGCCAGTACGCGGGCACCCTGGGCCACTCACCGTCAGAGCTTCCCCACGCCTGGGGGAGCACCCACAAGAGCAGGAACCACCCGCACCCCATGCCGCAGAGTCTGGGACCTTGCGGGCTCCGCCCATCCCGTGGCGCTGCCCTCCACGCTCCGCCCCCAGCAGCCTCCTGCGCTCTGCTTTTGGCAGGGACCCCAGCCAAGTCCCAGGTGCAGCTCAGGCAGTCGCCCTGCTCCTGCTGGGGTGCGTTTTACTCTTCTGCTGGACTGTCCCCCTCGCCGCTAGCGGTTCCATCTGCAAGGAGTCCCCAAGCTGTGGCTCACTTCACTGGGATTCACAACCAACGCACTTTCTCAGGATCTGTCCCAATGCAAAAGGAATAGGAAACAGCACATGCGACACTTTGCAACTGTTATCTAACTGTTAAAAGAGGACATTAGGTGTATCTGTGTTACGACTGCAGCAGTGCCAAAAAAAAAAAAAAAATAGGAAAGAATTTGGTTTAGTGGTGTGGGTCTCCAGGTGGAGAGACTATGGGTGATTTTTATTTGTTTTACACTTTTAAATCTTCAAAAAAAATCAACTGAATCTATACATTGACCATAAACTACCGCATAAAAACCAATTTTCTTAGTGTCCCGAGGTAGGATAAAAGACATAGGATGGATACAAAGGAGACAGGAGATAAAAAAATCAAGAGTGGCCTGGATTTAAGGTTCAGATTTAAAGTACACTTTCACCCTGGATTAAAAATGCAGGTTTCAAAGTCTCTTTCACTACTCTGATTACAAACAGCACTGTTCCAGCAGTTGTTAGTCCTCACCCACAGGACCTTAAATAACTTCTTTCCTGACCTGGACCCACAAGAAAAAAAGGGGTCTGAGAAATGCCTTTGCTCAACAAGTAGGTATTCTTACAACTCATACACTGAGAATTGCTTTGATTACGTCATCTATATGTCATACTCTGCATCAATCCCTCAATGTTACACCAGTGTAGTAATGTTTAAATTCATCAGCAGAACAATGAAAACTCCCCAGGGGAACATTATAAGCGATTTTTCATCAAAAATAAATAAGAAAAGAAAATGACTCTTCTGGGTAATTGTTCGCCTGTCCAATCACAGTCACAAAGGAGGACTCAACCACTCTGTTAGATCATGTCCCTGTACTACAAAGACTTCACTCAGTTTGGGAACTTGGTCCCCTCTGCTCACCTCACCAGCTTCCTGTTATAACCACTCTGACCTCAGGTCCTGAGGTCAATTTCTCAGGGGAGTCTTCTGAGCCTCCCAGACTGTGAGCAAAGGCAGGAGAACTAGGCCAGCCCCACCTGCACCCCTTGCTCACTAACTTGCTTTGCAAACCTTTCTCCCAGCACCTGCAGAGCCTGTCATTATAGAAACATTCCTGTGTGTGTCTCTTGCTGTGTGCTCTTGTCAATCAGCTGGAGGGACAGCACAGGTAAGGATCACATCTCTGGCTCCACTTCCTCCCATCTGACCACATGAATACTTCCCTTCCTCCCATGCCCCTGTGTCCCTAGAGAACAAGCATCTGCCCCTCACTCTGAGCTGGGATCCCGGAGATCGCCCTAACCCACCTACCTTACTATAAGGAATGTCCCAAAACAGTTTCAAATAACACAGAAAACTTATTTGGGTAACAAAGACAGGACTGAATGATTGAATGAGAGTTCAAAATAGCCCAAATAGTGGATGGGAAGGAAACTGTGGGCATAGATGTGAAAGTACTGGGGAATAAATTGGAGCAAATTATATTCCATCCTTGTATAATTATATCAAAATAAACCCCAATAGTATGTATAACAGTAATGCAGTAATGAAAAGATTAGAAAAGAAATGGAATTAATCTGTGCATTAGAGGTTATTTCATAAAACTGCAAAGAATAATTAATAGCTGAGCTGGGTATCCAGCTAGAAAATGAAGCAATATTGGAAGTTCAGTCCACATGGAGCTGCTCTGTATCTCCCTCCGCCAAGATTTCATTGTATATTCTGAGGCCCTGCAGAAAGCATCTCTGAAGAAGTCGCGGCAAGGACAGAACATTCCCTCTGGTCTTAGCCAACCCTCTAATGGCATCACTGAACTTGGTACTTCCCTCCATTCCTCCTTTCACTTTACTTGGTTCAACTTCCTTTACTCTATTTGTCTTATCTACTGTTTAATTTTTTTTTTAGTGCATTATAGGCATACATAAAGGTGAAATTCACTGTGGTACGTTCACTCCTGTACACAGGATCATTGATCAGTTTCATTCCAACATTCTTCACATTTTCTGCCTCTCCTCCAGCCCTCTCCTCCAACCCCTATCTCTACTCTATTGATCTCTCTTCTGTTCTAATGGGATTCCTCCTCCCCTTTTCCCCCCTTATTTTGGTCTAGCTTCTGCATAAGAAAGAAAACACTTGATTCTTGACTCTATTGGGTCTGGCTTATTTCACTTAGCCTGATCCTCTCTGGTTCCAGTCATTTACTGCCAAAAGCTATGACTTCATTCTTCTTTATGGCTGAGTAAAGCTCCATTGTGTACATATACCATGCTTTCTTTAACCATTCATCTGCTGACAGGCATCTGGGCTGGTTCCATAACCTGACTGGTGTGGATTGCACTGCTATAAACATCCATGTGGCTGTATTGTGATGGTAGGATGACCTTACATCTTTACAATATGTGCCAAGGAGCTGTTGAGATCTATTTCTTAGTTTTATATTGCACTCCTTAATTTGTCTATTTGTCCATTCCTTTCTTATTACCATAATGTTTTGATATGGTGGCCTCTGGGTTTAGTATTTTGAATGACAGACACTCTGACCCCATCATTACATTTTTTTTCCTATTTTGAAGCCATTTTAATGCTACTTAAATTTTTATTTAATTAAAAAATTGGGGAGCTAATTAACATTTTGTTACATTAAGTGTTCTGAACCAAGAAAGGAATGCATCTTTTCACTAATTCAAAATGGTTTTTATCCTTCAGAGAACTATGTAGTATTTTATATGTGTCTGTACTATTCATGTGAAATATATTCCTAAGTATCCTCTTTCTCTTTTTGGATTTTGAATACGTCACTTATTCCCATTTCCATTTCTGGTTGGTTGTAGTTAACACATGCTTTCTTTTGTATGTGTTTATCTTTTTTACTTGAAGAAACACCTTGATAAATTCTAGCAAATGTTCTTTCAAACGGGGTTGTTTGTTTCTCCTAGGTACATAGTCACATCATTGGTGAAAAGGATTCAGTTCATCTCTTCTCCCGTGGGTCCCTCTGCCTCAGCAGCTGCTCTTGGTCCAACAGAAGGGTGCACCTCCTGAATCCCCAGAGACGTCAAAGTCAGAGGGAAATGTCAGCTGTCACATTCAGTGCCAGCTGATGCCCTTGTTTAGTATTAGGCCACAAAACCTGCATTTATTTTTCTATTTTTAGTTATACATGACAGTAGAATGTATTTTGGCAGAATATACATACATAGAGTATATCTTATTCTATTTACGGTCTGCATTCTTGTGGTCATATACAGTGTGCAAATACAAGGCTAGGAAAGTTATGACCAACTAATTCTGCTCTTTCCTATTCCCCTCTCCCCTCCCTTCCCTTCATTTCCCTTTTCTAATCCAATGGACTTTTATTCTTCTCCTCCCCACCCTCTCTTGTTGTGAGTTAGTATCCACAAATTAAAGACAACATTCATCCTTTGGTTTTGGGGGATTGGCTTATTTCACTTAGCATGGTATTCTCTAATCAATTACCATCAGTTTACCAGAAAATGCCATAATTTCATTTTCTTTCTGGCTGAATAATATTCATATTTTGAAGGCTATGTTAAATAGGGGTTTCGGAAGAGGTCATCCCTGTCTAGTTCCAGTTTAGGGAGAGAATGCTTTCAGTTTTTCTCCATTTAGATTGATTTTTGCCTCAGGTTTAAAATATTTAACTTTCACAATGTTGAGATATGTTCCTGTTATCCCTAGTTTTTTAGTGTTTGAACACGAAGGGGTGCTGTATTTTGTCAAATGCCTTTTCTGCATCTCTTCAGATGATCATATGATTCTTTAAGTCCATTGATGTGATGAATTTTGTTTATTGAGTTTTGTATATTGAACCAATCTTGCATCCCTGGGATGAACCCCCACTTGACTGTGGTTGGGTCTTTTACATATGCTACAAAACCTTCATTATCTGGGGCAGGTTCCCCTTGATCATGGTGGTAAGAAATTAACTCAACTTCCTGCTTCCTCCTTAGAGATAAGGGAGAAAGCCACCTTCTTCTCTTAGAACCCAAAACATCTCATTTGCAACTACACAAACCAAGCTAGTCTGGAAAAATTATTTCTCACTTCTTGTTTCTTCAAGACTTTCCGTCCATGCCTTTATGTCTCATGTTCACTGCTTAGAGAAGCCCTAGAAAAAAATAACAGAATGAATGGGAAGCTATCTCTCTTTTCTCTCCTGCCACAATCTTCCCCTGAAGCAAAAAAAAAAAAAAAAAAAAGTGTAGTTAACTTCCATGAATAAAGGGAAGGAAAGAAAAAAATGCAAGGAAAGAAATAAAAGCATGTGCTAAAATGCCAAAATATTATCTAGCAACATGACTTTAGAATTTTCCAGAGGGACAGGCATAAAAATTATTAAATAATAAATAAGCCAAGGAAACACAAACCATCCAAATGAAAAACGCCAACTTCCCAGGATCCATTTGATGAGTGGCCAATCTCTGATGTCCACTGAACTCAAAACAGCACAGGAGAATTATGAACAGTGAGCACCGAGGCCCACACTGGCCTGCTTCCCTGTTCATAAAATAAAAATAATCGCATTTAATTTCTGCAAAAAGACAAAGAACAGTGAAGGGGCATCCAGGAACTTCCAGTGATCCAGTCTAGAATCAGTGAATCCATTACTTTATTAAAGTATTAAGAAAACCAGAGAAGGAATTGAATGTTCTCAAAAAAAAATAATATTTATTGAAAAGCTGTGTGGGTCAGCTCTTTGTGACTAAAATAACTAACAAGAACAACTTAGAAGAACAAGAGTTTGTTTTGAGCTTATGGTTTCAGAGGTTTCCTCCATGCTGTGATGATCCCATTTTGGGGGGCTTGAGTTGAAGTGGGACACCACAGAAGAATGAGGCAGGGGAGGAAAGCTGTGGGCTGGGGAGAGGCCACAGCACTGCCATGGGCAAGGACAAAGGGGCACAGCTCAACACCTCAGGCCCCAGATGCCAAAGTGAAGCTGCAGGAATCAGTTGCCCAGCTGAGATTTGTTTTGGTCCCATCTCTTCTATCCAGGCTCCTGTTCCTCGAGTTTGGAATGAGCACCTTTACTCTGTGCCATTGTGCCTTGGATCGATGTGGTTTGCACTTGTCCATTACTGGGCTCACAGCCAAGAGTTTCCCTGAGTCACAGATGAGACTTTGCACTTGGACTTTGGGGAAATGTTGGAACTCTTAAGACTATGGGGACTCTTGGAGATGGACTCTTGTGTTTTGTGTTGTGAGATGGGCATAGGCTTTTGGGGACCAGGGATGAATTATTACAGTTTTATATAAGGGTGTCCCTCAAAAGCTCTTGAGTTAATTTTGGAATACTCAGAGGTGAAATGATTGCACTGTGAGAGCTCTAGCCTAATGGTCCTTCCTGGTTTGAATGGACTGACTGCCAGGTAGCTCTAGCCAGATGCCATGGCTGGAGGAGGTGGGTCAGTGAGGCCTGGAGGACTCTGAGTTTGCCTTGGCCCCTTACCCCCTCTCTCTCTGCTTCCTGACAGTCTGTGAGCTGAGCTGCTCTTCTCCACCACCTCCTCTGGCCATGATGCTCTGCCTCACTTCAGACCCAGATTCATGGAATCAGTCAACCATGGACGGAACCTCTGCAGCCATAAGTGCACAATGAACTTTCCTCCTCTGGTCGGGTACTTTGATCAAAGCTATGAAAAGCTGACAAATGCAAATACTTTTCAAAGCACATATTTTTGTGAGCTTTCAACAAGCCTTGAGCAGCTTCTGGCTTTCAAGTATCCTTTGCTCCTTCCTGATTTGACTTTCCTGCCTTTCATTTTCATCTGCCAATTGGAGTATTTTGGCAGAAGCTTGGGGAACATTACCTGATTTTTTTCTCAGTTTCTATGACCTGGAACTTTTCTTGTGGCCTTCCACCATTGCTCTCTAGATCCTATTGTCATTGACACCCTAGTGTCAATTCATTTTTCATCTTCATGCCCTCTCACTGCCCCTGGCCCTCTGAGGGCTAACGTATATCCTCACATAGGACAGAGCTACCTTCTGTTTGATTCTGTCAAGCACATCAAGGAAGCATTCAAAGATTCACCCTGTGGTCCAAAGATAAGCCACTGGACGTTACCATACTGAAAGCACCCTGTCTGCTTCTTAAAGGAAACCTATTCTCATTAGCAGGTAAGGAGGAAAATGAAATAAGGGGACGTGTTCTTACTGTCATCTTCATTGACCAAATATTTTAGGAATCAATCAATATTGTCATCTCCAAGGAGAATGCAGGATCTCAGAGCATTCAACACTGAATCTAAAAAAAGATTTCTACAATGGGCCTGTTGTTCAGGATAAGACAAAAAACACATGTCAATAAGTAACAGAAATATATAGTTTTAAAAGATGGGTGAGATTTCTTATATCTCATCATGAAAGATCAACTTGTATGGAGCATTCCATACAATAAAATACATATATATATATATATATATATATATAGAGAGAGAGAGAGAGAGGACGTTCATCAACACTAGCATGTAAAAACTAATGTTTCCAAATATTGGGAAAAACAGAAAGTGAGGACTGTGAACAAAATACAGGAACATATTTCAGATAATCACATGACTTTCCTTCCTCTTTCCACTTGGGGACAATTTTCAAATCAACTCACAAAGAACCCTGCCAGACTAGTTACTCTCACTAAGTTGAAGACACAAAGATTTAAGTCCAGAGTCTCAGAGAGCTAGGTATAGTGTCAAGTGGTCTAACATGTTTACCATATTGCAAGTGGGTCCTAAAAGCAAGAAGATCAACAATCTCTCTCTCTCTCTCTCTCTCTCTCTCTCTCTCTCTCTCTCTCTCTCTCTCTCTCTCCCTCCCTCCCTCCCTCCCTCCCTTCCTCCCTCCCTTCCTCCATACAAACACACACACACACACACACACACACACACACACACACTGAAACAATGAAATTAACTTGATAAGCAACAGTGATAAAGAAAAAATTTTTGAAGCCTTCAGGGTGAAATACACCTTATATATAGGGACGAAACAAGAACAGTTTGTAAGTAACAATGCAAGCCAGAAGTTAGATAAATAACATCTTAAAAGTGCTTTTAAAAACTCTCAAACCAGGATTCTATATCCACCAAATATCTATAAAGACCTAAGGTGAAAAACAAAGTATTTCAAAACTAAAAACTAAATGAATTTGCTGCCTGCACAGGTACATGAGAAATTCAAAAGGAATTTCTTCAACTTGAAGGAAAAGGGTGCTAAAGGAAATCTTGGACCTATAAAAAACAAAGAAGAGTGTCAGAAATGGTAAAATGTATCAGTAAATATTAAATATTTTTTCTTATTTTTTTAAAATTTACTTTAAAGGTAACTGTATAGAGCAAGAACAAGAATAAGTACTGCAAATTAATTTCATATTTAAAAGGAAAACATATGGCTGCCCCTCACATATGCAGATCTCACAGCCCACTTCTGTGTGAACCTCCCAGCCCATAGGCTCCCCATCTACCAACACAGGACTCCTCCAGCCACCTCCTCTTGACACACTGCAGCTGCCCCCATAGGCCCCTCAACATGGTAACCTCCACCTTGAGACACCAGACAGGGCCTGGAGGCAGATGTCCAGGGCAGCACTGACTGCCACAGAGCTGTATCTCTGCACAAGCCACCCAACACCATCCCATGGACACCTCACTGCCTCATCTCTGAAAGCTGTTGATCCATCTTGGGACACCTCTGCCTCCATCTTGGGTTACCTCCCCTGCCACCATTGCCATTTTTAATTGGGGCAGCTTCCATCTGGGGACACCAGCTGGGCCCTAGAAGCCCAACATCAAGGCACCTACAAGTTTGCCACTGCCACCAGCTAGAGACACAGCCACTTCCATCTAGAGACAACATCCAGGGTATGGATGACCACCACCAAGGGGCTTGCAGCCTTGATTACATCTGAGATCTCTCCACCATCTTGCTGCAGAGTCAGAAGAAGGCTTTTCACAGGGTTGATAGTGTGGAAGAGAGTGTGAGGACATCTTGATCCAGGCTCACCCACCCAACCAGCCCAGCACCCACAGGGTTCTCAAGGCCAACTCCAGCAGCACTTGCTGGGACCCGCACCAGCCCACTACCCAGCTCATTGCCCAATCCAGCATCCACTGACCACCTGGTCCTACTGGTTTGGCAATCAAAAGGGCCCTCTGGCTCTCCAATTCCCAGTCTTTGAGCCCTCTAGCCACCAACCTACTCACAGCTACATGACTAGCCTGCTGCTCTCAGTGCCTGGTCCTCATCTGCACAATACGGAACAGCTCTCCACAACAGGCACACTGATCCTGGTGCTCACCCAGAGGACCTCCAGAGAGAGATTCCAGATGAGGAAGTCGAAAGCGTAGGGTGAGAGAGATATAGTTTAGAAGCTAAGTTACAGACCATGAATTGAGGGGTCCACAATTTAAGACCAGGCTCCTACAACATACAAGTGGACCCCCAAGGAGATCCCTGGGCTTCAGTATTCCAACAGGGACTAGCAATTGCTATGCCCTATTACCAGGAGTTCCACATCCAAGACTAACCCTCCCAAACCTAGTAACCTTCATTTCAAGAAAGAGATTCTGAAAGAAATCCAAACAGAAATGCTCAAAATGAAGGAAACAATAAACCAGATTAAAAATTCAATAGAAATCATCACCAACACACTTAGAAGATAGAACCTCAGACAATAAGAACATAATATATAATCTTGAACATAAACTTGACAAAGCAGTGAACATGGTAAGATATGATGATCAGAAACTCTAAGAATTATAGGATAACACAAAAAGACCAAATTTAAGATTCACTGGAATAACAAAAAGCGCAGAGATACAAACCAAGAAAATATACTATTTTTTCAATGAAATAATACAAGAAAATTTCCTAAACCTAAAGAATGAAATGGAAAATCAAATACAAGATGCTTACATGATGCCAAATGTACAAAATTATAACAGATCCACACTCCGGCATGTTATAATAAAAATACCTAGCATACAGAATAAGGAGAGAATTTTATAATAAAAATGCCTAGCATACAGAATAAGGAGAGAATTTTAATGGCCACAAAAGAAAAGTACCGGATTGTATAAAGAAGGAAACCAATTTGGGTCTCAGTAAATTTCTCAACCCAGACCCTCAGAGATAGGAAAACCTGGAACAACATATACGAAGCTCTTTAAGAAAATGTGTGCCAACAAACAATCTTATATCCAGCAAAATTACCTTCAGATTTGAGGGTCAAATAAAAGCCTTATATGATAAACAAAAGTTAAAATAATTTACATCTAGAAAACCTGCACTACAGAATATTCTCAGCAAAATATTCCATGAGAAGGAATGAAAATCAGCAAAAGGTGGAACTACATTGGAAAAATTAATTAAAGGAAAAACCAAGTCACCTTAAAAAAATAGAAATAAACCAAAATGAATACATATCATAGCTCAATAATAACCCTGAATGTTAATTGCCTAAACTCATTAATCAAAAGACATAGTCTGGCAGATTGGGTTTTTTTAAATGACCCAACAATATGCTGCCTTCAAGAGACTCCTCTCATAGGAAAAGATATCCACAGAGAGAAGGTGAAAGGATGGGAAAAAACATATCACCCATATGGACTGTGTAAACTAGCAGGGGTTTCCGTCCTCATATCAGATAAAATGGACTTCCAGCCATAGTTCATCAGAAGAAATAAATAAGGACACTTCACTCTGCTTAAAGGAACCATACATCAACAAAACATAACAATCATAAATATGTATACCTCCAGCAATGGAGCATCTATGTACATTAAACAAACCCTTCTCAATTTCAAAAATCAAATAGACCACAACAGAATAATACTGGATGACTTCAACACACTTCTCTCACTAGTAGATAGATCTTCCAAACAAAAACTAAACAAAGAAACTACAGAAAATATCCATCAATAAGAAAATACACTTTATATCAGAAACACATGGGTCATTATCTAAAATAGAACATATGTTATGCCACAAAGCATATGTTAGCAAATACATAAAAATAGAGATACTATCCTGCATTGTATAAAATTTCATAATAGAATGAAATTTGAAATCAATATTAAAATAAAAAAATAGAAACTACTCCAACACTTGGAAACTAAATAATACACTCTTGAATAACAAGTGGATAGCAGAAGACATCATGAAGGAGATTTTTAAAAAAACAAGTCTTAGAAGTAAATGAGAACAATGATACAACATAACAAAATCTCTGGGACTTATGAAGGCAGTGCTAAAAGGTAAGATAATTGCATTAAGCTCATTTATTAAAGAATAAAGTCAAAAAATAAATAACCTGACATTACATCTCAAAGCCCTAGAAAAAGAACAAATCAACACCAAAAGTAGTAGAAGACAGGAAATAATTAAAATCAGAACTGAAATCAATAAAGTTGAAATAAAAGAAACAATTCAAAAAGTTGACAAAACAAAAAATTGGTTCTTTGAAAAAATAGATAAAATTGATAAACCATTAGCCATGCTAATGAAGAAGAGAGAGAAAACTGAAATTACTTAAATTCATGAGGAAAAGAAAATATAAAAAAGGAAATATCATGGATATAACGATTGAAATACAGAAGATAAATTAGAAACTATTTTGAAAGTTTACACTCCAGGAAAATAGAAAATATCAAAGATATCAACAAATTTCTAGAGACATATGGTATGGACAAACTGAGTCAGGATATACACAATTTAAACAGATCAAATTTCAAGCAATGAAACACAAGATGCCATCAAAAGCCTGCCAACCAAGAAAAACCCAGGAACCGACGGATACACAGCTGAGTTCTACAAGACCTTCAAAGAATTAATTCCAATACTCCTCAAATTACTCTATGAAATAGGAAAGAAGGGACCCCTTCCAAACTCATTCGTTTAGGCTAGTATCACCCTGATATAAAAAACAGACAAAGTCATATCAAGGAAAGAAAACGTCAGACCAATAGCCCTGATGAACATAAATGCAAAAATTCTCAATAAATCTCAATAATTCTGGCTAATCTCATACAAAACACATTTAAAAGATAGTGCACCATGATCAAGTGGGGTTCATTCCAGGGATGCAAAGTTGGTTCAACATATGGAAATCAATAAATGTAATTTATCACATCAACAGACAAGAATCATACAATCATCTCAATAGATGCAGACACACATTTCACAAAATACAGCACCTCTTGTGTTCAAAATAGTAGAAAAACAAGGGGTAACAGGAACATATCTTAACACTGTAAAAATTATTCATGCTAAGTCCAAGGCCAACATCATTTTAAGCGAAAAAAATTTAAAAGGATTCCCTCTAAAAACTGGAACAAGACAGGGATGCCCTCTTTCACCAATTCTATTCAACATAGTCATTGAAACTCTAGCCAGAGCAATTAGACAGAAGAAGAAATTAAAGGGATATGAATAGGAAAAGAAGCACTCAAACTATCACTATTTGCCAACAACATGATTCTCAATTTAGAGGATCTAAAAAAAACTCCACCAGAAAACTTCCAGGACTAATAAATGAATTCAGCAAAATAGCAGATGCCCTTAAACAGATGAATGGATAAAGAAACTGTGGTATATATACACAATGGAATATTACTCAGCATTAAAAGAGAATAAAATTATGGCATTTACAGGTAAATGGATGGAGTTGGAGAATATCATGCTAAGTGAAGAAAGCCAATCCCCAAAAGCCAAAGGTCCAATGTTCTTTCTGATATGAAGATGCTGATTCCTAATGGGGGTTGGGGGAACATGGGAGGAACTTTAGATAGGGCAAAGGGGAGAGAATGGAAGGGAGGAGTCATCGGGGTGAGAAATATGGTGGAATAAGATGGACATCATTATCCTAAGTACGAATGATGTGACTCTACTTTGCATACAGCCAGGTAAATGAAAAATTGTCTCTATATGTGTACTATGAATTGAAATGCATTCTGATGTCATGTATAACAAATTAAGATAAATAAATAAATTTTTAAGATAATAAAAGTAGCCTGTGATACAACCAAAAAATTATATTGAATGCTGGAACGCTGATGTACTTATAAATATATAGCCAAAAAGCTACTCTTGGTTATAAATAAAATCCTAAAAAAGAACAAGAAACGTGGGGCAAGTAAGTAAGATTGGCAAGACAGCAGACTTTAACCATACCCCATATTATATTGCTTTAATATAACAAAAATCACATGCAAATGGTGAAAACAATGACTTAAAAATCAGATTGTCATATCGAATAAAAAGGTGAAATACAACTATATGCAGTCTACAGAAAACACACTTTAAGAACAAAGACAGCAGTACAATGAATCTGACATGACTTTCCCATTTTTATATATATGATTAAATGACCAATGTAACCCCACATCATATACAACCACAATAATGGGATCCTAAGTGGAAAACCATACAAAATATATTTGGGGAATCAAAGAGAAAGCCAGTGACTAAAATACCCATAAAATACAGCAAACATTTGATAATTACACAATATGTTTTTAAATAATCAATAGATTAAAAAAATGAAACACATTAACTATTCAGTTTTACAGTTCCACTTCTCAGGATTTACTTGAGATAAAGAAAACCAAGGGCACCCAAGGACTCTGTGAAAATGTTCAGAGCAGCTTCATTTCTGAAGGCCCAGCATTATAAATCACCAAAGTTTGTCTTTCCTTTAATACATAGGTGGGAAGGAACTATTGATAAGGGGAACATGGATGAGTCTCAACACACATTGTGTCATGTGAAGAACAGAAATATTCCATTTCATTTATATAAAATTCTCAGACTGGTAAAACAAAAAGAAGTAGAATGTAGATCAACACAAACTCATGCTGGTATTAACAAGGAGAAATCACAGACTTTGGGAAACTGAAAAGTTTCTGTGAACTCTGAAAAGATGGGAAAGTAGTTATGTGGGTGTAGATATTAGTATAATTCCTTGAACTATAGGAACCCCTTCTTTTATTCAAATTATACTTTAAGTTTATTTTAAATCAAGTTTATTTGTTTGTTAGCAACACTAATAAGATTTTATAAGGAGGGTGCTCAGCAGAACAGATATAGGTCAGTTCTTCATGATTCAGAAAATTTTTCGTGGTAAATGAGTGTTGAAAATGGATCTTGAAGAAGGGAAAAGAGACATGATCTGGGTGCACCCGAGATGGGACCACTCAGCAATGCTTATTTATCACAAAGAATATTTTGTCCAAAGACAAGTAAGCTTTTTAAATCACTGTCACATAAAATTCTAGATTTCCAGTTTTCGGGAGAAACATTGGCTGCAATCAGGCCAGTTTGACTGGGCACTTGACAGCTGGCCACTGCAGCTACCACCTTTGCAAAGGACATGTTTTTCCAGCTCAGGGCAGACCCTGTCACTCCATGGCCAACAAGGGCACTGCTACCCCAGTGCTTACCTGCTCATTGCTAGCAGGTCATCAGAGAAGTTGGCACTCCTCTTTGCACAGAATCACTTGGGCTTAAAAACTTGTCATACAAGGGAAGGGACTCAAACTCTTTAGATAAACATTAAAAGAATGTGGATGACCCTTTTCTTTGTTACTGCTCCAGGTTAACTCTCCATTCATCCTCCATTCCTAAGCAGGGAAAGACTGCAGTTCTGGGGACCTGAGGTCTTGGGCTCCAGACAGGCAGGTGACCAAAAGACTCACAAAATGTCTTCATAGGAGCTGAGGGAATAGAAAGGGAGTTACCATTCAGAAAACAGCAAGAGGGGGTGGAGGAGAGAGAGCTAGGGAAGGAGCAGATAGAAAGGGAGACTCACCAGTGTCTCCTGATCCAATAGAAGCCTAGAATGAGCACAAAGACTAGCACCAGGCAAGCCAGTACTGCCAGGATGACCAAGCCCACAGAGATGTGGCTCCCACCTGCAGGGGGACACAGGATGTGTGTCAGCCCAGGACGCTGCCCTGTATCAAGTTCCCTGGTCTAGCACATGTGAGGGGCCAGGTGATGCCTTTTTCCTCCCCCTATTTGGAGCATCAACTTCTATTCCTCAGAAGTTTTGACTCCCCACCTTTTCACAGGGTCTAGGCATCTCTATTCAGTTCATTTCACTATATAATAACATAGCGTACAGGTGAAGCTGTGTAGCCAGGCAGACCTGAATCTATATCCAGCTCTTCCACCTTCTGTGAGACTCTGGGTACATAACCTATCTCAGCCTCAATTTGTAAAATAGAATAGCAGTTAATGCTTCAAAGGAAAGTGGTGATGCTCAGGTAAAGTACTGGATGCAGAGTGGCCATGTCCTCACCTAGGAAGGCCACAGCCGAGTTGGGATGACGCCTGGCATTTTTGCCAGAAGTAGTGGTTGAGAGGTGACGCTAGCGAGCCATTAAGATGATGACTTTTGGGTTCTCAAGGAGTTCCACTTGAGCTCTCATGGGGATTCCCTGAGAGTTCCCATTATTTGGGGAAGTGCCGGAGTGCCAATGTCTCGCCTTGGCACTGAATCACGAGCCACTCACAGCTTTGTAGATTCAAACAGCAATTTTTTATTCCTGAACTCACACCGGCCTCCACACACGTTCAGGGGAAATCCAAAATCTGCCCGCCCAATTCACCCACTCCACGAGGCTTTTTTCCAAATCCCATTTGAATCTCTCGAGAACTCAACGGGAACTCAAGCAGCAGGAACACCCTATTCCCAGCAGCAATAATCTTCAACTTCCAACTTCCCTAAAACCCATATTGTCTTAAACTTGGAACGCCCTAAACTTGTCTTAAACCGGGAACGCCTTAAACTCAAGGAGCGGGATACTTCCTCAAACCTGATCAGCTCTAAACCCGATCCACCCTGGTCCTTAAGCAAGGTCACCTTACATGCAATGTCAACAGTGAAATTCCAAGGCAAGGCCATTTAACATGGGGTACGCTGGCAAGGAAATTTTGATGCGTCATTCCTACTTGGCAATGGCCCTCAACACTGGAGGAGGGATTTTCCTGTTGCTGGTTCCTGGAGAGGGCTCGTGGTGTTCAGGGGAGTTCCCGAGAGCGTGAGTGGAGTGTGCTGGTAGAGTTCAGAAATAAAGTTTGTTCCTGCTTCAGTGGCTCATGATTTGTGCCCAGCCAGACTGCAGCATTTTGCGACCTGTGTGGGGAACGCCTGAAGCTTGGAGGTAAGTGAAATTGCTCGCCCCTGAGGGAAGGCAAGAGAATGGGTGACCATTTCAAAAAACAATATCTTCTTGTTTAGATTTGTTTTGTTTTTGTTACAAGCTGCCTATCCCTAGAACTTTCTCAGGCAAACTGGGAAAAATGGTTGGCTAAATGTTTGAAGTTGTTCACCCCTGAGAAAGAGATAGAAATAGACCACAAATGCACATGTCAGGAAAACAGAAAAATTGATACAACGATTTTTTGTTCCGTTTTTGTTTCATTCTGTTTTGGTTTTGTTTTGTGTTATCTTGTTGGGTTGTGTTATCTTTATAGTAGATTAGAAATTAGTAAAAAACAAACTGAAAGAGTGTTAAGTAAATTGTTAGAGGTTCAGACCATGGAGAAAGACATTTTAGATCAAGCAAAAGTGAAGGTCTCTCGAGCTAGTCAGACAGAGGAAGAAAATTTAAAGGAAAAGGGGCTATTAGGAGAAAAGCTACAACAGGATGCTGCTACTAACACTATTCTATCACCAGAGGATGTAATTCAACCAACAGCTCCACCTATGGAGACAGCTGAGTGGCCCTCAACCCCCGTAGTTGATAGATGAGATCCTGAGACAGGACCTCAAAGATTAGTATGCTCTGTACTTGAGCAGGCAGGAGGACAGTGAATTCACCTGCTTTAGATTTCAAAACAGTGAAGCAGTTATAGGAGGCTGTAACAACCTATGGTCCCCAAGCACCCTTCACTGTAAGCATGGTCGAATCCATTACCAACTTGGACATGATGCCAGCAGACTAGGCTAGCATGTGTAAACCTGTGCTAAATGGAAGACAATATTTTTATGGAAGGTTGCCAATGAGGAATTTTGCATGGAGATGGCTAGGTGAAATGCAGCAGCTGGTTACCCTCAAAGAAATCTAGATATGTTGTTAGGAAAAGGACCTTATGAGGGTCAATGGCAACAAATTGAATATGATCCTGCTATATATTCACAAATTGCTGCAGATGCAGTTAGGGCATGGAAGACTTTACAAGGACATGCAGATTTACAAGGTCAATTATCTAAGGTAATACAGGGAGCTAATGAACCATACGCTGAATTTGTAGATAGGCTTATTCAAACAGCTACAAGAGTTTTTGGGGATACAGAACAAGAAATGCCATTAATAAAACAACTGGCTTATGAGCAAGCAAATTGTTGGTGCAGAGAGGTCATTAGACCATGGAAACATGGAGATTTAAACACATATTTCAAATTATGTAGAGACATTAATGAACAAGGGCAAGTCTTGGCAGCTGCAGTACAACAGGCGTTAGATGCCAGGCCAAAACATGCTACAATTGTGAACAAACAGGACATTTTTAAAGGAATTGCCCCATAGGAGGAGGGTTTAACAAAGCTAGGTATCAAAGGAGTAGAATACTGGGTATTTGCCCACGATGCCATAGAGGGAGACATTGGGCTAATGAATGCCGTTCTCAAACCACCATAGAGGGTTCTCCGTTATCAAAAAATGGACAAGGACCAGGTGTTTACCCATGATGTTTACCCACTTTATTGTGGAGAAAGGCATCAGGATCCATTGCCAAAAAATGGAAATGGGGGCCCAATGCTCCAGGGCCCATGACCACAAATATATGAGGCACTGGAGGAACTCAGAAACACAATGGAGGAACCCAGCATCACCATCAGGGTAGTGCCCAGGACACATTATCCATCAGATCTCTCATCAGATGAACCAGAGGGAGTGCAGGGTTGGACATCTGCACCTCCGCCAGAGCAGTACTAACTCCAGAGATGGGAGTTCAAATAATTCCCACAGGAGTAAAAGGACCTCTTCCCCAAGGAACAGTAGCCTTATTGTTAGGATGCAGTTCTTCTACTCGAAAAGGACTTATGATAAGTCCTGGGGTAACTGATCCCGATTATGAAGGTAAAATAAAAATTATAGCTAGTTCTCCAAACGGTATATCAGTAATTTCACCAGGAGATAGAATAGCACAGTTATTAATAATACCCAGCCTGCATGATAAATTTTCCAGTAGTACTATAGAAAAAGGTTCCAGGGGATTAGGCTACACAGGTGTAGATTGGGCTATGCTGTCTTTAAATTTAGATTCTCGCCCAATGCTAAAACTAAATATTCAAGGACATGAATTTAATGAATACAGATGCAGATCTTAGCATCATATCTTGTCAAGAATGGCCAAAACATTGGCCATTACAACAAGCCACTCAAACGCTCCAAGGCCTAAGAGTGGCGACTAATCCCCATAGAAGTGCAATGGTATTAGATTGGAAGGATCCTGAAGGATGTGAAGGAACTATACAGCCATATGTATTGGGTCATCTTCCTATAAATTTATGGGGACGAGATGTCCTAGATCAATTAGGATTGACATTAACAAATAACATCAATACAAATGTGCCCAATATTAGGGCTAGACAAGGTTTTAGGAAAGAAAAAAGATTAGGAGAACAAGAACAAGGTATAGCAGCACCAATACAAATAGATCAAGGAATATATAGACACAGGTTGGGTTTTCAGAAGGGGCCACTGAGACAATCAAAATTACTTGGAAATCAGAAAGACCAGTATGGGTTCCTCAGTGGCCCCTGACTAAAGAAAAGATACAAGCAGCCCATGACCTGGTCAAACAACAATTAGCGGAGGGACATATACAACTTTCCGTATCTCCCTATAATACTCCCATTTTTGTCATTAAAAACAAATCTGGTAAATGGAGATTATTGCAAGATTTAAGAGCCATTAATAATGAGATGGTTATTATGGGACCTGCTCAATCGGGGATTCCTCAATTGTCTGCTTTGCCAAAACCCTAGTACGTTTTAGCTATAGATATTAAAGATTTTTTTTTTCAATTCCAATTCATCCTGAGGATAGTCCACATTTTGCATTTACTATCCCTGCACTAAATCATGAAGGTCCCGATCAGAGATATGAATGGAAAGTACTCCCTCAAGGGATGGCTAACAGCCCAACTATGTGTCAAATTTATGTTAACAAAGTAATTCAGCCACTTAGAAATCAAAATCCTGAACTAAAAATATTTCACTATATGGATGATGTATTATTAGCACATAAAGATAAAAACACATTGCCAGAATGTTATGCCACACTTACAAATTTATTAAAAAATTATAATCTAGGGATAGCAATAGATAAAGTACAATTAAATCTTCCAATTAATTATTTAGGAGTTCTATTATTCTCAACCATGGTCCATCCACCAAAAATTCAAATACGAGTAAATCAATTCAAATCACTTAATTACTTTCAAAAGTTATTAGGATACATAAATTGGATAAGGCCTTATCTAAGCATACCAACAGGAGAGTAGGGACCTTTATTTGATATCCTAAAATGTCCATCAGATGCAAATTCACCTCGAATGTTAACACCTGAAGCAAGAAAGGCATTAAAAATTATTGAAACATATATGGAAAATATCCGTTTGGATAGAATTGATATAAGTTTGCCTTTATTATTTATTGTAATACCAATGAAAAATATTCATACAGGAGTATTTTGGCAACAAGGTCCATTATTGTAGATACATTTATCTTATTCTCCTAACTCTATTCTTACTAGGTATCCTGAGGCTGTAGGAAAATTGATACTCAAAGGAATAAAAGCAGCAACGGGAGTGTTTGAAATTTCTCCCAATAAAATTATTACTCCATATACTATGGATCAAATTGATGAATTAGCTAATGAGTTAAATATTTGGGCAATAATCATGGGCAAATCTAATGTTTCATTTGATAACCACTTACCATCTAATCCTTTATTATCTTTTTGGTCTTCGTAGCCTGTAGTTTTTCCAAAAATGACAAGAAAAACACCTATCATGAATGCTCCAAATATATTCACTGATGAGTCTGACCCCATCATTACATTTTTTTATCTATTTTGGAGCCATTTTAATGCTACTTAAAATTTTATTTAATTGAAAAACTCAGGAGCTAATTAATATTTTGTTACATTAAGTTTCCTAAACCAAGAAAGGAATACATCTTTTCACTAATTCAAAATGGTTTTTATCCTTCAGAGAACTATGTAGTATTTTATATGTGTCTGTACTATTCATGTGAAATATATTCCTAAGTATCCTCTTTCTCTTTTTGGATTTTGAATACGTCACTTATTCCCATTTCCATTTCTGGTTGGTTGTAGTTAACACATGATTTCTTTTGTATGTGTTTATCTTTTTTACTTGAATAAGCACCTTTATAAATTCTAGCAAATGTTCTTTCAAACGGGGTTGTTTGTTTCTTCTAGGTACATAGTCACATCATTGGTGAAAAGGATTGAGTTCATCTCTTCTCCCATGGGTTCCTCTGCCTCAGCAGCTGCTCTTGGTCCAACAGAAGGGTGCACCTCCTGAATCCCCAGAGACGTCAAAGTCAGAGGGAAATGTCAACTGTCACATTCAGTGCCAGCTGATGCCCTTGTTTAGGATTAGGCCACAAAAAAACTGCATTTTCTTTTGTATTTTTAATTATACATGACAGTAGAATGTATTTTTTCAGAAAATACATAGCTAGAGTATAACTTATTCTATTTAGGTTTACATTCTTGTGGTCATATACAATGTGCAAATACAAGGCTAGGAAACTTATGACCAATTAATTCTACTCTTTCCTATTCCCCTCTCCCCTCCCTTCCCTTCATTTCCCTTTGTCTAATCCAATGGACTTTTATTCTCCTCCCCATGCTCTCTTGTTGTGGGTTAGTATCTACAAATTAAAGACAACATTCAACCTTTGGTTTGGGGGGATTGGCTTATTTCACTTAGCATGATATTCTCTAATCAATTACCATCAGTTTACCAGAAAATGACATAATTTCATTTTCTTTATAGCTGAATTATATATATATATATATATATATATATATATATATATATATATATATATATATATATCACATTTTCTTTTTTAATTATTTCTTACATACATGACAGTAGTGGTGTGCGTTACATTCATAATTTTTTTGCATTACAATTCTTAATAAACCTTTATACCACAGTTTAACAAACCTGTTTGTATATATGATATGTTGACACCAAATTCACTCACATTTTCTTTAATGATTCATCTGTTGAAGGACACCTACTTTGTTTCCATAGCTTAGCTATTGTGAGTTGAGATACTATATGGATGTGACTGTGTCCCTGTAGTATCCTGTTTTTAAGTCCTTTGGGTATATACCAAGGAATGGTATAACTGGGTCAAATAGTGGTTCCATTTTAAGTTTTCTGAGGAATCTCCATACTGCTTTACATAGTGGTTTCACCAATTTGCAATCCCACCAACAATGTTCCCCACATTCTCCCAACAATTATTGTTCTATAACTGCCTTTTCTGACTGGAGTGAGAAGGAATCTCAGTGTAGTTTTAATTTGCATTTCTCTAGTTGCTAGAGATGTGGAACTTTTTCTCATATATGTTTTGGCCATTCATATCTTTCCTTTGGTGAAGGATTTGTTCAATCAACCCATTAATTGAGTTATTTACTTTTCTGGTATTAATCTTTTGTGAGTTCTTTTTATATCCTGGAAATTATTGCGTTATCTGAGGTATTGGTGGTGAAGATTTATCCCAATAGGTAGGATCTCTGTACACTTTGTTGATTCTTTTCTTTGCTGTGAAGAACCTTTTCAGTTTGATACCATCCCATTTATTGATTCTCTATTTTACTACTCGCAATTTAGGGGTCTTGTGGAGGAATATGATTCCCAGGCTGACATGTGACAGTTGGGCCTACTTTTTCTTCTAGTAAGTGCAGGGTCTCAGGTCTAATGCCTAGTTCCTTGATACACTTAGAGTTGAGTTTTGTTCAGGGTGAGATACAGGGGTTCAATTTTAGTTTTCCCAGTACCATTTGTTGAAGAGGCCATCTTTTCTCCCATGTACATTTGTGGCACCTTTGTCTTGTATGACACAATTGTACTTATGTGGGTGTGTCTCTGTGTCTTCTATTCTGTTCCATTGGTCTAAATGTATTTTGGGGTGCCAATACCATGCTCTTTTTGTTACCATTGCTCTGTAGTATAATTTAATGTCTGCTATTGTGAAGCCTCCTGCATCACTTTTTGCGCTAAAGGTTGCTTTGGCTACTCAGTGTCTTGTTTTTCCAAATAAATTTCATGATTGCTTTTTCTATTTCTGTGAAGAATGTGACTGGGATATTTATAAAAATTGTATGGAATCTGTATAACATATTTGATAGTATGGCAGTTTGATCATATGTATTCTGCCTATCCAGGAATATGGGAGATCTTTCCATTTTATGAGATCTTCTTAAATTTCTTTTTTTGTTGTTCAGTATTTTTCACTATAAAATCCTTTCACTTCTTTTGTTAATTCCCAAAAAAATTTTTTGAAACTTTTGTAAAAAGGATAGTTTTCCTGATTTCTCTTTCAGATGATATATCCTTGGTGTATAAAAATGCAATTGATTTATTGATATGGATTTTAAACCTTGTTGCTTTGCTGAATTCATTGAAGGAGCTTTTTCAAAGAGTTTTTGAGTCTTCTGAATATAAAATTCACATTGTCAGCAAATACTGTTAGTTTGAGCTCTTCTTTTATTATTGTGTCCCTTTAATTTCTTTATTTTCTCTGATTTCCCAGGATAGGGTTTCAAGGACTATGTTGAATAGAAGTGGTGGAAGAGAGTATCCCTGTCTAGTTCCAGTTAAGGGAGGGAATGCTTTCAGTTTTTCTCCATTTAGATTGATTTTTGGCCTCAGGTTTAACATATATAGCTTTTACAATGTTGAGGTATATTCCTACTATCCTTAGTTTTTCTAATGTTTGAACATGAAGGGGTGCTGTATTTTGTCAAATGCTTTTCCTGAATCTATTTGGATGATTATATGATTTTTGTCTTTAAGTTTATTGATGTGATGAATTCTGTTAATTGATTTTTGTATATTGAACCAATTTTGCATCCCTAGGATGAACCCCCAATTGACTGTGGTTCGCTCTTTTACATACGTTACAAAAACTGCATTATCTGGGGCAGGTTCCCATTGATCATGGTGGTAAGAAATAAACTCAATTTCCTGCTTCCTGCTTGGAGATAAGGGAGTCAGCCTCCTTCTTCTCTTAGAACCCAAAACATCTCTTTCCCAACTACAAAAATCAAACTACTCTGCAAAAAAAAATTATTTCCCATTTCACTTTTCTTCAAGTCTTTCTGTCCATGCCTTTATGTCAAATGTTCCCCACTTAGAGAATTCCTTGAAAAAATAACAGAATGCATGGGAAGCTATCTCTCTTTTCTCTCCTGCCACAATCTTCCCCTGAAGCAAAAAGGAATGTGTAGTTAACTTTCATGAATAAAGGGAAAGAAAGAGAAAAAATGCAAGGAAAGAAATAAAAGCAGGTGTTAAAATGCCAAAATATTATCTAGCAACATGACTTTAGAGTGTTCCAGAAGGGCAGGCATAAAAATTAAATAATAAATAAGCCAAGGAAACACAAACCAACCAAAATAAAAAAGGCCAACTTCCCGGATCCATTTGATGAATGGCCAATCTCTGATGTCCACTGAACTCAAAACAGCACAGGAGAATTATGAACGGTGAGCACCAAGGCCCACACTAGCCTGCTTCCCTGTTCATAAAATAAAAATAATCGCATTTAATTTCTACAAAAAGACAAAGAACAGTGAAGGGAACGAACTGTCACCATTTACATGGGATACCACCATGACAGAGAACTGACATCACCGAAACTCAGCGGAGGAGATAAATTTATTGAAACCAGAGACAGCAGGTATGTAATCACCTAGCCTCCCCTCTCCACACAGCGGGAAACCTTAAGAGCCCCTCCCTCCTCCCAGCTCTCCCGTGAGCGCAATAGCCAGACCCAGGGAATCAGGAGTGACACAGCACTAGCGGCACGGGACTAGTGGCGCGGAACTCCCGGCTACCACTCCCACCAGGGCTGACAACTGAGGTCCCTTGCACCAGATACCAGGGGAGTGGATACCAGAGGGCAAGCAAATTCGCTGGGGGTTCTCAGCCCCAAGCTATACAAACTCAGGGTCTGAGGGAGGCAAACAGGGAGAGTATGCCCAGACGTTCATAAAAACAGGGCTCCCAGGAGCACCGGACCAGCTGTGTAGCCAGTATTGTGGGGAGTGTCACAGGTGAGTGGGGCCTGGCTTGAGGAAACACAAGAGAAGGCCCTAGACACTCAGGATTGGAGACCCGCACAGTCTGGGAGGAAGAGCTGCTGCACAGTGATTGGTTCCCACCTATAGAGAAGAGAAGCTTGGCCCAGTGGGCACAGCTCCACCTACTGGAAGAGAAGTTAATCCAGCTCTATGACTGCATTTATTTTGTTCTTCTTTCATTTTCATTTGTTGTTGTTGTTGTTGTTCTTTAACTTTTCTAATGTATTCAATTTTTTTAATTCTTTTTATTTTATTATTATTTTTTTTAAACTTTAATTTCCATCTTTTTTATTATTATCATTATTTTTATTGTTGTTGTTTTAAATTTTTGGTTTTTTTCTTTTTTTTTCTTTCTTTATTTCTTTAATTTCTATTTTTTTTCTTTTGTCTTCTCATTTCTTTTCAATTTTCTTATTCCCCCTTCCTTGAATTTGACCTGCCTACTCTCATTCTCTTTAGTGCCTTCTTCCCTTCCCTTCTAATATCTTTCCTCCCAAGCATCAAATAAATTTATAAGAGTAAACAGTACCTCAGCAGTCAAACAGAACAAGAAGTAACATGAGCAGCATAAAAAGCAAGGAAGAAAATGAGTACAAACAATGCAGGACAGCCTAAATATTCAGGAAGACCTAGAGTCATCAGAAAAATGGTCATATAAAGAACTCAAGGAATACCTTAGACAGATGGAAAGGAACCTTAAAGAGGATACGAGACAGCAAATTCAAACAGTGAAAGAACTCATTCAAAATGAATTACATAAACAGATAAAAGAAGAAGTTAAGCAACTTTATCAGGAGATAGAGATTATTTTTAAAAATCAAAAAATAATTCTAGAAATGAAGGAAATGATAAATCAAATTAAAAACTCAATTGAGAGTATCACTAAGAGAGTGGAGCAAGTAGAAGCCAGAACATCAGATAATGAAGACAAAATATATCATCTTAAAAAGAGTCTAGCCAACTCAGAAAGGCTGATAAAAAATTTTGAGAAAAACATCCAAGAGATATGGGATAACATAGAAAAACCAAACTTACGAGTCATCAGGATAGAGGAAGGTACAGAGATTCAAACAGGTACATGAGAAATTCAAAAGGAATTTCTTCAACTTGAAGGAAAAGGGTGCTAGAGGAAATCTTGGATCTACAGAAAACAATGAAGATTGTCAGAAATTGTAAATGCATCAGTAAATATTAAATATTTTTTCATATTTTTTAAAATTTACTTTAAAGGTAACTGTATAGAGCAAGAACAAGAACAAGTACTGTAAATTAATTTCATATTTAAAAGGAAAATATATGGCTGCTCCTTGCCTATGGGGATCTCCTGGCCCACTGATGGGTGAAGATCCCAGACCACAGGCTCCCCATCTACCGACACAGGTCTCCTCCAGCCACCTCCTCTTGGCACACTGCAGCTGCCCCCTCAGGCCCCTCAACATGATAACGTCCACCTTGAGATACTAGACGGGGCCTGGAGGCAGGTGTCCAGGGCAGGACTGCCTGCCACAGAGCTGTATCTCCAAACAAGCCATCCAACATCATCCCACAGCCCACCCTCACTGCCTCATCTCTGAAATCTGTTGCCTCCATTTGGGACACCTCTGCCACCATCTTGAGTTACCTCCCCTGCCACCATTGCCATTTTTAGTTGAGGAAGCTTCCATCTTGGGACACCATCTGGGGCCTAGAAGCCCAACATCAAGGCACCTACAGATTTGCCACTGCCACCAGCTAGAGACACAGCCACTTCCATGTAGGGACAATAGCCAGGGCATGGATGACCACCACCAAGGGCCTTGCAACCTTGGTTACATGTGAGATCTCTATGCTAGGTGTACTAATAACCACCATCTTGTTGCAGAGTCAGGAGAGAACTTTGCACAAGATTGCTAGGTTGGAAGAGAGTGTGAGGACATCTTGATCCTGGCTCACCCACACAACCAGCCCAGAACCCACAATGTTCTCAAGGCCAACTCTGGCAGCACTTGCTGGGACCTGACACCAGCCCAGTCCCCAACTCCCTCCCCAATCCAGCATCCACTGATCACCTGGTCCTGCTGGTTTGACAATCAACAGGGCCCTCTGGCTCTTCAATCCCCAGGCTTCCACCTGCCTAGCCACCAACCTGGATGAGCACTTGCAGCTACATGGCCGGCCTGCTGCTCTCAGTACCTGGTTCTCATCTGCACAATACAGAAAAGCTCTCAAGAACAGGCACACTTCATTCAGCTATAGAACAGGTAATTTCAGGCTACCATTCACCTATGTCTCACAGACAAATTACTCAGGCTCAGTGCTAAACAACCCGTGGAAACTGCTTCTTGGAGCCTGCTCCTATCAGAACATACACCGAGCCCGAAGCAGCCAAATTATGGCTCCCAGAACTCCTCTGGCCCAGGGCTAAAGAACCCACAGAAACTGTTTCTCGGTCCGGGTCCTGCTGAATACTGTGGAGGCCAGAGGGGCAGAGCAGAGCAGCTGCCCACACCCGAAACAGTCCCAGCGACCCGCCGGCGTGGTATCACTTCACCCCATCTGCAGTAGGGGCCGAGCAGATCCACTGCCCGCGCCCAGAACAGGCCCAGCAACCCGCCAGCGTGGCAGTCACATCACCCCATTTGGAGTAGGGGCCGAGCAGAGCCACCGCCCAAGCCCGCAAGGTAGGCAGACCTGCAACTGACCGGTGGAACAGGCCCAGCAGCCAGCTGGCGTGGTAGACACGTCACCGCATTTGGAGTGGGGGCCGAGCAGAGCCGCCGCCCGTGCCCGAAAGGTAGGCAAACCTGTGACCAACCGGCGGAACAGGCCCAGGGGCCTGCCGGCGTGGTAGACACATCACCCAAATTCGAGTAGGGGCAGAGCAGAGCCGCCACCCGCGCCAGCAAGGTAGGAAGACCTGTGACCGACTGGAGGAACAGGCCCAGCTGCCTGCCAGCATGGTAGACACATCACCCCAATTGGAGTAGGGGCAGAACAGAGCCGCCACCGGCGCCCGGAACAGGCCCAGCGACCCACCAGCGTGGTAGACACGTCACCCCAATTGGAGTAAGGGCAGAGCAAAGACGCTGCCTGTGCCTGCAAGGTAGGCAGACCTGCAACCAATCGGCAGAACAGGCCCAGCGGCCCACTGGCGTGGTAGAGAGATCACCCCAATTGGAGGACGAGCACAGCTGCTGCCTGCCCTGCAAGGGAGACTTTGCAACTATACAAGAGCAATATACATATATAGGCAGAAAATTTCAAAAACACAGTAGTTTCACCAAGCAGAAAGAAACGCGAGCAGTATGAAAAGACAAGGAAAGAAAGGACCACAAGCAACGCAGGTCAACTCAACTTTAGAAGAGGTAATAGCTTCAGCAGATGGAATGTCAGATAAAGAATTCAGGATATACATGCTTCAGATGATCTGGTGTCTCAAGGAAGACATTAGACAGCAAAATCAGACAATGAAAGATCACTTTGACAATGAATTACATACACAAATCCAAGAAGCAAAAGATCAACTATACAGGGAGATAGAGGTAATAAAAAACAAACAAACAGAAATCCTAGAAATGCAGGAAGCAATAAACCAACTTAAAAACTCAATTGAGAATACTACCAGCAGAGTAGAACCCTTAGAAGATAGAACATCAGACAATGAAGACAAAGTATTTCAACTTGAAAAGAACATAGACAGCTCAGCAAGACTGTTAAGAAACCATGAGCAGAACATTCAAGAAATATGGGATAACATAAAGAGACCAAACTTAAGAGTCATTGGGATACAGGAAGGCATAGAGGTCCAAACCAAAGGAATGAGCAATCTGTTCAATGAGATAATACGAGAAAACTTCCCAAACTTGAAGAATGAGACAGAATCCCAAATCCTAGAAGCCTACAGGACGCCGAATGTGCAAAATCATAAGAGATCCACACCTAGACACATTATAATGAAGATGCCCAACATACAGAATAAGGAGAGAATTTTAAAAGCTACAAGAGAAAGGAAGCAGATTACATTTAGGGGTAAACAATCAGAATAACAGCTGATCTTTCAACACAGACTCTGAAAGCTAGAAGATCCTGGAATAACATACTTCAAACGCTGACAGAAAATGGGTTTCAACCAAGAATCGTGTATCCAGCGAAATTAAGCTTCAGGATGGAAGATGAAATTAAAACCTTCCATGATAAACAAAAGTTAATAGAATTTGCAGCTAGAAAACCATCTCTTCAAAACATCCTTGGCAAAACATTACAGGAAGAAGAAATGGAAAATAACAATGAAAACCAACAGTGGGAGGTAGGACAGTAAAGGGGGGAAAATAATCAAAGAGGAAAACAAATCATGTTTAGTAACATAAATAAACAAATATGGCTGGAAGAACAAACCATATCTCAATAATAAGCCTAAATGTTTTTTTAAGAGAGAGTGAGAGAGGAGAGGGAGAGCGAGAGAGAGAGAGAGAAAGAGAGAGAGAGAGAGAGAGAGAATTTTTAATATTTATTTATTTATTTATTTTTAGTTCTCGGCAGACAAAACAACCCTAAATGTTAATGGCTTAAACTCACCAATTAAGAGACACAGGCTAGTAGAATGGATCACAAAACAAGACCCAACAATATGCTGCCTACAGGAGATGCATTTGATAGGAAAAGATATACATAGACTGAAGGTGAAAGGTTGGGAAAAATCATATCACTCATATGGACTTCAGAAACAAGCAGGAGTGTCCATACTCATAAAAAACAAAATAGATTTCAAGCCAAACTTAATCAAAAGGGATAAAGAGGGACACTACATACTGGTCAAGGGAACCATACACCAACAAGACATAACAATCATAAATATATATGCCCCAAACAATGGTGCAGCTATGTTCATCAAGCAAACTCTTCTCAAGTTCAACAGTCTAATAGACCACCATACAATAATCATGGGAGACTTCAACACACCTCTCTTACCACTGGACAGATCTACCAAACAAAAGTTAAATAAGGAAACTATAGAACTCAATAACACAATTAATAACCTAGACTTAATTGACATATATAGAATATACCACCCAACATCAAGTAGTTACACTTTTTTCTCAGCAGCACATGGATCCTTCTCTAAAATAGATCATATATTATGTCACAGGGCAACTCTTAGACAATATAAAAAAGTAGAGATAATACCATGCATCTTATCTGATCATAATGCAATGAAACTGAAAATCAACGATAAAAGAAGGAAGGAAAAATCATGCATCACTTGGAGAATGAACAATAGGTTACTGAATGATCAATGGGTTATACAAGACATCAAGGAGGAAATTAAAAAATTCTTAGAGATAAATGAAATCACAGACACAACATATCGGAATCTATGGGACACATTGAAAACAGTTCTAAGAGGAAAATTCATTGCTTGGAGTTCATTCCTTAAAAAAAGAAAAAACCAACAAAAATGATCTCATACTTCATCTCAAAATCCTAGAAAAAGAAGAGCAAAGCAACAGCAAAAGAAGTAGAAGGCAAGAAATAATTAAAATCGGAGATGAAATTAATGAAATCAAAACAAAAGGAACAATTGAAAAAATTGACAAAACTAAAAGTTGGTTCTTTGAAAAAATAAATAAAATCGACAGACCCTTAGCCATGCTAACGAACAGAAGAAGAGAGAGAACTCAAATTAATAGCATACGGGATGTAAAAGGCAACATCACAACAGACACTTCAGAAATACAGAAGATAATCATAAATTATTTTGAATCCTTATACTCCAATAAAATAGAAGATAGTGAAGGCATCGATAAATTTCTTAAGTCATATGATCTGCCCAGATTGAGTCAGGAGGATATAGACAACCTAAACAGACCAATATCAATTGAGGAAATAGAAGAAGCAATCAAAAGACTACCAACTAAAAAAAGCCCAGGACCGGATGGGTATACAGCAGAGTTTTACAAAACCTTTACTAATACCAATACTTTTCAAGCTATTTCAGGAAATAGAAAAAGAGGGAGAACTTCCAAATTCATTCTACGAGGCCAACATCACCCTGATTCCTAAACCAGACAAAGACACTTCAAAGAAAGAAAACTACACACCAATATCTCTAATGAACCTAGATGCAAAAATCCTCAATAAAATTCTGGTGAATCAGATTCAAAAACATATCAAAAAAATTGTGCACCATGATCAAGTAGGATTCATCCCTGGGATGCAAGGCTGGTTCAATATACAGAAATCAATAAATCCTATTCACCACATCAATAGACTTAAAAATAAGAACCATATGTTCATCTCGATAGATGCAGAAAAAGCATTTGACAAAGTATAGCATCCCTTTATGTTCAAAACTCTAGAAAAACTAGGGATAACAGGAACATACTTCAACATTGTAAAAGCAATCTATGCTAAGCCTCAGACTAGCATCATTCTGAATGGAGAAAAATTGAAGGCATTCCCTCTAAAATCTGGAACAAGACAGGGATGCCCTCTCTCACCACTTCTTTTCAACATAGTTCTTGAAACACTAGCCAGAGCAATTAGACAGACGAAAGAAATCAAAGGCATAAAAACAGGAAAAGAAGAACTTAAATTATCACTATTTGCAGATGACATGATTATATACCTAGCAGACCCAAAGGGGTCTACAAAGAAACTATTAGAGCTAATAAATGAATTCAGCAAAGTGGCAGGTTATAAAATCAACACACATAAATCAAATGCATTCCTGTATATCAGCGACAAATCCTCTGAAACGGAAATGAGGACAACTACTCCAATTAACAATATCCTAAAAAAATAAAATAAAATACTTGGGAATCAACCTAACAAAAGAGGTGAAAGACTGAAAACTACAGAACCCTAAAGAGAGAAGTAGAAGAAGATCTTAGAAGATGGAAAAATGTACCCTGTTCATGGATAGGCAGAACTAACATCATCAAAATAGCGATATTACCAAAAGTTCTCTAGAGGTTTAATGCAATGCCAATCAAAATCCCAACGGCATTTCTTGTGGAAATAGAGAAAGCAATCATGAAATTTATATGGAAAAATAAAAGACCCAGAATAGCAAAAACAATGCTAAGCAGGAAGTGTGAATCAGGCGGTATAGCGATACTAGACTTCAAACTATACTACAGAGCAATAGTAACAAAAACAGAATGGTACTGGTACCAAAACAGGTGGGTGGACCAATGGTACAGAATAGAGGACACAGAAACAAATCCACAAAACTACAACTATCTTATATTTGATAAAGGGGCTAAAAGCATGCAATGGAGGAAGGATAGCATCTTCAACAAATGGTGTTGGGAAAACTGGAAATCCATATGCATCAAAATGAAACTGAATCCCTTTCTCTCGCCATGCACAAAAGTTAACTCAAAATGGATCAAGGAGCTTGATATCAAATTAGAGACATGGTATCTGATAGAAGAAAAAGTTGGCTATGATCTACATACTGTGGGGTCGGGCTCCCAATTTCTTAATAGGACACCCATAGCACAAGAGTTAATAACTAGAATCAACAAATGGGACTTACTCAAACTAAAAAGTTTTTTTCTCAGCAAAAGAAACAATAAGAGAGGTAAATAGGGAGCCTACATCCTGGGAACAAATCTTTACTCCTCACACTTCAGATAGAGCCCTAATATCCAGAGTATACAAAGAACTCAAAAAATTAGACAATAAGATAACAAATAACACAATCAACAAATGGGCCAAGAACCTGAACAGACACTTCTCAGAGGAGGACATACAATCAATCAATAAGTACATGAAAAAATAGTCACCATCTCTAGCAGTCAGAGAAATGCAAATCAAAACCACCCTAAGATACCATCTCACTCCAGTAAGATTGGCAGCCATTATGAAGTCCAACAACAACAAGTGATGGTGAGGATGTGGGGAAAAGGGTACACTTGTTCATTGTTGGTGGGACTGCAAATTGGTGCAGCCAATTTGGAAAGCAGTATGGAGATTTCTTGAAAAGCTGGGAATGGAACCACCATTTGACCCAGCTATTCCCCTTCTCAGTCTATTCCCTAAAGACCTAAAAAAGCATGCTACAGGGACACTGCTACATCGATGTTCATAGCAGCACAATTCACGATAGCAAGATTGTGGAACCAACCTAGATGCCCTTCAATAGATGAATGGATAAAAAAAATGTGGCATTTATACACAATGGAGTATTACTCTGCATTAAAAAATGGCCAAATCATAGAATTTGGAAGGAAATGGATGGCATTAGAGCAGATTATGCTGAGTGAAGCCAGCCAATCCCTAAAAACAAATGTCAAATGTCTTCTTTGATATAAGGAGAGTAACTAAGAACAGAGTAGGGACAAAGAGCATGAGAAGAAGATTAACATTAAACAGGGATGAGAGGTGGGAGGGAAAGGAGAGAGAAGGGAAATTGCATGGAAATGGAAGGAGACCCTCAGGGTTATACAAAATTACATACAAGAGGAAGTGAGGGGAAAGGGGAAAATAATACAAGGGGGAGAAATGAATTACAGTAGAGGGGGTAGAGAGAGAAGAGGGCAGGGGGGATAGTAGAGGATAGGAAAGGCAGCAGAATACAACAGACACGAGTATGGCAATATGTAAATCAATGGAAGTGTAACTGATGTGATTCTGCAATCTGTATACGGGGTAAAAATGGGAGTTTAGAACCCACTTGAATCAAAGTGTGAAATATGACATATCAAGTACTATGTAATGTTTTGAACAAGCAACAATAAAAAATAAATAAATTTAAAAAAAAAAAAAAGAACAGGCACACTGATCCTGGTGCTCAGCCCTGAGTACCTCCAGAGAGAGATTTCAGATTAGGAAGTCAAACGCGTAGGGGTGAGAGAGACACAGTTTAGAAACTAAAGTTACAAACAAGAATTGAGGGGTCCACAATTAAGACCAGGCTCCTACAACACACAAGTGAACCCCAAAGGAGATTCCTGGGCTTCAGTATTCCAACAGAGACTAGCAATTGCTATGCCCTATCTCCACGAGTTCCACATCCAAGACTAACCCTCCCACCCTAGTAACCTTCATTTCAAAAAAGAGAGATTCTGAAAGAAATCTAGACAGAAATACTTAAAATGAAGGAAACAATAAACCAAATTGAAAATTCAATAGAAATCATCACCAAAAACAATTCTGGAAGACAGAACCTCAGGCAATAAGGACATAATATATAATCTTGAAAATATACTTGACAAAACAGTGAAGATGGTAAGATATCATGATCAGAACCTCTAAGAATTATAGGATAACACCAAAAGACCAAATTTAAGATTCATTGGAATACAGAAAGGCACAGACAAACAAACCAAGGAAATACACCATTTTTTCAAAGAACTAATACCTGAAAATTTCCCAAACCTGAAGAATGAAATGGAAAATCAAATACAAGAGGCTTACATGACAACAAATGTACAAAATTATAACAGATCCACACCCAGGCACTTTATAATAAAAATACCTAGCATACAGAATAAGGAGAGAATTTTATAATAAAAATACCTAGCATACAGGATAAGGAGAAAATTTTAAAGGCCACAAAAGAAAAGTCCCAGATTGCATACAGAAGGAAACCAATTTGGATCTCAGTAAATTTCTCAACCCAGACCCTCAGAGCTAGGAAATCCTCCAACAACATATACCAAGCTCTGAAAGAAAATGTGTGCTAACCAAGAATCTTATATCCAGCAAAATTAGCTTCAGATTTGATGATGAAATAAAAACCTTACATGATAAACAAAAGTTAAAAAAATTTACAACTAGAAAGCCTGCACTACAGAATATTCTCAGCAAAATATTCCATGAGGAGGAATGAAAATCAGCAAAAGGTGGAACTACATTGGAAAAGTCAATCAAAGGTAAAACCAAGTCACCTTAAAAAAACAAAAATAAACCAAAATGAATACAAATCACAACCCTGAATGTTAATTGCCTAAACTCATTAATCAAAAGACATAGTCTGAAAACACAGCAGGGAAGAAGAGCATGAGAAAAAGATTAACATTAAACAAGGATGAGAGGTGGGAGGGAAAGGGAGAGAGAAGGGAAATTGCTTGGAAATGGAAGGAGACCCTCATTGTTATACAAAATTACATATAAGAGGATGTGAGGGGAAAGGAAAAAAAACAAGGAAGAGAAATGAATTACAGTAGATGGGGTAGAGAGAGAAGAGGGGAGGGGAGGGGATAGTAGAGGATAGGAAAGGCAGCAGAATACAACAGACACTAGTATGGCAATATGTAAAAACGTGGATGTGTAACCGATGTGATTCTGCAATCTGTATACGGGGTAAAAATGGGACTTCATAACCCACTTGAATCAAATGTATGAAACATGATATTTCAAGACCTTTGTAATGTTTTGAACAACCAATAAAAAAATAAAATTTAATTTAAAAAAAAGAAATAGTCTGGCAGATTGGTTTTTTTAAAAAAGACCCAACAATATGCTGCCTTCAAGAGACTCATCTCATAGGAAAAGATATCCACAGACTGAAGGTGAAAGGTTAGGAAAAAACATATCACCCACATGGACTGTGTAAACTAGCAGGGGTTTCCATCCTCATATCAGATAAAGTGGACTTCCAGCAATAGTTTATCAGAAGAGATAAACAAGGACATTTCACTCTGCTTAAGGGAACCATACATCAACAAAACATAACAATCATAAATATGTATACCTGAAACATTCGAGCATCTATGTACATTAAACAAACCCTTCCAATTTCTAGAATCAAATAGACCACAACAGAACAATACTGGATGACTTCAACACGCCTCTCTCACCACAACATAGATCCTCCAAACAAAAACTAAACAAAGAAACTATAGAACTCATCCATCAATAAGAATATACACTTTATTCTCAGCAACACATGGATCATTCTCTAAAATAGAACATATGTTATGCCACAAAGCATATCTTACAAATACAAAAAAAATAGAGATACTATCCTGCATTGTATAAAATTTCATAATAGAATGAAATTTGAAACCAATGATAAAAAAAATAGAAACTACTCCAACACTTGGAGACTACATAATACACTACTGAATAACAAATGGATAGCAGAAGACATCATGAAGGAGATGGAAAAAACTCTTAGAAGTAAATGAGAACAATGATACAACATATCAAAATCTCTTGCACTTATGAAGGCAGTGCTAAAAGGTAAGTTCATTGCATTGAGCTCATTCATTAAAGAATAAAAGTCAACGAATAAATGACCTGACATTACATCTCAAAGCCCTAGAAAAAGAACAAATCAACACCAAAAGTAGTAGAAGACAGGAAATAATTAAAATCAGAGATGAAATCAATGAAATTGAAATAAAAGAATCAATCCAAAAAGTTGAAAAAACAAAAAAATTGGTTCTTAAAAAAAATAAATAAAATTGATAAGCCATTAGCCATGCTAATGAAGAAGAGAGAGAAAACAAATTACTTAAATTCATGAGGAAAAAGAAAATATGAAAAACAAATATCATGATATAACAATTGAAATACAGAAGATAAATTAGAAACTATTTTGAAAATTTACACTCCAGGAAAATAGAAAATATCAAAGATATCAACAAATTTCTAGAGACATATGGTATGGACAAACTGAGTCAGGATATACACAATTTAAACAGATCAATTCCAAACAATGAAACACAAGATGCCATCAAAAGCCTGCCAACCAAGAAAACACAAGGAACAGACAGATACACAGCTGAGTTCTGCAAGACCTTCAAAGAAGAATTAATTCCAATACTCCTCAAATTACTCTATGAAATAGGAAAGAAGGGACGCCTTCTAAACTCATTCTATTAGGCTAGTATCACTCTGATGCCAAAACCAGACAAAATCATATCAAGGAAAGACCAATGGCCTGATGAACATAGATGCAAAAATTCTCAATAAATCTGGCTAATCTCATACAAAACACATTAAGAAGATAGTGCACCATGATCAAATGGGGTTCATTTCAGGGATGCGAAGTTGGTTCAACATACAGAAATCAATAAATGTAATTTATCATATCAACAGACAAGAATCATACGATCATCTCAATAGATGCAGACACACATTTCACAAACTACAGCACCTCTTTGTGTTCAAAATAGTAGAAAAACAAGGGGTAACAGGAACATATCTCAACACTGTAAAAGTTATTTATGCAAAGTCCAAAACCAAGATCATTTTAAATGGGAAAAAATTTAAAAGGATTCCCTCTAAAAACTGGAACAAGACAGGGATGCCCTCTTTCACCACTTCTATTCAACCTAGTCCTTGAAACCCCAGCCAGAGCAATTAGACAGAAGAAGAAATTAAAGGGATATGAATAGGAAAAGAAGCACTCAAACTATCACTATTTGCCAACAACATGATTCTCAATTTAGAGGATCTAAAAAACTCCACCAGAAAACTTCCAGGACTAATAAATGAATTCAGCAAAATAGCAGATGCCCTTAACAGATGAATGGATAAAGAAATTGTGGTGTATACACACAATGGAATATTACTCAGCATTAAAAGTGAATAAAATTATGGCATTTGCAGGTAAATGGATGAGTTGGAGAATGTCATGCTAAGTGAAGTAAGCCAATCCCAAAAAATCAAAGGTCCAATGTTTTTCCTGATATGTGGATGCTGATACCTAATGGGGGTTGGGGGACCATGGGAGGAACTTTAGATATGGAGAATGGGAGGGAGGGGAGGGAGGAGTAATCGGGGTAGGAAAGATGGTGGAATAAGATGGACATTACTACCCTAAGTACATGTAGACATGAATGGTGTCTTTGCGTACAGCCAGGTAAATGAAAAATTGTCTCTATATGTGTACTATGAGTTTAAATGCCTTCTGATGTCGTGTATAACAAATTAGCATAAATAAATAAATTTTTAAGATAATAAAAGTAGCTTGTGATACAACCAAAAAATTATATTGAATGCTGGAGCGCTGATGTACTTATAAATACATAGCCAAAAAGCTACTCTTGGCTATAAATAAAATCCTAAAAGGAACAAGAAAGGTGGGGCAAATAAGAAAAGAATGAAAAGACAGAAGACTTAAACCATACCCCAATTTATATTGCTTTAATATAACACATCACATGCAAATGGTGAAAACAATCACTTAAAAATCAGATTGTCATATAGAATCAAAAGGTAAAATACAGCTATCTGCAGTCTATAGAAAACACACTTTAAGAATAAAGACAGCAGTACAATGAAAATGACATGACTTTCCCATCTTTATGTATATGATAAAATGACCAATGTAACCCCACATCATATACAACCACAATAATGGAATCCTAAGTGGAAAATGTTAAAATTATTTTATGTATGTGTGTCAACTTACACCCTACTGTTATGTATTTTATAAGGAGTGTGCTCAGGAGAACAGAAATATGTCAGTTGTTCAGGATTCAGAAAATTTTTCGTAGTAAACAGGTGTTGAAATGGATCTTGAAGAAGGGAAAAGAGACATGATCTGGGTGCACATGAGATGGGACTAGTCAGCAATGCTTATTTATCACAAAGAATATTTTGTCCAATGACAAGTTAACTTTTTAAATCACCTGTCACATAAAATTCTAGATTTCCAGTTTTTGGGAGAAACATAGGCTGCAATCAGGCGAAATTTGACTGGGCACTTGACAGCTGGCCACTGCAGCTACCACCTTTGCAATGGACATGTTTTCCCAGCTCAAGACAGACTCTGTCACTCCGTGGCCAACCAGGGCACTGCTACCCCAGCCCTGACCTGTTCATTGCCAGCAGGTCATCAGAGGAGTTGGGGCTCCTGTTTCTACAGAATGGCTAGGGCTTAAAAACTTGTCATACAAGGGAAGGGACTCGAACTCTTCAGATAAACATTGAAAGGATGTGGATGACCCTTTTCTTTGTTACTGCTCCAGGTTAACTCTCCATTCATCCTCCATTCCTAAGCAGGCAAAGACTGCAGTTCTGGGGACCGGAGGTCTTGGGCTCCAGACAGGCAGGTGACCAGAAGACTCACAAGATGTCTTCATAGGAGCTGTGAGGGGAGAGAAAGGGAGACACCATTCAGGAAACAGGAACAGGGGGTGGAGGAGAGAGAGGGAGGGAAGGAGCAGATGGAAGGGGAGACTCACCGGTGTCTCTTGATCCAACAGAAGCCTAGAATGAGCACAAAGAGCAGCACCAGGCAAGCCAGTACCACCAGGATGACCAAGCCCACAGAGGTGTGGCTCCCACCTGCAGGGGACACAGGAAGTGTGTCAGCCCAGGACGCCGCCCTGTATCAAGTTCCCTGGTCTAGCACATGTGAGGGGCCAGGCGCTGCCTTTTTCCTCCCCCTATTTAGACCATCAACTTCTATTCCTCAGAATAGAAGAATATTCATCAACTTCTATTCTTCCCACCTTTTCACAGGGTCTAGGCACCTGGACTACAGTTCATTTCACTATATAATAACGTAGCGTAGAGGTGAAGTTGTGTAGCCAGGCAGACCTGAATCGATATCCAGCTCTTCCACCTTCTATGAGACTCTGGGTACTTAACCTATCTCAGCCTCAATTTCCTCATTTGTAAAATAGAATAACAGTAAGTGCTTCAAAGGAGAGTGGTGATGCTCAGGTAAAGCACTGGATGCAGAGTGGCTACACCCCCACTCAGGAAGCACTCAGCAAACCACAGCTCTCCTTGTTAACCTGCTTTTCATAAGTCCCTGATCCCCATTCTACTGGGAAATGAGTTTCCCAGAATTCTGTTTTCATTTTATATGCAGTACTGATTTTTGAACCCTAGAGTCTGGGACAAACCACTGAGCTGTATCCCAAGCCCTTATCTTTTATTTTGAGACAAGGTCTCCCTAATTTGGCTAGGCTGGCCACCTACTTGGAATTCTCCTGCATCAGCCTCCCCAGCAGCTGGGAATACAGATAAGTGCTGTCATGTGCAGCTTCCAGGGATTCATTATTTGCCAACAACTTCCAGATCTCTAAGATTATCAATCCCATTTCATCTTGTATTAATGCATCTGATCTCAGTCCTATTTTCCTCTTTACTGTGTCTGGAATCCATCCTTCTAGCCCTCCTAGTTGGTGTACCAACTCCATCCTTCACAGTCTCTTGCTCTATGCTTGAGAACCACCTGCCTCCATTTCCAACACAGCCCCAGCCCTTTCTCACCCCAGTAGAGGATGAGGTCCTGCCCTCCTAGGCTGCTGTGCTTCACCCTGCAGGCCAGGCCAGCCGCCTCCCCAGCTGCCACATCCAGGGTTGCTTGGAGATGCCACGTCTCATCAGCATTGGGCAGGATGTCACCTCTCAGAGTGCCTGGCTGCTCCTGGTCACCTCGCATCCACATCACCCACACGGGCTTTGGGTAGAATCCAGACACGTGGCACACCAGCAGCAGACGTCCAGGCCCAGGACTGGGGCCACTGGACAGCCAGGCCTCGGGCTTCACTGTATCCAATAAGGGATGAGGAAAGCATAAGGTGGGAACTCTGCATCAGAGGTCCCAGGCCTCCTCCCAGGTTCATGATCCCCAAATGTCCACTTCTGGAGGTGAAGTCTCCTGGTAGCTCTGATCCCTTTGTGTCACCTTGCCCAGGAGACCCATCCCTCATCTCCTTCCCCTCCCCTGATCCCAGTGTCCTATAAATGCCCCATCTCCCTACTCTAACACCCTGAGCTCAGCTGGAGCACACAGCACGTCTCAAACACTGTCAGAATCAATTCTGACCCACAGTCTTGATTTAATTCAACTCATGGAACCCAGCAGGTACTCAGTGACACTGGGTGATGTCAACAAATACCCTCATGACATATCCATCCCCTCTATGTCTTGCTCTTTGTCTGATGCTTAAAGGAAAGCAAACCCTGGGATGGCAAAACCTACTTGAAGCTTAAAAGTAGGATAGATGGAGAGGGCAGAAGGCTGACCTTGCTTCTCCAGTTCTGACTTCCCTGTCTCTAGGAGGCCATTCACAAATTGGGGGCAGATGTCATTGAGGAGCCACTGCACTGTTTCCCTTGTCCCTTTGTCCTGGTTGAGCAGTTTGATGACCAAATCTACCCACTGGGGGGCCTGTGGGGCAGGCTCCCAGGCAATTCCCTGGAAACTCAGGATATGTTCTCCTTGATGTGCTACATGGAGAAAGTGTTCTGAGTCGTTCCCAGGGTGCACCTCACAGCCACCAGACAACTGCAGCTCCATGGGATCTGTGGAGAGAAACGTGCAAGACTCAAATGAGGTTTCAAGGACTAAAAGGGATGAAGGAGAGGAGACTGGTACTGGGCTTACACGGGGGACCCACAGTGGACGGAAGTGAGAGTGGGTGGCCTGATGCCTGAAACTGGGGCCCGGCCAGGCAGAAGTGCAAGTCCTCAGAGGGGGAGAAAGCAGACAATCTCATCCCTCTCCCAGCAGGACTTCCATGTCCATTCTCTCACTGTGGTACCTGCCTGGATCCATCTGCTCAACTCACACTCTAAGGACAGCATTTTGGCGAATTCCTGTATGTCCCTGGTGAAGCTGCTTCGAAAAACCCGAAATATATTCTGCAGGTGGACCCACTGCTGGCTGCTGAAGGTGCCCTGGGCCCAGGGCTTCACAAAGCTGATGGTGTCAGAGGCATTGCTCCAACTGTGCGTCTGCAGCTCCCCCAACCAGGCCAAAGCATCAGTGCGCATCCAGCTGCTGTTAGTGAAGGAGGAGATCTGGAGACAGCAGAAGAGGACACTCCTTCGCAGGACTGGGAAAAACGAAGACTAGGTAAATACAGCGAGTGGACCACGGAGCAGAGAGCACAGGGAGAGGAAGGAACAACAGCAGAAGGTGAGTCCAGGAGGGACAGCTGGGGTGCGCTGACCCTGAGCCTTACCGAGTCGGGAGCCAGAGACCCCGCGATCTCTGGTGCATTTGTGCGCTCCGGGATCAGTGGCCCAGGGCTCATCCCAGCTCCCTGGGAGCCTTTTCTAAGTCCCAAGCCCGCGCCCTTTCTCCGCCCTTTAGCGTCAGTACCCGGGCACCTTAGGCCACTCACCGTCAGAGCTTCCCCACGCCTGCGGGAGCACCCACAACAGCAGGAACCATCCGCACCCCATGCCAAGGAGTCTGGGACTTGCGGGCTCCGCCCTTCCCATGGCGCTGCCCTGCACGCCCCTCCCCCAGCACCTCGTGAGCTCAGCTTTTGGCAGGGACCCCAGGCAAGTCCCAGGCGCAGCTCAGGCAGTCGCCCCGCTCCTGCTGGGGTGCATTTTACTCTTCTGCTAGACTGTCCCCCTCTCCCCTAGCGGTTCCATCTGCAAGGAATCCTGAAGCTGTGGCTCACTTCACTGGGTTTCACAATCAACTCACTTTCTCAGGATCTGTCCCAATGCAAAAGGAAAAGGAAACAGCACATGCGACACTTTGCAACTGTTATCTAACTGTTAAAAGAGGACATTAGGTGTATCTGTGTTAGGACTGCAACAGTGCAAAGTAAAGAATAGGAAAGAATTTGGTTTAGCAGTGGCTGTCGCCAGGTGGAGAGACTATGGGTGGTTTTAATTTGTTTTACAATTTTAAGTCTTCAAAAAAAAATCTACAAGTGAATCTATATATTGACCATAAACTACCACATTAAGACCATTTTTCTCAGTGTGCTGAGGTAGGATAGAAGACAGGATAGGTAGAAAGGAGACAGGGGATAAAAATCAAGAATGGCTTGGATTTAAGGTTCAGATGGATTAAAAGTGCAGATTTCAAAGTCTCTTTCACATACTCTGATTACAAACAGCACTGTCCCAGCAGTTGTTAGTCCTCACCCACAGCTCCTTAAATAACTTCTTTCCTGACCTGGACCCACAAGAAAAAAAGGGGTCTGAGAAATGCCTTTGCTCAACAAGTGGATATTCTTACGACTCATACACTGAGAATTGATTACGTCATCTATATGTCATACTCTGCATCAAACCCTCAATGTTACACCAGTGTAGTAATGTTTAAATTCACCAGCAGAACAATGAAAACTCCCCAGGGGAACATTATAAGCGATTTTTCATCAAAAATAAATCAGAAAAGGAAATGACTCTTCTGGGTAATTGTTAACCCGTCCAATCACAGTCACAAAGCAGGACTCAACCACCCTCTTAGATCATATCCCTGTACTACAAAGAGTTCACTCAGTTTGGGAACTTGGTCCCCTCTGCTCCCCTCACCCGCTTCCTGATATAACCACTCTGACCTCAGGCTCTGAGGTCAATTTCTCAGGGGAGTCTTCTGAGCCTCCCAGACTGTGAACAAAGGCAGAGAACTAGGCCAGCCCCACCTGCACCCCTTGCTCACTAACTTGCTTTGCAAACCTTTCCCCCCAGCACCTGCAGAGCCTGTCATTATAGAAACATTCCTGTGTGTGTCTCTTGCTGTGTGCTCTTGTCAATCAGCTGGAGGGACAGCACAGGTAAGGATCACATCTCTGGCTCCACTTCCTCCCATCTGACCACATGAATACTTCCCTTCCTCCCATGCCCCTGTGTCCCTAGAGAACAAGCATCTGCCCCTCACTCTGAGCTGGGATCCCGGAGATCGCCCTAACCCACCTACCTTACTATAAGGAATGTCCCAAAAGAGTTTCAAAGAACACAGAAAACTTATCTGTGTAACAAATAAAGGTCTAAGTGATTAAATGAGAGTTCAAAATAGCCCAAATAGTGGATGGGAAGGAAACTGTGGGCATAGATGTGAAAAGTACTGGGGAATAAATTGGAGCAAATTATATTCCACCTTTGTATAATTATATCAAAATAAACCCCAATAGTATGTATAACAGTAATGCAGTAATGAAAAGATTAAAAAGAAATGGAATTAATCTGTGTATTAGAGGTTATTTCATATAACTGCAAATAATAATGAACAGCTGAGCTGGGTATCCAGCTAGAAAATGAAGCAATATTGGAAGCTCAGTCCACATGGAGCTGCCCTGTATCTCCCTCCGCCATTGATTTCATTGTATATTCTGAGGCCCTGCAGAAAGCATCTCTGAAGAGGTCATGGCAAGGGCTGAACTTTCCCTCTGGTCTTAGCCAACCCTCTACTGGTATCACTGGACTTGGTACTTCCCTCCATTCCTCCTTTCACTTTACTTGGTTCAACTTCCTTTACTCAATTTGTCTTATCTACTGTTTAATTTTTTATTAGTGCATTATAGGCATACATAAAGGTGAAATTCACTGTGGTACGTTCACTCCTGTACACAGGATAGTTGATCAGTTTCATTCCAACATTCTTCACATTTTCTGCCTCTCCTCCCGCCCTCTCCTCCAACCCCTATCTCTACTCTATTGATCTCTCTTCTGTTCTAATGGGATTCCTCCTCCCCTTTTTCTCCTTATTTTGGTCTAGCTTCTGCATAAGAAAGAAAACACTTGATCCTTGTCTCTATTGGATCTGGCTTATTTCTCTTAGCCTGATCCTCTCTGGTTCCAGTCATTTACTGCCAAAAGCGATGACTTCATTCTTCTTTATGGCTGAGTAAAGCTCCATTGCATACATATGCCATGCTTTCTTTAACCATTCATCTGCTGACAGGCTTCTGGGCTGGTTCCATAACCTGACAGGTGTGGATTGCACTGCTATAAACATCCATGTGGCTGTATCGTGATGGTAGGATGACCTTACATCTTTACAACATGTGCCAAGGAGCTGTTGAGATCTATTTCTTAGTTTTATATTGCACTCCTTAATTCGTCTATTTGTCCATTCCTTTCTTATTACCATAATGTTTTGATATGGTGGCCTCTGGGTTTGGTATTTTGAATGACAGACACTCTGACCCCATCATTACATTTTTTTATCTATTTTGGAGCCATTTTAATGCTACTTAAAATTTTATTTAATTGAAAAACTCAGGAGCTAATTAATATTTTGTTACATTAAGTGTCCTAAACCAAGAAAGGAATACATCTTTTCACTAATTCAAAATGGTTATTTATCCTTCAGAGAACTATGTAGTATTTTATATGTGTCTGTACTGTTCATGTGAAATATATTCCTAAGTATCCTCTTTCTCTTTTTGGATTTTAAGTATGTCACTTATTCCCATTTCCATTTCTGGTTGGTTGTAGTTAACACATGCTTTCTTTTGTATGTGTTTATCTTTTTTACTTGAAGAAACACCTTGATAAATTCTAGCAAATGTTCTTTCAAATGGGGTTGTTTGTTTCTCCTAGGTACATAGTCACATCATTGGTGAAAAGGATTCAGTTCATCTCTTCTCCCGTGGGTCCCTCTGCCTCAGCAGCTGCTCTTGGTCCAACAGAAGGGTGCACCTCCTGAATCCCCAGAGACGTCAAAGTCAGAGGGAAATGTCAACTGTCACATTCAGTGCCAGCTGATGCCCTGTTTAGGATTAGGCCACAAAAACTGCATTTTCTTTTGTATTTTTAGTTATACATGACAGTAGAATATATTTTTTCAGAAAATACATAGCTAGAGTATATCTTATTCTATTTAGGGTCTGCATTCTTGTGGTCATATACAGTGTGCAAATACAAGGCTAGGAAAGTTATGACCAACTAATTCTGCTCTTTCCTATTCCCCTCTCCCCTCCCTTCCCTTCATTTCCCTTTGTCTAATCCAATGGACTTTTATTCTCCTCCCCATACTCTTTTGTTGTGGGTTAGTATCCACAAATTAAAGACTACATTCAGCCTTTGGTTTGTGGGGATTGGCTTATTTCACTTAGCATGATATTCTCTAATCAATTACCATCAGTTTACCAGAAAATGACATAATTTCATTTTCTTTATGGCTGAATAATATATATATATATACCTCACACATATTCTTTTTAATTATTTCTTACATACATGACAGTAGTGGTGTGCGTTACATTCATAATTTCTTTGCATTACAATTCTTAATAAAGCTTTATACCACAATTTAACAAATCTGTTTGTATATATGATATGTTGACACCAAATTCACTCACATTTTCTTTAATGATTCATCTGTTGAAGGACACCTACGTTGTTTCATAGCTTAGCTATTGTGAGTTGAGATACTATATGGCTGTGACTGTGTCCCTGTCATATCCTGTTTTTAAGTCCTTTGGGTATATACCAACTAATGGTATAACTGGGTCAAATGGTGGTTCCATTCCAAGTTCTGAGGAATCTCCATACTGCTTTACATAGTGGTTTCACCAATTTGCAATCCCACCAACAATGTTCCCCACATCCTCCCAACACTTACTGTTCTTTATAACTGCCTTTTCTGACTGGAGTGAGATGGAATCTCAGTGTAGTTTTAATTTGCATTTCTCTAGTAGCTAGAGATGTGGAACATTTTCTAATATATGTTTTGGCCATTCATATCTTTTCTTTGGTGAAGGATTTGTTCAATCAACCCATTGATTGAGTTATTTACTTTTCTGGTGTTAATCTTTTGTGAGTTTGATGAGTGGCCAATCTCTGATGTTCACTGAACTCAAAACAGCACAGGAGAATTATGAACGGTGAGCACCAAGGCCCACACTGGACTGCTTCCCTGTTCATAAAATAAAAACAATCACATTTAGTTTCTGCAAAAAGACAAAGGACAGTGAAGGGGCATCCAGGAACTTCCAGGGATCCAGTCTAGAATCAATGAATCCATTACGCTACTAAAGTGTTAAGAAAACCAGAGAAGGAATTGTATTTTCTCAATATCTATATATATATATATATATCTATATATAGATAGATATATATATATATATATATTGGAAAGCTGTGTGGGTCAGCTCTTTGTGACTAAAATAATTAACAAGAACAACTTAGAAGAACAAGAGTTTATTTTGAGCTTATGGTGTCAGAGGTTTCCCCCATGCTGTGATGATCCCATTTTTAGGGGCTTGAGGTGAAGTGGGACACCACAGAAGAATGAGGCAGGGGAGGAAAGCCTTGGGCTGTGGAGAGGCCACAGCACTGCCATGGGCAAGGATGAAATATTACAGTTGTATATAGGGTGTCCCTCAAAAGCTCTTAGTTAATGTGGGAATACTCAAAGGTGAAATGATTGCACTGTGAGAGCTCTAGCCTAATGGTCCTTCCTGGTTTGAATGGACTGACTGCCAGGTAGCTCTAGCCAGATGCCATGGCTGGAGGAGGTGGGTCAGTGAGGCCTGGAGGACTCTGAGTTTGCCTTGGCCCCTTACCCCCTCTCTCTCTGCTTCCTGACAGTCTGTGAGCTGAGCTGCTCTTCTCCACCACCTCCTCTGGCCATGATGCTCTGCCTCACTTCAGGCCCAGATTCATGGAATCAGTCAACCATGGACGGAACTTCTGCAGCCATAAGTCCACAATGAACTTTCCTCCTCTGGTCGGGTATTTTGATCAAAGTTATGAAAAGCTGACAAATGCAAATACTTTTCAAAGCACATATTTTTGTGAGCTTTCAACAATCCTTGAGCAGCTTCTGGCTGTGAAGTATCCTTTGCTCCTTCCTGATTTGACTTTCCTGCCTTTCATTTTCATCTGCCAATTGGAGTATTTTGGCAGATGCTGGGGGAACATTACCTGATTTTTTTTCTCAGTTTCGATGGCCTGAACTTTTCTTGTGGCCTTCCACCATTGCTCTCTAGAGCCTGTTGTCACTGACACCCTGGTGTCAATTCCTTGTTCCTCTTCATGCCCTCTCACTGCCCCTGGCCCTCTGAGGGCTAATGGATATCCTCACATGGACACAGCTACCTCCTTTTTGATTCTGTCAAGCACATCAAGGAAGCATTCAAATGTCCACCCTGTGTTCCAAAGATAAGCCACTGGACATTACAATACTGACAGCACCGTGCCTGCTTCGTAAAGGAAAACTATTCTCATTTGCAGGTAAAAAGGAAAATGAAATCAAGGGACGTGTTCTTATTGGCATCTGCATTCACCAAACACTTTAAGAATCAATCAATATTGTCATCTCCGTGGACTATGCAGGATCTCAGAGCATTTGACACTGAATCCATAAAAAGATTTCTACAATGGGCTTGTTGTTCAGGATAAGACAAAAAACACATGTCAATAAGCAACAGAAATATATAGTTTTAAAAGATGAGTGAGATTTCTTTTATCTCATCATGAAAGATCAACTTGTATGGAGAATTCCATACAATAAAATAAATGTTTTGTGGACATTCGTCAACACTAGTCTGTGAAAACTCATGTTTCCAAATACTGGGAAAAACAGAAAGTGAGGACTGTGAACAAAATACAGGAACATATTCCAGATAATCACATAACTTTCCTTCCTCATTCTACTTGGGGACAATTATCAAATCAACTCACAAAGAAACCCTGCCGGACTAGTTACTCTCACTAAGTTGAAGAGACAAAGATTTCAGTCCAGAGTCTTAGAGAGCTAGGTATACTGTCAAGTGGTCTAACACGTTACCATATTTGCAAGTGGGGCCTAAAAGCAAGAAGCTCAACAATCTCTCTCTCTCTCTCTCTCTCTCTCTCTCTCTCTCTCTCTCTCTCTCCAAATACGCACACACCCTGAAAAATGAAATTAACTTGATAAACAACAGTGATATAGAGAAAAATTTTGAACCCTTCAGGGTGAAATACACCTTATATATAGGGAAGAAATTTGAAGAGTTTGTAAGTAACAATGCAAGCCAGAAGTTGGATAAATAACATCTTAAAAGTGCTTTTAGAAACTCTCAAACCAGGATTCTATATCCAGCAAATGTCTATCAAAACCTAAAATGAACAACAAAGTATTTCAAAACTAAAAACTGAATGAATTTGCTGCCCGCACAGGTACATGAGAAATTCAAAAGGAATTTCTTCAACTTGAGGAAAAGGGTGCTAGAGGAAATCTTGGATCTATAAAAAACAAAGAAGATTGTCAGAAATGGTAAATGCATCAGTAAATATCAAATATTTTTTCATATTTTTTAAAATTTACTTTAAAGGTAACTGTATAGAGCAAGAAGAAGAACAACTACTGTAAATTAATTTCATATTTAAAAGGAAAACATATGGCTGCTCCTTGCCTATGGGGATCTCCTGGCCCACTGATGGGTGAAGATCCCAGACCACAGGCTCCCCATCTACCGACACAGGTCTCCTCCAGCCACTTCCTCTTGGCACACTGCAGCTGCCCCCATAGGCCCCTCAACATGATAACCTCCACCTTGAGACACCAGACAGGGCCTGGAGGCAGGTACCCACGGCAGCACTGCCTGCCACAGAGCTGTATCTCTGCACAAGCCACCCAACACCATCCCATGGACCACCCTCACTGCCTCATCTCTGAAATCTGTTGCCTCCATCTTGGGACACCTCTGCCACCATCTTGGGTTACCTCTCCTGCCACCATTGCTATTTTTAGTTGGGGCAGCTTCCATCTGGGGACACCAGCTGGGGCCTAGAAGCCCAACATCAAGGCACCTACAAGTTTGCCACTGCCACCAGCTAGAGACACAGCCACTTCCATCTAGAGACAATAGCCAGGGCATGGATGACCACTACCAAGGTCTTCCAGCCTTGGTTACATGTGAGATCTCTCCACCATCTTGATGCAGATTCAGGAGAGAATTTTGCACAGGGTTTCTAGGTTGGAAGAGGATGTGAGGACATCTTGATCCAGGCTCACCCACCCAACCAGCCCAGCACCCACAGGGTTCTCAAGGCCAACTCCAGCAGCACTTGCTGGGACCCAACACCAGCCCACTACCCAGCTCCCTCCCCAATCCAGCATCCACTGATCCTCTGGTCCTACTGGTTTGGCAATCAAAATGGCCCTCTGGCTCTCCAATCACCAGGCTTCCAGCCCTCTAGCCACCAACCTGGCTCAGCACTCACAGCTACATGGCCAACCTGCTGCTTCAGTGCCTGATCCTCATCTGCACAATACAGAACAGCTCTCCACAATAGGCACACTGATCCTGGTGCTCACCCAGAGGACCTCCAGAGAGAGAGATTCCAGATGAGGAAGTCAAAAGCGTAGGGGTGAGAGAGATACAGTTTAGAAACTAAGTTCCAGACCAGGAATTGAGGGGTCCACAAGTTAAGACCAGGCTCCTACAACACAGAAGTGGACCCCAAAGGAGATTCCTGGGCTTCAGTATTCCAACAGAGACTAGCAATTGCTTATGCCCTATCTCCAGGAGTTCCACATCCAAGACTAACCCTCCCAACCCTAGTAACCTTCATTTCAACAAAAAGAGAATCTGAAAGAAATCCAAACAGAAATGCTCAAAATGAAGGAAACAATAAACAAAATTAAAAATTAAATAGAAATCATCACCAACACACTTAGAAGATAGAACCTCAGACAATAAGGACATAATATATAATCTTGAAAATAAACTTGACTACACAGAGAAGATGGTAAGATATCGTGATTAGAACCTCTAAGAATTATAGGATAACACAAAAAGACCAAATTTAAGATTTATTGGAATAAAGAAAGGCACACAGATACAAAGCAAGGAAATATACTATTTTTTCAATGAAATAATGCAAGAAAATTTCCCAAACCTGAAGAATGAAATGGAAAATCAAATACAAGATGCTTACATGATGCCAAATGTACAAAATTATAACAGATCCACACCCAGGCACGTTATAATAAAAATACCTAGCATACAGAATAAGGAGAGAATTTTAAAGGCCACAAAAGAAAAGTACCAGATTGTATAAAGAAGGAAACCAATTTCCATCTCAGTAAATTTCTCAACCCAGAACCTCAGACCTAGGAAATCCTGGAACAACATATAAAAAGCTCTGAAAGAAAATGTGTGCCAACCAACAAAATCTTATATCCAGCAAAATTAAGCTTCAGATTTGATGATAAAATAAAAGCCTTACATGATCAACAAAAGTTAAAATAATTTACAACTAGAAAGCCTGCATTACAGAATATTCTCAGCAAAATATTCCATGATGAAGAATGAAAATCAGCAAAAAGTGGAACAACATTGGAAAAGTTAATTAAAAACCAAGTCACCTTAAAAAAAATAAACCAAAATTAATACAAATCATAGTTCAATAATAACCCTGAACGTTAATTGCTTAAACTCATTTATCAAAAGACATTCTGGCAGATTGTGTTTTTTAAAATGACCCAACAATATGCTGCCTTCAAGAGACTCATTTCATAGGAAAAGATATCCACAGACTGAGGGTGAAAGGATGGGAAAAAACATATCACTAACATGGACTGCGTAAACTAGCAGGGGTTTCCAACCTCATATCAGATAAGTGGACTTCCAGCCATAGTTCATCAGAAGAGATAAATAAGGACATTTCACTCTGCTTAAGGGAACCATACATCAACAAAACATAACAATTATAAATACGTATACCTCAAACATTGGGACATCTATGTACATTAAACAAACCCTTCTCAAATTTAAGAATCAAATAGACCACAACACAATAATACTGGATGACTTCAACACACCTCTCTCACCACTAGATAGTCCTCCAAACAAAAACTAAACAAAGAAACTATAGAACTCATCCATCAATAGGCAAATACACTTTATTCTCAGCAACACATGGATCATTCTCTAAAATAGAACATATGTTATGCCACAAAGCATATCTTACAAATACATAAAAATAGAGATACTATCCTGCATTGTATAAAATTTCATAATAGAATGAAATTTGAAATCAATGATAAAATTAAAAAATAGAATCTACTCCAACACTTGGAGACTACATAATACACTCTTGAATAACAAGTGGATAGCAGAAGACATCATGAAGGAGATTAAAAAAGAAACAACTCTTAGAAGTAAATGAGAACAATGATTCAACATATCAAAATCTCTGGGACTTATGAAGGCAGTGCTAAAAGGTAAGTTCATTGCATTGAGCTCATTCATTAAAGAAAAAAAGTCAACAAATAAATGACCTGACATTATATCTCAAAGCCCTAGAAAAAGAAAAAATCAACACCAAAAGTAGTAGAAGACAGGAAATAATTAAAATCAGAGATGAAATCAATGAAATTGAAATAAAAGAATCAATCCAAAAAGTTGAAAAACAAAAAAATTGGTTCTTTGAAAAAATAAGTAAAATTGATAAACCATTAGCCATGCTAATGAAGAAGAGAGAGAAAACTGAAATTACTTAAATTCATGAGGAAAAAGAAAATATGAAAAAGGAAATATCATGATATAACGATTGAAATACAGAAGATAAATTAGAAACTATTTTGAAAATTTACACTCCAAGCATATAGAAAATATAAAAGATGTCAACAAATTTTAGAGTCATATGGTATGGACAAACTGAGTCAGGACATACACAATTTAAATAGATCAATTTCAAGCAATGAAATTGCCATCAAAAGCCTGCCAACCAAGCAAAACCAAGGAACAGACAGATACACAGCTGAGTTCTGCAAGACCTTCAAGGAAGAATTAATTCCAATACTCCTCAAATTACTCTATGAAATAGGAAAGAAGGGACCCCTTCCAAACTCATTCGATTAGGCTAGTAACACCCTGATACCAAAACCAGACAAAGTCTTATCAAGGAAAGACCAATGGCCTGATGAACATAGATGCAAAAATTCTCAATAAATCTGGCTAATCTCATACAAAACACATTAAGAAGATAGTGCACCATGATCAAGTGGGGTTCATTTCAGGGATGCAAAGTTGGTTCAACATACAGAAATCAATAAATGTAATTTATCACATCAACAGACAAGAATCATACGATCATCTCAATAGATGCAGACACACATTTCACAAACTACAGCACCTCTTTGTGTTCAAAACAATAGAAAAACTAGTGGTAACAGGAATGTATTGCAACACTGTAAAAGTTATTTATGCAAAGACCAAGACTAACATCATTCTAAATGGGAAAAAAATTAAAAGGATTCCCTCTAAAAACTGGAATAAGACAGGGATGCCCTCTTTCACCATTTCTACTCAACATAGTCCTTGAAACTCTAGCCAGAGCAATTAGAAGAAGAAATTAAAGGTATATAAATAGGAAAGAAGCACTCAAACTATCACTATTTGCCAACAACATGATTCTCAATTTAGAGAATCTAAAAAACTCCACCAGAAAACTTCCAGGACTAATAAATGAATTTAGCAAAATAGCAGATGCCCTTAACAGATGAATGGATAAAGAAACTGTGGTATATATACATAATGGAATATTACTCAGCATTAAAAGAGAATAAAATTATAGCATTTTCAGGTAAATGGATGGAGTTGGAGAATGTCATGCTAAGTGAAGTAAGCCAATCCCAAAAAACCAAAGGTCCAGTGTTTTTTCTGATATGTGGATGCTGATTCCTAGTGGGGGTTGGGGGAACATGGGAGGAACTTTAGATAGGATGAAGGGGAGGGAGGGAAAGGGAGGAGTCATCGGGGTAGGAAAGATGGTGGAATAAGATGGACATCATTACCCTAAGTACAGGTATGAAGACATGAATGGTGTGATTCTACTTTGCGTACAGCCAGGTAAATGAAAAATGTGTTCTATATGTGTACTATGAGTTGAAATGCATTCTGCTGTCATGTATAACAAATTAGGATAAATAGATAAATCTTTAAGATAATAAAAGTAGCCTGTGATACAACCAAAAAATTATATTGAATGCTGGAGCGCTGATGTACTTATAAATACATAGCCAAAAAGCTACTCTTGGTTATAAATAAAATCCTAAAACAGAACAAGAAAGGTGGGGCAAGTAAGAAAAGAATTGCAAGAAAGTAGACTTAAACCATACCCCAAATTATATTGCTTTAATATAACACATCACATGCAAATGGTGAAAACAGTCATTAAAAAAATCAGATTGTCATATAGAATAAAAAGGTAAAACACAACTCTCTGCAGTCTACAGAAAACACACTTTAAGAACAAAGACAGCAGTACAATGAATCTGACATGACTTTCCTATCTTTATATATGATTAAATGACCAATGTAACCCCACATCATGTACAATAATGGGATCCTAAGTGAAAAATGTTAAAATTATTTTATGTGTGTGTGTTGAATTACACCCTACTCTCATGTATATCAGTAAAGAAATATTAAATAAATGAAAAATTGAGTAAAGAGAACAAAGATAGGTTAAAGTAGAAGATGGCAAAAGATACACTTAACAAAACCTGATAAATGAAAGCAAGAGGACTGTGGTTGGGGCTCAGTGGTAGAGCACTTGCCTAGGTTCAATTCTCAGAGCCACATAAAAATAAATGAATAAAATAAAAGTACTGTGTCCATCTATTTAACAAAAAAGAAAGAAAGAAAGAGTGACTATTTTAATGTCAGAGTAGAATTCAGGACAAGAAATATCAGACGTAAAAGAAATCATTTAATGATGATAAAAGGATCAATCCACCAGAAAAAGACTAATTTTATATTAATAACAGAACTTTAAAAAACTGGAGCAAATAGAACAAAAAGTTAGAAATGAAAGGGAAAACATTTACATCCACAAATGTAATTAGAAATTTCAACTCTCATATCTCAATAAGTAACAGAGCAGGTAGACAGGAAATTAGTAAGGATATAGAAGATTTAGAGAACAATATAACTGACATTTATAAGGCAGTCCACCCAACAACAGAAACACTTTCTTTTGCAGTGCACATGGAATATTCAGAGAGAGACTGCAGATAGCAAACAACTTCCAATAGATTTCAAAAGATTAAAACCACACAAAATATATTTGGGGAATCAAACAGAAAGCCAATGACTAAAATACCCATAAAATATAGCAAACGTTTGATAATTACACAATATATTTTTTTAAAGAGATAGAGAGAGAGAGAGAGAAAGAGAGAGAGAGAGAGAGAGAGAGAGAGAGAGAATTCTAATGTTTATTTTTTAGTTCTCGGCGGACACAACATCTTTGTTTGTATGTGGTGCTGAGGATCCAACCCAGATGGCACACATGCCAGGCGAGTGCGCTACAGCTTGAGCCACATCCCCAGCCCAACACACAATGTATTTTGAAATAACTAATAGATCAAAAAAACGAAACACATTTACTATTCAGTTTCACAGTTCCACTTCTCAGGGTATACTTGAGATAAGGAAAACCAAGGGCACCCAAAGACTCTGCGTAAATATTCAGAGCAGCTTCATTCCTGAAGGCACAGCATTATAAATCACCAAAGTTTGTGATTCCTTTAATCCGTAAGTATTAGATTGTGGGAAGGAACTATTGATAAATGGAACATGGATGAGTCTCAACACACACTGTGTCAAGTGAAGAACAGAAACATTCCATTCCATATATATCAAATTCTCAGACTGATAAAACAAAAAGAAGAAGTAGAATGTAGATCAACACAAACTCATGCTGGTATTAACAAGGAGAAATCACAGACTTTGGGAAACTGAAAAGTTTCTGTGAACTCTGGGAAGATGGGAAAGAAGTTATGTGGGTGTAGATATTAGTATGATTCATTGAACTATAGGAACCCCTTCTTGTATTCAAATTATTTTATTCAAGTTTGTTTGTTAGCAACACTAATAAGATTTTTATAAGGAGGGTGCTCAGGAGAACAGAAATATGTCAGTTCTTCATGATTCAGAAAATTTTTCGTGGTAAACTGGTGTTGAAAATGGATCTTGAAGAAGGGAAAAGAGACATGATCTGGGTGCACCCGAGATGGGACCAGTCAGCAATGCTTGTTTATCACAAAGAATATTCTGTCCAAAGACAAGTTAACTTTTTAAATCACCTGTCACATAAAATTCTAGATTTCCAGTTTTCACGAGAAACATAGGCTGCAATCAGGCCAGTTTGAGCACTTGACAGCTGGCCACTGCAGCTACCACCTTTGCAAAGGACATGTTTTTCTAGCTCAGGGCAGACCCTGTCACTCCATGGCCAACCAGGGCACTGCTACCCCAGCCCTTACCTGCTCATTGCCAGCAGGTCATCAGAGGAGTTGGGGCTCCTGTTTCTACAGAATCACTTGGGCTTAAAAACTTGTCATACAAGGGAAAGGACTCGAACTCTTCAGATAAACATTGAAAGGATGTGGATGACCCTTTTCTTTGTTACTTCTCCAGGTTAACTCTCCATTCATCCGCCATTCCCAAGCAGGCAAAGACTGCAGTTCTGGGGACCTGAGGTCTTGGGCTCCAGACAGGCAGGTAACCAGAAGACTCACAAGATGTCTTCATAGGAGCTGTGAGGGAAGAGAAAGGGAGACACCATTCAGGAAACAGGAACAGGGGGTGGAGGAGAGAGAGGGAGGGAAGGAGCAGATGGAAGGGGAGACTCACCGGTGTCTCCTGATCCAATAGAAGCCTAGAATGAGCACAAAGAGCAGCACCAGGCAAGCCAGTACCACCAGGATGACCAAGCCCACAGAGGTGTGGCTCCCACCTGCAGGGGACACAGGATGTGTGTAAGCCCTGGATGCCACCCTGTATCAAGTTCCCTGGTCTGGCACATGTGAGGGGGCCAGGCACTGACTTTTTCCTCCCCCTATTTAGAGCATCAACTTCTATTCCTCAGAAGTTTAGACTCTCCACCTTTTCACAGGGTCTAGGCACCTGCACTACAGTTCATTTCACTATATAATAACTTAGCGAACAGGTGAAGCTATGTAGCCAGGCAGATCTGAATCTATATTCAGCTCTTCCACCTTCTATGATTCTCTGGGTAGTTAACCTAACTCAGCCTCAATTTCCTCATTTGTAAAATAGAATAACAGTAACTACTTCAAAGGGGAGTGATGATGCTCAGGTAAAGCAATGGATGCAGAGTGGCCACGCCCCCACGCAGGAAGCACTCAGTAAACCACAGCTCTCCTTGTTAACCTGCTTTTCATAAGTCCCTGATCCCCATTCTGCTGGGAAATGAGTTTCCCAGAATTCTGTTTTCATTTTATATGCAGTACTGATTTTTGAACCCTAGAGTCTGGGACAAACCACTGAGCTGTATCCCAAGCACTTATCTTTTATTTTGAGACAAGGTCTCCGTAATTTGGCTAGGCTGGCCAACTACTTGGAATTCTCCTGCATCAGCCTCCCCAGCAGCTGGGAATGCAGATGAGTGCTGCCATGCCCAGCTTCCAGGGATTCATTATTTGCCAACAACTTCCAGATCTCTAAGATTATCAATCCCATTTCATCTTGTATTAATACATCTGATCTCAGTCCTAATTTCCTCTTTATTGTGTCTGGAATCCATCCTTCTAGCCCTCCTAGTTGGTGTACCAACTCCATCCTTCACAGTCTCTTGCTCTATGCTTGAGAACCACCTGCCTCCATTTCCAACACAGCCCCAGCCCTTTCTCACCCCAGTAGAGGATGAGGTCCTGCCCTCCTAGGCTGCTGTGCTTCACCCTGCAGGCCAGGCCAGCCGCTTCCCCAGCTGCCACATCCAGGGTTGCTTGGAGATGCCACGTCTCATCAGCATTGGGCAGGATGTCACCTCTCAGAGTGCCCTGCTGCTCCTGTTCACCTCGCATCCACATCACCCACACGGGCTTTGGGTAGAAGCCAGACACGTGGCACACCAGCAGCAGACGTCCAGGCCCAGGACTGGGGCCACTGGACAGCCAGGCCTCGGGCTTCACTGTATCCAATAAGGGATGAGGAAAGCATAAGGTGGGACCTCTGCATCAGAGGTCCCAGGCCTCCTCCCAGGTTCCTGCTCCACAAATGTCCACTTCTGGAGGTGAAGTCTCCAGGTAGCTCTGATCCCTTTGTGTCACCTTGCCCAGGAGTCCCATCCCTCATCTCCTTCCCCTCCCCTGATCCCAGTGCCCTATAAATGCCTCACCTCCCTACTCTAACACCCTGAGCTCAGCTGGAGCACACAGCATGTCTCAAACATTGTCTGAATCAATTCTGACCCACAGTCTTGATTTAATTCAACTCATGGAACCCAGCAGGTACTCAGTGACACTGGGTGATGTCAACAAATACCCTCATGCCTTATCCATCCCCTCTATGTCTTGCTCTTTGTCTGATGCTTAAAGGAAAGCAAACCCTGGGATGGCAAAACCTACTTGAAGCCTAAAAGTAGGATAGATGGAGAGGACAGAAGGCTGACCTTGCTTCTCCAGTTCTGACTTCCCTGTCTCTAGGAGGCCATTCACAAATTGGGGGCAGATGTCACTGAGGAGCCACTGCATTGTTTCCTTTGTCCCTTTGTCCTGGTTGAGCACTTTGATGACCAAATCTACCCACTGGGGGGCCTGTGGGGCAGGCTCCCAGGCAATTCCCTGGAAACTCAGGATATGTTCTCCTTGATGTGCTACATGGAGAAAGTGTTCTGAGTCGTTCCCAGGGTGCACCTCACAGCCACCAGACAGCTGCAGCTCCATGGGATCTGTGGAGAGAAACGTGCAAAACTCAAATGAGCTTTAAAGGATTGAAAGGGATGAAGGAGAAGAGACTGGTACTGGGGTTACACAGCGGACCCACAGCGGAAGGAAGTGAGAGTGGGTGGCCTGATGCCTGAAACTGGGGCCCGGCCAGGCAGAAGTGCAAGTCCTCAGAGGGGGAGAAAGCAGACAATCTCATCCCACTCTCCCAGCAGGACTTCCATGTCCATTCTCTCACTGTGGTACCTGTCCTGAATCCATTCGCTCAACTCACACTCTAAGGACAGCATTTTGGCGAATTCCTGTATGTCCCTGGTGAAGCTGCTTCGAAAAACCCGAAATGTATTCTGCAGGTGGACCCACTGCTGGCTGCTGAAGGTGCCCTGGGCCCAGGGCTTCACAAATCTGATGGTGTCAGAGGCATTGCTCCAACTGTGCGTCTGCAGCTCCCCCAACCAGGCCAAGGCATCAGTGCGCATCCAGCTGCTGTTAGTGAAGGAGGAGATCTGGAGATAGCGGAAGAGGACACTCCTTCGCAGGACTGGGAAAAACGAAGACTGGGTAAGTACAGCCCACGGAGCAGAGAGCACAGGGAGAGGAAGGAACAACAGCAGAAGGTGAGTCCAGGAAGGACAGCTGGGGTGCGCTGACCCTGAGCCACACCGCGCCAGGAGCCAGAGACCCTGCGATCTCTGGTGCATTTGTGCGCTCCGGGATCCGTGGCCCAGGGCTCATCCCAGCTCCCTGGGAGCCTTTCCCTAAGTCCCAAGCCCGCTCCCTCTTCCGCCCTTTAGCGCCAGTACGCGGGCACCCTGGGCCACTCACCCTCAGAGCTTCCCCACGCCTGGGGGAGCACCCACAACAGCAGGAACCACATGCACCCCATGCCGCAGAGTCTGGGACCTTGCGGGCTCCGCCCTTCCCGTGGCGCTGCCCTGCACGCCCCGCCCCCAGCAGCCTCCAGTGCTCTGCTTTTGGAGGGGACCCCAGGCAAGTCCCAGGCGCAGCTCAGGCAGTCGCCCAGCTCCTGCTGGGGTGCGTTTTACTCTTCTGCTGGACTGTCCCCCTCGCCGCTAGCGGTTCCATCTGCAAGGAGTCCCCAAGCTGTGGCTCACTTCACTGGGTTTCACAATCAACTCACTTTCTCAGGATCTGTCCCAATGCAAAAGGAATAGGAAACAGCACATGCGACACTTTGCAACTGTTATCTAACTGTTAAAAGAGGACATTAGGTGTATCTGTGTTACGACTGCCATAGTGCCAATATATATATATATGAAAGAATTTGGTTTAGTGGTGAGGATCGCCAGGTGGAGAGACTCCGGGTGATTTTTATTTGTTTTACACTTTTAAGTCTTTAAAAAAAAATCTACAACTGAATCTATTACATTGTCCATAAACTACCACATTAAAACCAATTTTCTCAGTGTCCTGAGGTAGGATAAAAGACATAGGATAGGTACAAAGGAGACAGGGGATAAAAATCAAGAGTGGCCTGGATTTAAGGTTCAGATTTAAAGTCCACTTTCACCCTGGATTAAAAGTGCAGATTTCAAAGTCTCTTTCACATACTCTGATTAGAAACAGCACTGTCCCAGCAGTTGTTAGTCCTCACCCACAGCTCCTTAAATAACTTCTTTCCTGACCTGGACCCACAAGAAAAAAACGGATCTGAGAAATGCCTTTGCTCAACAAGTAGATATTCTTACAACTCATACACTGAGAGTTGATTATGTCATCTATATGTCATACTCTGCATCAAACCCTCAATGTTACACCAGTGTAGTAATATTCAAGTTCACATGCAGAACAATGAACTCCCCCTCCCCGGGGGGGGGGGGGGATTGCAAAAAGCGATTTTTCTTCAAAAATAAATCAGAAAAGAAAATGACGCCTACTGGGTAATTGTTAATCCTTCCACTTACTGTCACAAAGCAGGAGGAAACCACCCTCTTAGATCATGTCCCTGTACTACAGATGTTTCATATGTAAATACTCCTGGCTGAGATGTAGCTAGCACATTCTTCACCAGCACCTATACTCTACCCTGTCAGAGTGTGTACTGCTTTCTTTCTCAAAATAAAATCAAGGGCTGGGGGTGTGGCTCAAGCGGTAACGCGCTCACCTGGCATGCGCGGAGTGCTGGGTTCGATCCTCAGCACCACATAAAAATAAAATAAAGATGTTATGTGCACTGAAAACTAAAAAAAATAAAATTAAATTAAAATTAAATAAAGTCAATCTGTGCCTCCCTTCAACCCGTCCTTCAACTCTATTTTGCCTTGACATCAAGGAACCTCAGGATCTGCGTCACTTTCTTTTGGGGCCCCTCCTCAGACCCGCATCCTTGTGAGAGTAGATCGAGGGAACTGCATTAGGTTGAATAAGATTCTTCCGAGTACACATATCCCATGTCATTTTTTTTTTTTTGCATGTCACTTTATTGTGTTTCCCAGATAACATTTATGGCAAGCTTGCACAGATCAATCAGCCCCTTTTTTCCACCAGCTCCCATGATCATAAGTAGTTTTAAGCAATGAAGTAATTTCAATTAATCGGTGTACATTTTAGAGACACGATATCACACACTTAATGAATTATAGTGCAGTATAAAGATAAGAAACCAATTATAGTGCAGTATAAAGATCACTTGATCACAATGCTCTGAAACCCAAACAGCAATATTCCTGGTCATGCCAGTACCCCTGCATTGCCCTCCGCCCCTCACCCCTCCTGCCTGTCCTTCTCCACCTACTTGGCTTCCTGTCCTGCCTTCCTGCTCCCTCCCTCTCCTAATATGAGCCTCTGTTCTAAAGACAAGACATAAGATTCAAATGTGTCTGTGAACCCCGAGGGACAAATACCCACCTCTCACAATGAAAACAAGAAATTGTGACAGACACAGTGGCTTGGAGTCCTGATCCCCTGGACAGTGATCCCTTCTTTAATCAGTCAGAGCCTCAGCACATCCTGACACCCCTCTCCCCCATCTTTTGACCCACCCACTACCAGCGAGGCTCCACTTTACATAGCTCTTAAATGGCTCTCTTTCTCCACCTTCCACCTTCATCACCACCCTAATGTTTTGCCGAGTGCCTGGAAACAGCTGTCTTAGGTAGGAGAGCAAAACTCAATGGCATGGCCCACAAGAGCACGTGGCCCTCCCCTGCTCAACCTTTGAACATATCATCTTGCACCTCAGTCTCACTTCATGATGATACGCTTTCAGTTTTTCTCCTATGCACAGCATCTTCCTGCCAAAAGCCTCTGCACAAAGAGTTCACTCAGTTTGGGGAACTTGGTCCCCTCTGCTCCCCTCACCAGCTTCCTGTTATTTCCACTCTGACCTCAGGCTCTGAGGTCAATTTCTCAGGGGAGTCTTCTGAGCCTCCCAGACTGTGAGCAAAGGCAGGAGAACTAGGCCAGCCCCACCTGCACCCCTTGCTCACTAACTTGCTTTGCAAACCTTTCTCCCAGCACCTGCAGAGCCTGTCATTATAGAAACATTCCTGTGTGTGTCTCTTGCTGTGTGCTCTTGTCAATCAGCTGGAGGGACAGCACACGTAAGGATCATATCTCTGGCTCCACTTCCTCCCATCTGACCACATGAATACTTCCCTTCCTCCCATGCCCCTGTGTCCCTAGAGAACAAGCATCTGCCCCTCACTCTGAGCTGGGATCCCGGAGATCGCCCTAACCCACCTACCTTACTATAAGGAATGTCCCAAAACAGTTCGAAAGAACACAGAAAATTTATCTGTGTAACAAATGGAGGACTAAGTGATTAAATAAAAGTTCGAAATAGCCCAAATAGTGGATGGGAAGGAAACCGTGGGCAGAGACGTGAAAAGAAAAGCAGTTGTGTGGATCATGGTACAACACCTAACTTCATTCTCCAAATTTACAAGCTCCATTTAAAAACTTGAAGAGTTCTATTAAATTTATCTGCATGTCAAACTTTTAGTGCAAAATTCTCTCATATTTAAAGACAAGAATGTGGGTTGTTTTTGTTTTTATTTGGTTTGGTTGTTCTTGTTTTGCTTTGTTTTGTTGGTTTTTTTTTAATCAATAATTCCTAGCTGCATAGCCTCAGATCCAGTTATGGCTATCTGGACTTATGGAAATATTTTTTTTTCCAAAGGTAGGTAGAGTCAGATACTTTTTGGCTATTACAACTTCCACAACTTTCTTCTGAAACCAGGGAGATGCAGTATCACCATCTATCCTAGCTGGCGACCTAATGCTGGGTTCACAAAATCTGACTATTCCAATAACTTAAGAAAACTGACAAAGAAAGCACACAGACACACAGAAGTACCTTTTCAAAATCCAAGATGGCTCTCGACCTTAAGGATCCGTGGAAAGAGAGAGAGCTACTGGAATTTTTCATTCTTATATGGGGGACACACAAGGGGAGGGTCCATGCATTCTATCTTCAAAAGGGCAAAGGGGTAGGATTACAAAGGAACAGGTGAGTATAACTCAACCCCCAGGGGTGACAGATGATGCCTACTCCTGGGGCACGCCCTGTCATCCAAACTGGAGTAACACCCACATTACTTTGACCTGGTGCTACCCTGCCAGACTGAGTGCAGTAATTGTTCAGAACCTATGCATTAGGACTTAAAGGCATCTGCATCCAGGGCAGCTCCCAACAATGCAGTAATTTGTTACCTAGAAATAATCTCTGGTTTTAAAAGTTGTATTAACCTGTATTAATAATACATATTAATGAAGTTCAGTATGATACTATCACAAATGCAAACAGCATGCCCTGACTATCCAAGCTCCATTCAGCCCCTTCCCCCACACACACCATTCCCAACCTCTACTAATCAGTATTTTACCTTCATGTTAACGTATTTTACTTTCCACCTGTGAAAGAGAATATGCATTACTTGTCTTTCTATACCTGAGCTTGTTTTGCTCCATGTGACTTCCTCCAGTTCCTTCCATTTCACTGCAAATGACAGGATCCCATTCTTATTTATGGTTGAACAATACTCCATTGTATGTGTAGCACATTTTCCCATCCTTTCTTCTACTGATTGTCAAATAGGCTAATTCCACATGTTAGCCACTATGCGTGTTGCTGCAATAATCATGAGTATGCACATAACTTTTTGGTATGTCTATTTCATTTCCTTTGGATATATACCCCGGAATGGGACAACTAAATCATATGGTAGATCTAGTTTTAGTGTTTGGATGAAATGCCATACTGTTTTCTATAGTAGCTATTCTAATTTACATTTCCATCACAGTGAATAAGAGTTCGATTTTCCTCAACAAACTTGCCAGCATTTCTTTCTTTCTTTCTTTCTTTTTTTCTTTGTTTTTGGATGTAGCCATTCTGAGAGGAGGTTGTGTTATAATTTTTATTTGCATTTTTCTGATGGATCATGTTGTTGAGCACAGTTTGGACCATTTACATGTCTTCTTTTGAGAAGTATCTATTAAGATCATTTGTTCTTTTTTAACTGAATTCCATATTAATGAATATTAATATTAATACCACGTCAATATTAATGAATCTCACTATTTTCTTTCAATGGCTGCCCATTGTCCTGTGGTTTGCCTGATAACAGAGACTGCTAGTTGCCTCCCCAAATTCATTAGTTATAAAATTCATTTTTTCAAAACTAAGATTTTATCTCACTCCAGTCACAATGGCAAATATTAAGAATACAAGTAACAATAAATGTTGGCGAGGATGTTGGGCGTAAGTTACACTCACGCATTGCTGGTGGAACTGCAAACTGCAAACTGTGAGTGTTGTGACTGTCATAGAAAGCAGTATGGAGATTCCTCAGACAACTTGGAATGGAACCACCATTTGACTTAGCTATCCCACTCCCTGGTTAGTAACCAAAGGACTTAAAATCAGTATACTTCAGTGTCACAGCCACACCAATGTTAATAGCAGCTTATTTCACAATAGGTAAACTATAGAAACCAACCTAGATGCCCTTCAACAGATGAATGGATAAAGAAACTGTGGTATATATACACACTGGAATACTATTCAGCCTTAAAGAAGAATGAAATTATGGCATTTTCAGGTAAATGCCATGGAACCATATAATATCATGCTAAGCTAAATAAGCAAATCCCAAAAAACAAAGAACAAATGTTTTATCTGATATGTGGTTGCTTCTTTACAATAAGGGGTGAATGGACTAGGGAAAAATGGAGGCACTTTGGATTAGCCAGAGAGAAGTGAAGGGAGTGGAGGGGTACAGGACAGGAATGATAGTAGAATGAATCAGACATTATTACCTATGTGCATACATGATTACATGACGAGTGTGATTCCACATCATGTACAACCAGAAGAATGAGAAGCTATTTTCCATTTATGTACGATGTGTCAAAATGCATTCTATTTTCATGTATAACCAATTAGAACAAATTTTTAAAACGGAAAAAAAATATATAAATAAAACCTCATTTTTGGATTAGCATATTATCACCAAATTAAATATTATATATCCCAGCCCCTCCTGAGATAGATACTAGCCTATGACTATTTCAGACCAAAAGCATGTTTGCGCTGTTTGTGTCCCGCTTCTAATAACTCACATTAAAAGTGGAAATGGAATGATCTTTCATGATAGCAGAAGCCCTCATGATGGATTAAACTTCATGTTGAGGCATAACTGTAACTAACAGAGCACTGAGCTTGAAGAAGCCTGGCTCCCTAGAAAGCCCACGGAGCTAGCCTCTGAGTACCACCTCTGGACTGCCATTATGTGTATGAAAGAGAAACTCAGTATATTTAAGATCCTGTTATTAAAGAGAAACTTTAGTATATTTAAGATCCTGTTATTGGGTCTGTTTCTGATATAATTAGGACTAGGTGCAGAAACACCACCTAGTCCTAAATTAATGCCTATTTCCATTATTTTTGCCATTATAAAACACATGCATACGTGCATACACAAAGAGTTGCAACATTCATCTTTGGACATATATCCTCAAATCCTGGTGCTTTACCTTCAATATGATGTGTTTCCAAATATACAATTTTCCATCTGAGGGATCAGAGAATTTTGCCAAATAGCTTTCCAAAGTCCTGTTTAAAAAGCCATGTATTGTCCCTCTTCAGTATTGTCAATTTAATAAATTAAAATGAACATCCCACTTAACATTTTAATTTTCAAAATACTATGACTGCTAATGAGGATGATCATCTTACCTTATGTTTATTAGCCATTTGGAATTTTTCTGCATGAGTTATCTTTTCATTCTTTGTCCATTTCTTGTTTTCAGTTTGCATTTTGTCTTATAAGTTTGAAAGAAACCATGTCACTGATAAGATTAACTAGCACTGTCATTTCCCATATAGATATTTTTGCCCAAACTATAGTTGAGTTATACCATCTATTGCTTTTCATTTTTGCATTTTTTAAAAATACATTTATAAATTTTATAGAATAGGTTCTGAGTTCCTATTTTGGAATGTGTGTATTATATGTGTACTTGGAACTTTCAAGTCTTTAATACATCTGGAATTACTTACATTTACACTATAATGTAAGCGTTCCTATATTGCTTCTTTTTTAGTTCTTGTTGTTCTTGTTGTTGATGTTGTTTTGTTTTTGTTTTGTTTTGGTACCAGGGATTGAACTCAGGGGCACTCAACCACTGAGCCACATCCCCAGCACTGTTTCATATTTTATTTAGAGATAGGGTCTTACTGAGTTGCTTAGCACCTGGCTTTTGCTAAGGCTGGCTTAGAACTCTTGATCCTCCTGTCTCAGCCTCCCAAGCCGCTGGGATTATAGGCATTTTCCACTATTCCTGGCCATTTTCTTTTTTATAAATTAATATTTTATTATTGTATACAATCACATGTCAGTTTGGTGGGTGTTTAGTCTCCATACTTCATACTTTGTAAAAGTAGAAGAAAGTTTAATTTTGATTATTTTAATGGAAATAAAACTTATTGTTTTCTCTATTTTTAGTTAGGTATAAGTACTTATTTGGGGATATTGATGATTTTATTTAAAAAGTATACATAGTAAACACACACAAAAGATTGTTTTACAGACCTTAACAACATACGGATGCTGCCCTGACTTTTATTTTAGAAACTGCCATGACATTATTTGAACTACATAACATTAAAATCTCTTTACATAAAAGCAATGATTTCCTTACTATGTAAAGAGCTTCTAAAAATGAATAAAAATAAGGTGGATAAACAACATAAAAGAGTTGAAACAACTGAAATAAATAAGACTAACATGCAACCCAATGGAAAATGGTAGAAGGCAAGAAAAGTGTTCACATAAAAACAATATTTTGGTTAATAAATGCATCTCAAAATATTCAACCTACGTTAAATCAAGAACCAATATAGTATGTTAACCTATCACTTAAATTTAAAGGACATTTTCATAGGACCTACATTTCATTTGCCCTCAGATTAAAATAAACACTTTAGAAAGCTCAAAAGTTGGTCTCAATGCGTTTCATAAAGAGGACAATGTGGGGAGCCACTCTGAATGACCCACACCCTCCAGTCCTGAAGAGGAGGCTCTGGCCAGTCATTACATGGTGACTTGGCTGTTGCCCAGCTTGTGTGTGTTCAGGTGTAGGCGTGACCCCTGGGGTTGAGTTACACTCACCTGTCCATTGTAACCCTGCCCCTTGCGGCCTTTTTTGGATGAAACTTTCTAAGAACAAGCGTCCTCCACCCATAAAAGCCCACTTCTGAACATGCTCCCTCTCTCTCGCGACTTTCTCTCGCTCTCCCTTTTGGGGACCCTGAGGCCGAGAGTGGAGAAGCCGTCCTAAAGCTTGCATAAAGGTGATTTGTGTCGGTGTTTTATTTGGTGTCCCTGCAAATTCACAGGAGCGACCCTAAGTTCAGCTGCCCGAGCAGGTTGGGGACGGCAGTACAAGTGTTTTCCCCTTTCTTTTCTTTTATCTTCAGGATGTGATTTTTCTCTTTGGCTTCTTCACGTTTTTCTCTCCAGATGCAGTGTTGGCTGTGTCTGCAACAAATTTTCTGCCACACATTGTTGAAAACAAGCTGTTGAAGGATATGTATGCAGCTTCACAGAAGAAGAGTTCCATGCGTGTGAATCATAAAGGCATTTGTCATTAAGCTCTTAGGTTTAAGTGCTGTATTTTCAGTCATCAACATTCTTAGAAAAGAGCTGCCCAGATGAATTGTGAAAGCTATTATTTGCTCCCAAGCACCAGCCAACCAGGGAACAAAGAGAGGAGTAGGAATGGGGTGGAGGCATTTCAATGAGTTAGGTTATCATCATTTTAAATATATTCTAATTACTAAAAATATTTTTTACCTTTTCCATGGAATTAACCAATGTTGCCTTTTTTAACTTGATCATAAAATTTTAGATATCAATAGTCATGCTTCTCAGTGACCACTGTCATGGATTATCACATTTAATTCTTGTTGTAATTCTATGACATAGTAGCTATAATCGTTCCTAACTCACAGGTGAAGAATTTAGCACTTGAAGGCTTTATCCAAAATCATATGCCTAGTAAGTGGCAAAACTTTCATTCAATTCTGGGCAGTCATTTTGAAGTCCAGTTTCTTACATGTGCTTCTATTCCATGTATAAATTCTTGCTGTGCCCAGAAAATAATTTTGTTTGTCCTTATCGTGTGGACCACGTGCATTTCCATAAAGTTAGAGAATTTGCTTTCTTGGAACCGACTGCCCTCCTGGGTGAAGCTGGTATCTGGTGGTGTGTATTGAGGGCAAAGGGCGCCTTCCCAGTGCTTTTCTCTCCTCCAAGCTCTCCCGGTGGCCCTGCTCCAAATACTTCTCTAGTTGGACATAATCCACAATGTTCTCCTTCATATCAGCTTCTACAATGCTTGTCAGCCCAAATCATCAAGAAACATTCCCTGTAAAAGTCAAGAGTAAACACAGTCCAGCGATGCCATTAGAGGATTGGCCAAGACCAGAGGGAAAGTCCTGACCTTGCCATGACCTCTTCAAAGACGCTTTCTGCAGGGCCTCAGAATATACAATGAAATCACGGCGGAGGGAGGTACAGGGCAGCTCCATGTGGACCGCGCTTCCAACATTGCTTCATTTTCTAGCTGGATACTGCTCAGCCGTTCATTATTCTTTGCAGTTATATGAAATAACCTCTAATATACAGATTAATTCTCACTGTGTCAAGATCCATTTCTTTTCTAATCTTTTTACTACTGAATTATTATCATACATAATATTGGGGTTTATTTTGACATAATTATACAAACATGGAGTATAATTTGCTGCAAATCAGTCCCCAGTATTTCCCCTTTACCTCTGCTCTTCATCCCCTGCTCCCCCTCCTCTACTCTACTGGTCTTCCATCTATTATAGATTTTTATTAGTGAATTATAGGTGGGTACAGAAAGGTGAAAATCACTCTGGTATACTCCCTCGTGTACACAGGAGAGCTGGGTGAGTTTCATTCCACCATTCTTCACAGTTTCTGTCCCTCCTCCCTCCTTCTCCTCCATCCCCTATCTCTACTCACTTTTCTTCCTTCTGTTTTCATAGGATCTGCATTCCCTTTTTCCCCTTATTTTAGTCTGCATATGACAGAGAACAGTTAACCCCTGACTCTATGGATCTGGATTATTTCATTTAGCCTGATCCTCTCCGGTTCCATTCATTTACTGGCAAATACCAGAACTTCATTCCTCTTTACAGTGAGTAAAGCTCCACTGTGTGCATATATCGCATTTTCTTAATCCATTCATCTGCTGAGAGGCATCTAGGCTGGTTCCTCAACCTGGCTAGTGTGGATTGTGCTGCTGTAAACTTTGATGTGGCTGTGTCCCTGTCATGGGATGACCTTAGATCTTTTTGGATATATGCCAATGAGTGGGTCAGATCTATTCCTCAGTATTATATTTTACTCCTCAATTCTTCTATTTGTCCATTTCTATCTTATTACCAAAATGTTTTGATAAAGTTTCCTCTGGATTTAGGATATTGAATGGCAGATACTCTGACCCCATCATTAAAATTTTTTCATATTTGGAGCCATTTTAATGCTGCCTAAATGTCATTTAACTGAAAAATTGGGGAGCTAATTAATATTTTATTATATTAAGTGTTCTAACCCAAGAATAGAGTACATCTTTTCACTAACTCAAACATTTTTTTCATCCTTCAGAGAACTAAATCATTTTTATATGTATCTGTACTATTCATATGAAATATATTATGAAGTGTTCTTTTTTCAATTCTGAATGCACTATTTACTCCCATTTCTAGTTCTAGTTGGTTGTAGTTAAAAAGGAAAATATCTTTAATTGCACATGTTTATCTTTTCTACTTGAATAAATACCCTTATAAATTCCAGCAAATATTCTTTCAAACAGGTTTGTGTGGTTTTTCTAGGCATACAGTCACAACGTTGGTGGAAGGATTGAGTTCATCTCTGCTTCTCCCACTGCGGGGAGGCGGGGCTGTGGGTCCCTCTGCCTCCACAGCTTCTCTCAGTCCAAAACAAGGGTGTTTCTCCTGTATCCCCAAGGTCACCAGGAAACTTCAACTGTCACACTTCTATACCCACTCACCACCTTGTTTAGGATTAGGCCGCAAAAACTACATAATCTGGGTCAGGTTCCCTTTGAACATGGTGGTAAGAAACCAACTCAACTTCCCACTTCTCCTTTATGGCCTTTGGTCCTTTCAATTCTGAAACACAGCACAAAACATGTAAATTTTCAAACACTAAAAACTGTTCATTAGGAGTCAAATTCACACTTTTGAGTGGAAATTTCTCCAGGGTAGAGCCCTAGTCTCACCAAGCTGATTGGACCATGCTGTGGTACTATTGATGAAATGCAGAATCTATAGATACAGGCCCAATGTTTAACTTCCCACTTTCCTCCCTTTCTAGTTATTTTCCTGTAACTAACAGAAATTAATCTCAGAAAGTTCTAACAAGGCTGCCTGGATCCTCTGTTTCTCCCATCTGTAAACTCCTGTATGTCCACTTCTTAGCTGTGAATTCCTTCTATTGTCATCTCTCAAACTGAGATTATTAGAGGCCCTAGGAGTTTCAGGATTCAGCATTAAATCCTAAATCCATCTCAAGACTTCAAATAAGTCCCACACAAACACAGCAATTGTCTCAAAGCACACTGGCTCCAGTGTTAGGGGTTTTAATTTATCCAATCATATATTGTAATATGATGTTTAGCAATCCCACAAAAATCCCACAGGTAATGAAAATAAATATTAGATCAAAAGTTGAATGTGCAAGAAGGGTTAATTTATTTTCCATCAGTTAACCTGGTTGAGAGCTGTCAGTGGGCTATGTGTGGACTGTCGCACGTCACAGCCTAGTGAATAGGAGAATCTGGTTTGGGGACTTCGGTGGACATTTCCTCCATGAAAGACTTCCCAGACACATTGTGAGCCCGATTCTGCTATGCCTGGTCCCACACAGCACCAGAGATGGGGTGACCTGCTGTAGCCACACATTACCTCTGAGATGGATGTGACCTGCCAAGATGCTGATCAACCTGCTGACTGCAAGACACCATAAAGCAAACCCCATCCCTGAAACCTTACCTTGCCTTTGATGTCCCCCCTAATAAACCAAAGGAGCCATTTTCTAGTTTTCAAGCTCCAGCTCCCATGGGGACTGGACCTATCAGGGCTCCATCTTTAAAACCATCTTTTGTGACTCTTTGTCTTTCGTTCTTCATGAATTATTCTGGACTTTAATTTCTTAGAGGCTTATCCCTCCAAACAGTCATGAATTCTCTGGTGAGGAGCTGGCCACCCCGCGATGTAACCTAATTTCTAATTCTGAGTTCATAGTACATACGGTGGGAAAAATGTAACTTTAGCTTCTACTTTCTTCTCCCAGTCCCTAGAGTTCTAACTCTCATAGTTTGGCCCATGGCACTCTTTCATGACGCCATACAGACTACAGGTGAAGTGTTCACGTTACTTCTCATACAGCGTCTTCAGTCTCAGTGTTCTTTCTGGAATTTCTGTGCCACAATTATGAGTCTAGTTGTCTGGGGAAGGCTCTCCATCACCTGCTGGCCAGTCATACCATATAGTCATTCTCTCTAGGATCTCCCTGTTGGAGATAAGGGAGACAGCCTCCTTCTGTTCTTAGAACCCAAAACATCTCTTTCCCAACTACAAAAACCGAACTAGTCTGCAAAAATTGTTTCCCACTTCCTGTTTCTTCAAGACTTTCTGTCCATGCCATTATGTCCCATGTTCACTGCTTAGAGAAGCACTTGAAAAAAATAACAAAATGACTGGGAAGCTATCTCTGTTTTCTCTCCTGCCACAATCTTCCCCTGAAGCAAAGAGAAATGTATAGTTAGCTTTCACGAATAAAGGGAAGGAAAAGAAAATACAAGAAATAAAAGCATGTTCTAAAATGTCAAAATATTATCTAGCAACATGACTTTAGAATTTTTCAGAAGTGCAGGCACTAAAAATTAAATAATAAATAAACCAAGGAAATACAAACCAACCAAAATGAAAATGGCCAACTTCCCAGGATCTCTTTGATGAATAGCTGGTCTCTGATGTCCAGTCCACTTAACTCAAAACAGGAGAATTATGAACAGTGAGCACCACACTTGCTTGCTTCCCTCTTTGTAAAAACCAAACATTGGCATTTAGTTTCTGCAAAAAGACAAAAAATGTTCAAAGGGCATCCAGGAACTTCTAGTGATCCAGTCCAGAATCAGTGAATCCATTACGTTACTAAAGTATTAAGTAACCAGAGAAGAAATTGAATTTTCTCAAAAAATAGTTATTTGAAGGCTGTGTTGGTCAGCTCTTTGTCTCTGTGACTACAATAACTAACAGGAACAACTTAGACAAAGAAAAGTATATTTTGAGCTCATGGTTTCAGAGGTTCGCTCCACACTCTGACTATTCCATTGTTAGGGGCCTGAGATGAGGTACAACATCACAGAAGAATGATGCAGGGGAGAAAAGCTGTGGGCTGTGGAGAGAGCCAGGCTGAGAGAGGCCGCAAGCACTGCTATAGGCAAAGTCAAAGGGGCACAGCAGGCTGAGCCATTTGGATGTCTCATCTCAGTCCCTTGTGCCCAAGATGCAAAGGTGAAACTGCAGGACTTGATTGCCCAGCTGGGTTTCAAGATTTGTGTTGGTCCCATCCCTTCTTTCTCAGCCCCTATTCCTCCCATTTGGAACGGGCACTTTTACTCTGGGCCATTGTGTCTTGGGTTGATGTAATTTGCTCTTGACCATTACAGGGACTCACAGCCATGAGCTTCCCTGAGTCTCAAATAAGACTTTGCACTTGGACTTTGGGGAAATACTGGAACTAGTAACACTGTGGAGACTCTTGGAGATGGACTAATGCATTTTGTGTTGTGAGATGGGCATAGGCTTTTGGGGACCAGGGATGAAAAGTTACAGTTGTATATAAGGGGTCCCTCAAAAGCTCTTGAGTTAATGTGGGAATATTCAAAGGTGAAATGATTGCACTGTGAGAGCTCTAGCCTAATGGTCCTTCCTGGTTTGAATGGACTAACTGCCAGGTAGCTCTAGCCAGATGCCATGGCTGGAGGAGGTGGGTCAGTGAGGCCTGGAGGACTCTGAGTTTGCCTTGGCCCCTTACCCCCTCTCTCTCTGCTTCCTGACAGTCTGTGAGCTGAGCTGCTCTTCTCCACCACCTCCTCTGGCCATGATGCTCTGCCTCACTTCAGGCCCAGATTCATGGAATCAGTCAACCATGGACGGAACCTCTGCAGCCATAAGTCCACAATGAACTTTCCTCCTCTGGTCAGGTATTTTGATCAAAGCTATGAAAAACTGACAAACGCAAATACTTTTCAAAGTACATATTTTTTGTGAGCTTTCAACAATCCTTAAGCAGCTTCTGGCTTTGAAGTATCCTTTGCTCCTTCCTTGTTTGACTTTTCTTTTCTGCCTTTCATTGTCATCTGTCAATTGGAGTATTTTGGCAGATGCTTGGGGAAAGTTACCTGATTCTTTCTCAGTTTTGATGAACTGAACTTTTCTTGTGGCCTTCCACCATTGCTCTTTACAGGCTGTTCGTCGCTGACACCATGTTGTTAGTTCATTGTTCATCTTCATCCTCTGGGTTCTTTATTTTCACATATGACACATCTATCTCCTTTTCATTTCTGTCAAGCACATCAAGGAAGAATGTCAATGTTTTCCCTGTGTCCTAAAGATAAGCCACTAAAGATTTTAATACTGGCAGCACCATGTCTGTTTGTTAAAGGAAATCTCTTATTATTATTATCATTAGCTGGTAAGGAAGGATATGAAATAAGGGGACAGGTTCTTATTGTCATCTTCATTCACCAAATTCTTTAGGAATCAGTCAATGTCATCTCCTTGGAGACTGCAGGATTTCAGAGAGCTTAACATTGAATCAATAAAAAGATTTCCACATTTTGGGGTCCTGTAGTTCAGGATGAGACAAAAAATAAATGTAAAAAAAATACAAATATAAAAATTGAAATGTAGTGTTGAAATTATGGATGAAACTTTTAATCTCATCATGAAAGATTAACTTGTATGGAGCATTTTGTAAAATAATTAAAAAAATGATTTGTGCATGTTAGTCAACAATAGTATGTTGAAACTAGTGTTTCCAAACATTGGGAAAAACAGAAAGTGAAGACTGTGAACCAAATACAGGAAAATAATCCAGATAATCCTATGACTTTCATCTTTCCACTTGGGGACAATTTTCAAATCAACTCACAAAGAAAGAGAACCCTGCCAGAGGCTAGTTACTCTCACTAAGTTGAAGAGACAAAAATTTAAGTCCAGAGTCTCAGAGAGCTAGGTATAGTGTCAAGTGGCCTAACATATTTATATCAGGGGCCTAAAAGCAAGAAGCTCACCAAAACATTCTCTCTCTCTCTCTCTCTCTCTCTCTCTCTCTCTCTCTCTCTCTCTCTCTCTCTCACACACACACACACACACACACACACACACACACACACACCGAGAGAGAGAGAGAGAGAGAGAGAGAGAGAGAGAGACAGACAGACAGACAGACAGACAGACAGAGAAAGAGAGAAACAGTGAAATTAACTTGATAAACAACAGTGATAAAGAGAAAATTTTGAAACATCCAGGGTAAAATACATATGTGGGGAGGAGATGAGAACAGTTTGTAAGTAACAAAGCAAGCCAGAAGTCAGATGAATGACATCTTAAAATTGCTTTTAGGGCTGGGGATGTGGCTCAAGCGGTAGCGCGCTCGCCTGGCATGTGTGCTGCCTGGGTTCGATCCTCCAGCACCACATACAAACAAAGATGTTGTGTCCACCAATAACTAATAAATAAATAAATATTTTAAAAAAAAAATTGCTTTTAAAAACTATCAAACTAGGATTCAATACCCACCAAATATCTTTCAAACATTAAGATGAAAATCAAAGTATTTCAAAAGTAAAAACTGAATGAATTTGCTACCAGCACAGGTACACTATGAGAAATATACAAGGAATTTCCTCTGCTTGAAAGAAAAGGATGCTAGAGGAAATCTTGGATCTACAGAAAACAATGAAGAGTGTCAGAAATGGTAAATGCATCAGTAAACAGTAAATTTTTTTCTTATTTTTTTAATCTACTTTAAAGGTAACTATGAAGAGCAAAAACCAGTGACCAAGGGGATCCAAGATGGCGAGCTAGAGGAGGCTGCATTCTGTGTCACTCTGTGACCTGGGATTCTAGGAGTGGAAATGTTGCTTCTCTGAAAGTTATTAGAGGACCCCCAACAAATGCTCCTGCACAGGAATCCCGGCCTCCAAGCCCATGCAAGTCTCCAGATCTCAGCATCAACACAGGACTCTGCGCCAATTGCCCACACAGGTCCACTGGCCACCATGCCACAACAGGGCCACCAGCCACAACCCCACCAATGTGGAGCACACCCCAGTAGCCTCCATCTTGGGACACTGCAACCAATGCCATAGTCCCCTACACAAGATAGTCTGCACCTGGGGACACAGGACAGGGTCTGGAGACAGCCACCAGTCACAACACTGCATGCCACAGAGCTGCATCTCTGAACACCCCACTCAATGCCACCACCTGGCCCAACCCAACCCAACACCCCATCTCTGAAGGCAGCCACCTCCATCTTGGAACACCTTTTTTCCCACCTTTAATTGGGGAAACTCCCAGCTTGAAATGTTTTATGGGACCCTAGAAGCAATATCAAGGTACCTATAGTCCCCAACACCCCCCTCCCACAGCCACTAACAGCCACTAACTGGGCACAGTACTTACAGCTACTCGGCTGGTCCATAGCTCACAAAGCCTGGCCCTGAACTGCCCAATATAAAACAGCTCTCCACAATGGGTGTGCATCCCCTACAGCACATCCCACAAGTCCTCTGGAGACAGAGGTTCCTGGTTGGGAAGTAGAAAGGGAGAGGTGAGTGAGATACAATTTAGAGACTAAATAAGAGACCAGGAATTATGAGGCCTACAGGTGATATAAGATAAGATATGAACAGGCCCCAAAGAAGATCCTGGGGTGCAGTGTCCATCAGGGACTGGCAAGTGCTATACCCTACCTCCAGGAGCTGTGCCCCTAAGACCAACCCTCCCACCCTAATAACTTTCACCATCCTGAGAATGGAGATACCAGCAAACAACAGACAGCCCCACCTATTGGATGAGAAGGGAAGCAGGAAAGACATTGAACTCCAACAGAAAAAAAAAAATGTGTTTTTCTTTGAGATTTTTTTCTTTTCTTTTCTTTTCTTTTTAATTCTTTTCTCTCCTTCTTCTCCCTCACTCACATCCCCAATATTTTTTAAACCAAGTACTTTTCATGAATTAGGCTACTGAGAACTGGGACATTTGAATAGTAGATTACAGTTGTGTTGTATACCCTTGTATAGCCTTTCTTCTAACTTTTGTTATGTTTCTTAATTCTTATATATGTTGGGTTTTTTGTACTCTCTCTATTGTCTTCCCACTTACTTGTCTCCCTCAAATCACTTTCTCTCTTTTCTCCTGCTACTAGCCAACTTCTTTAGATTCCTCTTTCAAACTTCCTAAGATCTAATCGCTCTATATCCTCACCTCCTATCTCCTCAACATCTCATCCTATACCTCACCCCCAGTTCTTTGTCCACCTTCAGAAACTGTAGATCCTTTTGCAAACCTACACTTTATATTGTAGATAATATTTAACTCACAATTTCTGTCTATTGTGACAAAACTGTAAACTCATAATAGAAGCTATTTGGTTTAAGGCTGAATATTGTTTGTATTGGGATCTATTAATATTGTCCTCCACCTAAAATCAGAGGTGTTGGAAACCTGCAGGAATACCATTAATCTGTAGCATAAAAACAGTAAGAACTTGGGTCTTCAGTGCTAGAAGGGAAGACATAAAAATAACATTAAAAAAGGGAAGAAAGTGCCTTAAACAAACAAGTTACTACATTATTAGAATCCATGGCCAGCACAGCAGAAGAAATTACAGAGAAAAAGTTCAAGATGAGGAATGATATAAGAGCAAATACAGGCAGCAAAACATTATTTCACCAAAGAGCTACATAAGCAAATACAGGAAGCAAAAAATTACTTCGGTAAGGAGATAGACATTCTAAAAAAAAAAATGAAAATCCTTGAAATGAAGGAAACAATAAACCAAATTTAGAACACAATGCAAAGCATCACTAACAGATTAGATCATTTGTAAGACAGAACTTCATATAATAAAGACGAAATATATATAATCTTGAAAATAAAGTTAAGATGGTAAGAAACCATGAGCAGAACATTCAAGAAATAGGGGTTACATAAAAAAGACCAAATTTAAGAATTATTGGGATAGAAGAAGGCATAGAGTTAAAGGAATGAACAATCTATTCAATGAAATAATATCAGAAAATTTTCCAAACATGAACAATGAATTGGTAAATCAAATACTAGAGATTTACAGAACACTGAGTGTATAAAATCACAACAGATCTATAACAAGGTGAATTATAATGAAAATACCTAGCATACAGAATAAGGAGAAATTTTTTAAAACCACAAGAGAAAGGAATCAGATTACATATAAGGGGAAACCAATTAGGATCTCTGCGGATTTTTCAACCCAGAATCTGAAAGCTAGAAGATCCTGGAAAAACATATACCAAGCTCTGAAGAAAATGGATGCCAAACAAGAATCTGACATCCAGCAAAATTAAGCTTTAGATTTGATGATGAAATAAAACCCTTTCATGATAAACAAAAGTTAAATGAATTTACAAGTAGAAAGCCTGCACTTGGCAAAATATTCTATGAGGTGCAAATGAAAATCAGCAAAGGGAAATATTACACTAAAGGAAAAACAAATCAAAAGAGAAACCAAGTCAATTTAAATACCAAAAATATTCAGAAATATAAATCATGTCTTAATAATAACCCTGAATGTTAATGGCCTAAATTCACCAATCAAAAGACATAGCCTGATAGGTTGGGTTTAAAAAAAAAAAAGACCAAACAATATGCTGCCTTAGAGAGTCTCATCTCGTAGTAAAAAACATCCACAGACTGAAGGTTAAAGGCTGGAGAAAAACATACCACTAGCATGGACTGTGTAAACAAGCAGGGATTTCCATCCTCATATCAAATAAAGAAGACTTCAAGACAAAGTTAATCAAAAGGGATTTAAAAAAGGACATTTCATACTGTTTAAGGGAACCATACATCAATGAGACATAACAATTATAAATACATATGCCCCAAACAGTGGAACATCTACATTCATCAAACAAACTCTGCTGAAGTTCAAGAATCAAATAGACCACAATACAATAATTCTAGGAGACTTTAATACATCTCTTTCATCACTAGACAGATCTTCCAAACAAAAGCTAAACAAAGAAACTATAGAATTTGATAATACTTAACAGACATATATAGAATATTTCATCCATCAATGAGTAAATACATTTTCTTTTCATCAGCACATGGATCCTTCTCTAAAATAGACCACATCTTGGGGCTGGGGTTGTGGCTCAGTGGTAGAGTGCTCACCTAGCACATGTGAGGCCCTGGGTTGAATCCTCAACACCATATAAAAATAAATTTTAAAAAAACTAAAGGTATTGTGTCCAACTATAACTAAAAAATGAATACTAAAAAAAGACCATATCTTATACCATAAAGCAACTCTTAGAAAATACCAAAAAAGTAGAGATACTACCCTTCATTTTATCACTTCACAATGGAATGAAATTAAAAATCAATTATAAAATAAAAAATAGAAGCTACTCCAACACCTGGAGACTAAATAATATGCTATTGAATGAGCAATGGATTACAGAAGACATTAAAAAGGAGATTTAAAATTCTTAGAAGTAAATGAGAACAATGATAAAACATATGAAAATCTCTGGGACACTATCAAGGCAGTACTAACAGGAAAGTTCATTGCATGGAGTTCATTCTCTAAAAAAAGAAAAAGTCAACAAATAAATGACCAACATTACATCTCAAAGACCTAGAAAAAAATATGAACAAATCAACACCAAAAGCAGTAAAGGAAAGGAAATAAGTAAAATCAGAGCTGAAATCAATGAAATCTAAAGAAAAGAAACAATTGAAAAAATTGACAAAACAAAAAGTTGTTTCTCTGAAAAAAAGTAAATAAAAATTGATAAATCCTTAGCCATGCTAAAAAGAGAAGGAGAGGAAAAACTCAAATTACTAACATCCATGATGAAAAAGGTAATATCATGATGGACACTATAGAAATACAGAAGATAATTGGAAATTATTTTGAAAATTTGTACTCCAATAAAATGAAAAAAGTCAAAGGCATAAACAAATTTCTACAGTCATATGATTTGCCCAAACTGAATCAGGCTGATACACACAAGTTAAATAGATCAATTTCAAGCAATGAAATAGAAGACACCATAAGAAGCCTACCAACTAAGAAAAGCCTGGGACCAGATGGATACACAGCCAAGTTCTAAAAGACCTTCAAAGAAGAACTAATATCAATACTCCTCAAATTATTCCATGAAGTAGAAAAAGAGGGAACACATCCAAACTCATTCTGTGAGGCCAATATAACACTGATCCCAAAACCAAAGACACAAGCAATGAAAGAAAACTTCAGACCAATCTCTCTAATAAACACAGATGCAAAAATTCTCAATAAAATTCTGGCAAATCAAATACAAAAACATAGTAAAAAATATAATGTATCATGATCAAATGGGGTTCTTCCCAGGGATGCAAGTTTGGTTCAACATATGGAAATCAATAAATATAATTCATCTCATAAATAGACTTAAAGATAAAAATCATATGATCATCTCAATGGGTGCAGAAAAAGCATTTGACAAAATACAGCACCTTTTATGTTCAAAACACTAGAAAAACTAGGGATAACAGGAACATATCTCAACATTGTAAAAGCTATCTATGCTAAGCCTCAGGCCATTCTAATGAGGTCATTAACCTCATTCTAAATGGAGAAAAATTAAAAGCAAACCCTCTAAAAACTGGAACAAATCAGGAATGCCCTCTTTCACCACTTCTATTTAACATAGTTGTTGGATCTCTAGCCAGCAATTAGACAGAATATCGCCATCTATCCCAGTTGGTGAGCTAAAGCTGGGTTCACAAATCTGACTGTTCAAATAACTTAAGAATAACAGCAAAGAAAGCATGCAAACACATAGACGTACCTTTTCAAAATCCTGGATGGCTCTCCAAACTTAAGGGTCCATGGAAAGAAAAATAGAGAGAGCCACTGGAATTCTTTTTTTTTTTTAAAGAGAGAGTGAGAGAGGAGAGAGAGAGAGAATTTTTAATATTTATTTTTCAGTTCTCGGCGGACACAACATCTTTGTTGGTATGTGGTGCTGAGGATCGAACCCGGGTGGCACGCATACCAGGCGAGCGCGCTACCGCTTGAGCCATATCCCCAGCCCCTGGAATTCTTTATTCTTATATAGGGGACACACAAGGAGAGGTTCTGTGGAACATTCTATCCCAAAAAGGGCAAAGGGGTAGAATTACAAAGGAACAGGTGAGTGGAGCTTAATCTCAGCAGGTGAAGCCAACTCCTGGAGCCCAGCCTCATTATCCTAGTGGAGAAAAAGCCCAAGTTATTGCTGGGTGCAATAATTGTTCAGTGTATCTTGCTCAGGTCTTAAGGGCATGTATTTCCAGAGTGGCTCCTGATATAGCCTCCCTTTCTTAATATAGAAAAGCAATTGAGGAATTATATCTTCCAGTTACTGGACTCTTGGTCCGAGGTTGTCATGATCTACTATTGAAACACAAAAGGTATTAGTAGAAAACATTATTTCAATAACATATGATATAAAATGTTTTAGCATATTTTTAGTATTAACTTTGAAAGATCCAGGTTATTATTATTACTCTGCCAAACACTCATCAGAAGATTCTTAATCTTTTCCCAATTTTATTGGAAAGCATTGGGTTGGCCATAGTAACAGACATATTTAATTGGCATGGCATTTAAGCCTTTCTTCAAACCATATAGCAGAGAGCTCATTGTATTATTCATTATAGTGGTTCCAATCTTACCATCAGCACTTATCTGACTATGAAGGACCTTGGAATAACTTATGTCAAATTATTAAGAAAATTCATTTTGTAAGTTTAGAAACATAGCCACAAAGGCTTCATTGTAGGAACAATGAATAATATTTAAAGCAGTTAGTCACTTCAAGGATCATGAGATCAAGAGCTTACCTAGGCATGCACCTGTTTCAAAGCCTGACCATTAACTTCAGCATGCTAGCTGGCAATAGGACAAAGAAACATTGATGAAGGATCAGTGTCTTTCTTCTCTACTATAACTACTGATAAAGTTAGGCAAGTTGCATTTTTTATATGTTACAGGATATTTAATCATTCTTTCAATTCTCACAGTTAAGGAGTCTTTTAGGTCTGGCAGTAATGTAAAAATTCTGAGGGCAGAAGTCAAACATCAAAACATCTTTTTGGGTGCCATCTCACTGAGGGTTGAAGTTTCTAGGAGACCAGCCTAAAATCTATTCACTTTTTTTAGACAACTCATGTTCTACTGGCAAGACACTTGCACAATCCATCCACTTAGGAAAGCCAATTTCTATGGTAGAATGATTAGGGCAATAATACAATGGTAGGTATATTATGTAAATAACTGGCCTACATAGAAAAACTCTATTTCAATAATATTTTTATTTTGACTATTGTCCAGATATATAGTTTTAATTTCTAATGAACAGCATAATTGGCTGATTTAGGTTTCTCATATACTGCCTTTTCCTCAAAAGATACTTCCAGACAGCTTGTTTACCATAGGTATAACTGATCATTATAGTCAGTACAATTAATCCATTTAATCTAGTTTCATGGGTGGACACTGTGATGCACTTTAAAGGTGGACCTGAGAGATGGGTCCATAAAAGTCTCTCCATAAATTTTATTCACATGATAAGCCTATGAAGCTGCATGGCTATAAATACTGCAGCTGGAAATGTACTTTCCTGTGTCAGGTTTTTCATTTTTGTGATGACAGGTTTAAACTTTCCTTTGAAATCTGATGTAATTTACTGAATTATGTTCAGCAGCAGTAAAACTCTCAATATTACAATTTAAGAAAAGTTTTGAAGTATTTGTAATATCTAGTGTGTGCATGTAAGGGTCCTGTTTTTCCCCCTTTATTTAATAAGTTGAATAAAAGGCTGGTATAAGTCATAATATCATTAGTTTAAGTTATAGACAATAGTGCAAGTATTTAAATAATAAGAAAATATTTAACATCTTTAGTTGGTCTTGAATTTTAACAAAAGTCATTTAAAGGGACTATGGTAAAAAGAAACTTAGTCTTTATTAATTGTATGACTTGATTTTGGTTTTAATAGAATTATCAAAAATGGAAAATATAATAAGTTGTATGTGAAATTTTGTACTTTGAAATTAGTTCTAGATTAACTTAAATAATTATCTTAATTTGTGATGAGGCTAGTGACAGAGTTTTTAATTTAGGAGCTGTGGCCTTTACTAGGGGCATGAGAAATATATAAACATCTATCCAAAATAGGAAGTACACATGCTAAATAAGCCTAGAGTAGATATTTTGTGTTTTTTATTTTTACAAATAAAAAAAGATTATCCTTTTATTTACCAGTCTATGAAAAACTGTCACTATTGTTATCAAATCCAATGTTGACATAAGTATGGAGAGTTAGTATCTCAAATATTAATGGGTAAACACAAGTCAACAGTATTGTTTAAGACAGTGATCTAATTTAGAATTTTATATGACATTGAGTTGGCAATAACACTTTTAGGGATCTTATGTCAAAACAGTCTGTGTTTAAAGAAAAGTTGTATGAACATCCTTAATAACTTTACTTAATGTAGTAAAATTAGCTCTATCAGTTATGTATAATTTATGGCTTTACTAATTTCAAAAAATATCAATGTATGTAGGACATCATCTCATATTATTAAAGTTGAGAAAAGGTCTATCATGTTAAATTTCTTATTAAAACAAGTTATCAGCTGTTGAGCTGATTTATTTATGGGTGTCTGTCTAATATTTTAGGAGTAACTATTTTTAGGGTTATTTTCCTCAGTGACAAATTTTTGTCAGAGGCTTGAAGGTCCTGTTTCAATGTTTTGAGGCTTTCAAAATCTGTTTATAACTTAGAAGAGGAGTAAAATTTTTAACCAGGAAGCTGATTTTTCTTGGGGTAAGATTAGCATTTTAATCTCTTTCTGTCTATGTTTTCATTTTCTTTCATTTGGTTCCATTCAACTATGATGTAACATCCAAACTTGGTTAGGACTAGTTAACCTTATAAATCCCTTGGAATGTCTAGGGCTAACTGGATGATAAACATTTGAAAATGGGTGGCCCCCTATAAATCCAGGGTGCTGTACTGTCTTTTTTTGGGCCTCTCTATGAAAATAGAATTTTTCTAAAGATCTATTATAATCATTTGCTAGGCATCCTGTTTATCTGTTGGATTCCTGTCTTGGGGAATTGTCTGTGTTCCAGACAGACCAGCAGGGTTGTCCCTATGTTGTTATTGGGACACAGTTAGATAAATCTCCTTTAAAACTGTTTTTAAGATGGCCTTCTATTTTAAAGTTTAGCTAAGTCATATATAATATCTCTCTGGCAAAGGTTAGACACCTGGCATATATTTTGAAATATTACAATATATGAATTTGGATCTCTCAAAAATCTCCCTGAATTTGTTCTGGTCTATATTAAGTTTTAGAGGTCCCCGTTGATATTTCTTTCTAGTAGATAATTTTTAAGGCTTTCTCTGTTAATAGTAATAGGCTAGATATGAAAATGAGATACTTTTATTGATCATTGTAATTACCTAATATAGAGACCAGGTGATCCATTTTGATGTTACATGTAAATGAACAATTTAAAAAGAACTGTCGATCTTTTCTTGAGAGAGGTCTCAAAATATACCAATATCTCAGAATGTTACCCTTTAAATAGATGTCTCTTAATTATCTCTTAAAAATTGATTAAAGTTACTTCCCAGTGTAGGGATAAGTATATAAGTCTTACTGTTTCATGGATTATAGGTCCAGTTAGAGAATTTATAACAATACAAATTAATTTCCCACAAAGTTTGAAAATTTTTTTGATCAAAACTAACATATGACTTTAATTTGAAGAGCTCCAGTTTTAATAAAATGTTCTCCTAAATCCCACAAATATCCAACAAACAGAAGTACTATGCAGAATCAGCAGTGATTATTCCTGATGTCTTTGAATCAATCAAATTTAGTCTCCAAGAAGAAGTGTCAAAATTGGAATTTAAGTCAATAATTTAAAACATTTATTGTTTGATCAAGGATGTATGAATTTAATTCATTAAAAATTTATTCTTGTTCAAACAGCAAGAATTATTAGGAAGAAGATTGATATTTTAATAAGCTCTGTCATGTCAGATTGTAGGCAAAAATCTTGGCTTACATCAGCATAATAAAATCAGGGAGAAAAGCCTGAAATATCCTAGAATTAATCAGTTCAAATTTTTATAGTAAGTCCATTATATATAAATCTGTTTTTCAATTATTTTAACCTTCTATATCATCTGTCTAGATAATGATATGAAGATTTCCCTATTTAGGAAAACTGTTTTATCATTAAAATCTAGAATAGAAAGACTTTTGTTTTGCCCAAAGATGATTTCTTTCTTTTTCTTAGGACCTCCAATGTGTGCTTCCTCTCTGTACAAGTGTCTTCTTCTCCTTTTAGAATTTTTCTTGATTATATTTTGGAGCAATTTCTGTAAATCTTAGAATCTAAACAAATTTATTGTACCTTGATAAGAAGAACTATTTCATTGAAAATATAGTTAAAGCCCTTAGACATTTTGGTTGACAGAATCATATCTGTTTATCAACTTATAAAAATTTGTACAATAATTTGAGAATTAGAGATTACTTGATGGTTGCATTATCTCTTGAAAGAAAAAAAATTATAGTAAAATACATTTATCTTAAATATTTGTTGAAGGATAAATATTTGTTAAGATAAATACTTGCTGAAGGAAAATAATTAGAAGCAAATAGATATATATAATTAAACAATTAGACATATATTTTAATTATTATATGGATTAAAGCATATAGATTATTTAAATAAATGGAAAAATATGTATTAAAAATAAAATTTAGAATTACAATTATCTTATGAAACCATATGGTTCTTAAAATATTTTGATCCATTTTAACTTATTGTTAACTAGGAGTAAACTCTTATCTCTATGTGACTCCATAAAATTTCTGTGTATATTTCTGTCTATATTTTGTATTTACACAGTTAGGAACCAAAAAAAATAAGGATATTTGATTGTCACAAGAGGTTGTGAGAAAATTATCTCAGATTGCTGATCTTTTTATTTAATCTTGTGATAATCAAATGTACTCTTATAATCTTCAAAACTAAAGTATAAGCAAACATATGCATTACTCATAAATGTAACATTATCTCTGCAATTCTCCTTAATCATATATCCATGAAGAGTTCCTAAGGGCACCTGTCAAGGGATAAAAATCAGATTATTTAGTTGAGAACATGTTAGAAGAACATCAATGTAGAAGACTATGAAACCTAATTTTTCCTGAAAAAGAGATGTCTTTCTTAGTGAGAATGTATTAAAATTATGAAGAACTTTTCTAACAGCTGGGTGCAGGCCTTGTAATTCCAGTTATCAGCCTGTGTGAGAAAGAAGGATATGTTAAAAGCTGGGAGGCGGAGCCGGAAGTTCTGGTTGAGTGACAGTAGGAAGGACAAATGGGAAGCCCATGAAAAATGTGGGAGGTGGGACTTATCCGACATTTTGTCCAGGCCATGTGGCTGGAGCACTCTTCCTGTTCTCCATAGTCCAAAGTTTTGCCTGAGGTCCTGTCTGTTTCGCATGTTTTATTAGCAGTAGTTCTGATTGAAGCCCTGATATGCCCAGCGATGTGTCTGAGGCTTGTGAAGCTAGCACAGTGCAGCTGCTGCTGCTATTGCTACCACACACTGCATTTGCTTTCAAGTGCATGGTTGTCAAGGTAATGCCAGAGTGTCGAATTTGCGCCAAAGGTACCCTTTGCTGTCTGCTTCTTTGCCTGTCCTGCAGCTGCACCTGGTTCCCATGATGTGAGCCCCCTGTGGCGCTCAGCCATTTCTCCGACCTGTGTCTATGTTGCTGGGGCACAGCTTGTATCTAGTAACTTGTGTCCATGTCCCCCAGGGCCGTGGGCCCCACATTTCCCTGGCCATTGGGCCAGTTGGCATGAGGTGAGACAAGGGGAGAAGGTGGGCATGGCTGCCACCCCCCCAGCCTGGGCTCCTCCCAGGAGAAAGCGCCTGCATTGCTGTGCCCTGGGAAGTCAAGTCTTCCCAGAGCTTTCCATTGGTCGCATTCCATCTGATTTGTCCACTTTGCCCACCCAGGGTATCACATGTGGGCGTTTTGCCCTTTGTCCTAGGGCCACATGGATGTCCATGGTGGGGTCATGTCAGCAGTGCTGCCATTGCGTGTTGCTCCCAAAACTGTCCCAGATGTACAGATCTTGCCCTAACTGTTCCTGTTTGGAATCCCTCAGGGGCAGCGCCACCTGGGTGCTCCTTGGGATGTCCCACTAGAACTCCGGATCCATAAGTGGGCCAGCTGTCCCACTCAGGTTGCCGCAGCTGTGCCTCTTCCCTGCTCTCTCCCCTCACAGCTCATGGGTGCCCCCAAAATCCCCCAATTCAAAAGCGGTTCCAGGGGCAGATGCTGGTGCTGGCAGGCCTGCATTTGGCACCTAGGCCAGGTTATCCAAAGGGTAGAGCCCTGCATCTGTGTGAGAGCAGCTGACTTATAGTTCACTCGATTTTACTTTTTGGTAAGGATGCAGTGAGAGGCTCAGCAGATTTATCTGCCCAATTCAAGTTGTCTAAGGAATTCTAGAAAGCAAAAATCAAATTAAAAAATTAAAAGATACTTTACTTTTTTAGAAGCAGAGAACTTCTGGAATTTTAACATCCCGCAAATAAAACAATCTCTCCTCTCTCCCTTCATTCTCTAAATATTAAATTTCCAGTACATAAATTTAAAAATTCTTATCCAAAACATTTCAAACCACAAAAAAATCCACATTAGTTTCACAATAAGTCATAAAAAGCGTGCTTATGAGTGAGGGATGCACTTTGACCTATGCATTTTATCAACTACCTTAAACATCCCAGTGAGGCCTCCATTTATCACCATCTGTCCCAGCTGGTGACCTAATGCTCAGTTCACAAATCTGACTATTCCAATAACTTAAGAAAACAGCAAAGAAACCATGAAAACACACAGAAGTACCCTTTCAAAATCCTGGATGGCTCTCCGAACTTAGGGGTCCATGGAAAGAAAAAGAGAGAGAGCCACTGGAATTCTTCATTCTTATATAGGGGACACACAAGGAGAGGTTCCTTGGAACATTCTATCCCCAAAAGGGCAATGGGGTAGAATTACAAAGGAACAGGTGAGTGGAGCTCAACCTCACCAGGTGAAGCCAACTCCTGGAGCCCAGCCTCATTATCCTAGTGGAGAAAAAGCCCAAGTTATTGCTGGGTGCAATCATTGTTCAGTTCTCTTGCTCAGGACTTAAGGGTGTGTATTTCCACAGCAGCTCCCAACAATGGATGAAAGAAAATAAAGGGACACAAGTAGAAAAAGAAGAACTCAAACTATCACTATTTGATGACAACATAATTCTATAATTAGGGGATCCCAAAAATTCCACCAGAAAACGTCTAGAACTAATAAATGAATTCAGCAAAGTAACAGGATACAAAATCAATACCCATAAACCAAAGGTATTTCTATATATCAGTGACAAATCCTCTGAAAGATAAATGAGGAAAACTACCCCATTTACAATAGCCTCAACAGAAATAAAATACTGGAGAATCAACTTAATGAAATAGGTGAAAGACCTCTACAATGAAAACTGCAGAACACTAAAGAAAGAAATTAAAGAAGACCTTAGAAGATGGAAATATCTCCCTAGTTCTTGAATAGGCAGATTCATATTGTCAAAATGACCATACTACCTAAAGATGTAAAGCAATTCCAATCAAAATTCCAATAACATCTATCATAGAAATATAAAACTCATCATGAAATTCATCTGGAAAAATAAGAGACCCAGAATAGACAAAGCAATCCTTAGCAGGAAGAGTGAAGCAGGTGGCATCACTGTACCAGATCTTAAACTATACTACAGAGCTATAGTAACAAAAACAGCATGGTATTGGCACCAAAATAGACTTGTAGACCAGTGGCACAGAATAGAGGAACAGAGGCAAACCCATATAAATAGTTATACTAGACAAAGGTGCCAAAAACATATTGAAGATAGCTTCTTCACCCAATGGTGCTGGGAAAACTGGAAATCCATATGCAGCAAAATGAAATTCTACAAAATTCAACTCAAAGTGCATCAAGGACCTAGGAATTAAACCAGAGACCCTGTGCCTACTAGAAGAAAAAGTTGGCCCAAATCTTCATGATGTCGAATTAGGCCCTGACTTCAACAAGTCTCCTATAGTACAAGAAATAAAATCAAGAATCAATAAATGTGATGGATTCAAACTGAAAAGCTTCTTATTAAAAAGAAACAGTAAGGTGAAGAGAGCCTATATAATGGGAGCAAATTTTTACCACACACACATTAGATAGAACACTAATCATTAGGATATATACAGAACTCAAAAACTTAACACCAAAAAAAAATTAATAAATGGGCCAAGGAAATGAACAGACAATTCTCAGAAATTATATACAGTCACAAATATATGAAAAAACATTCAGCATCTCTAGCAATTAGAGAAATGCAAATCAAAACTACTCTCTGATTTCATCTCATTCCAGTCAGAATGGAAACTATTAAGAATACAAACAACAATAAGTGTTGGCAAGGATGTGGGGGGGGAAGGAACGCTTTTACATTGCTGGTGGGACTGCAAATTGGTGCAGCCAATCTGGAAAGCAGTATGGAGAATCCTTCAAAAATTTGGAATGAAGCCACCATTAGACCCAGCTGTCCCACTCCTTGGTTTTTACCCAAAGGATAATACAATGATACAGCCACATCAATGTTTATAGCAGCACAATTCACAATAGCTAAACTGTGGAATTAACCTAGCTGCCCTTCAATAGATGAATGGATAAAGAAACTGTGGTATATATACACAATGGAATATTACTCAGCCTTAAAAGATAATAAAATCATGGCATATGCAGGTAAATTGATGGAGTGGGAGAATGTCATGCTAAGTGAAGTAAGCCAATCCCAGAAAACCAAAGGCTGGATGTTTTCTTTGATATGTGGATGCTGATCCATAATGGCAGGAAGCATGGAAGGAATGGAGGAACTTTAGATATATCGAAGGGGAGGGGAGGGAAGGGAGTAGACATGGGAGTAGGAAAGATGGTGGAATGTGGACATCATTACCCTAAGTATATGTATAAAGTCACGAATGGTGTGACTCTACTTTGGGTACAACCAGAGACATGAAAAGTTGTGCTCTACATGTGTACTATGAAGTGAAATGCATTCTGCTGTCATGTATAACAAACTAGAATAAATAAATATATTTTAAAAAAACAGTGGCCAATTATTGTAAAGTAATTTCATACATAAAAGTAAAATGTATGTTACTCATACACAAAGATTGAGAGGGGAAAAAATGGAACTATATTACTGCACAGTTCTTAAATATCTGTTATGTGATATAATGTTATTTAAAACTAGTCTGTGTTACAAAAAAAAATTATAGTGAATGCTGGAGCACTGATGTACTTATAGAAACATAGCTAAGAAGCTACTCTTGGTTGTCAATAAAGTCCTAAAAAGAAACAAGAAAAGTGGGACCTATAGGAAACTAATGGCAAGACAGTAGACTAAAGCCATACCCCAAATTACATTGCTGTAATACATCAAATTATATATAGTACATTACATGCATTAATATAGTGTATTCATGTAGTACATTACATGCAAATGGTCAAAACACTCATTAAAAAGTCATAGACTGTCATGTAAAATAAAAAAGTAAAATCCAACTATCTTCAGTCTACGTAAAACACATTTTAAGAACAAAGACAGTAGTAGAATGAATTGGACATAACTTTCCTACCTTCATATATGAATAAATGACCGATGTAACTCCACATCATGTACAACCACAATAAAGAGATCCCAATTGGAAAAAGTTATACTTATTCTATGTATGAATAATATGTCAAAATATACTATACTCTCCTGTATCTAGAAAGAAAGAATAAATAAATAAATGAATAAATCAAACTAAAGTTCAGAGTCAACGCTGGTAAAAGATACACTTAGCAAAACCTGAAAAGAGAAAACGATAGTGACTATTTTAATGTCAGAGTAGAATTCAGGAGATTTATATGTAATCTTATATATGCACATAATAATAGAACTTCAAAAAACCTGGAGCATATAGAAACATAAAGTTAGAAATGAAAGGGAAAACATTTACATCCACAAAGATAGTTGGAGATTTCAACTCTCTTATCTCAGTAAGTAATAGAGCAAGTAAGCAGAAAACCAGTAAGGATATAGAAGATGTGAAGAACAACCTAATTGACATTTGTAAGGCAGTTCACCCAATAGCAGAACACTTTATTTTCAAATACATATGGAATATTTTCATAGATAGACTGCATACACCAAACAACTCTCAGCAGATTTTAAAAGATTGAAATCACACAAAATCTATTTTGGGAATTAAACTCAAATCCAATAACTAAAATACCCATGCAAAACTAGCAAACATTTGATAATTACATAATGTAGTATTATTGGGCAGGGCAAGGTACTGGGGATTGAACTCAGGGGCACTCAACTACTGAGTCACATACCCAGCCCTATTTTGTATTTTATTTGGAGACAGGGTCTCACTGAGTTGCTTAGTGCCTCACTGTTGCTGAGGCTGGCTTTGAATTGGTGATCCTCCTGTCTCAGCCTCCAGAGCGTCTGGGATTACAGGCATGTAGCACTGCACCTGGCCATAATATACTTTTAAATAACCAATAGATTAAAAAAAAGACATACACCATTGAGTTGAGCAGTTCCTTGGGATTTACTCAAGTAAAAGCGAATGCACAAAAAGACAGGGCATAAATGGTCACAGCAGCTTCATTCCTGAGAGCCCAGGATAATAAATCACCAAATTTTTGTGACTAGCTTAATCCATAAATATTAGTATGTATTCCCATGTAAGGAAATGCTCCACAAAAACTAAAAGAAATGAACTAGTGAAGAATGGAACGTGAATGAGTCTCAAACACATTGTGTCAAGTGAAGAACAGAAACATTCCATTCCATTTATATAAAATTCTCAGACTGGTAAAACAAAAAGAGGAAGAATATAGATCAATGCTGACTAATGCTGGGATTAACAAGGAGACATGAGAGACTTTGGGGAACTAAAAAGTTTGTGTGAGCTCTGAGAAGATGGGAGAGTAGTTACATGGGTGTAGATATTAGTAAAATTCGTTGAACTATAACTAGGAGCTTCTTCTTGTATGCAAATTATACGTTATTTTATTCCAAAAAGGATTGAGAAACACTGATAATATTTTATAACAGGGGTGCTCAGGGAGAAATACATCAGTTCTTCATGGCTCAGAAAAGTCTTTGTGGTGAAAGGGTGTTGAAAATGGATCTTGAAGAAGGGAAAAGAGACATGATCTGGGTCACCCGAGATGAGACCAGTTAGCAATGTTTATTTATCACAAAGAATATTTTGTCCAATGACAAGTTAACTTTTTAAATCACCTGTCACATAAAATTCTAGATTTCCAGTTTTAGGGAGAAACATAGGCTGCAATCAGGCCAGAGATTGACTGGGCACTTGACAGCTGGCCACTGCAGCTACCACCTTTGCAAAGGACATGTTTTCCCAGCTCAGGACAGACCCTGTCACCCCATGGCCAACAAGGGCACTGCTACCCCAGCCCTTACCTGCTCATTGCCAGCAGGTCATCAGAGGAGTTGGCGCTCCTCTTTGTATAGAATCACTTGGCTTAAAAACTTGTCATACAAGGGAAAGGCTCGAACTCTTTAGATAAACATCGAAAGGATGTGGATGACCCTTTTCTTTGTTACTTCTCCAGGTTAACTCTCCATTCATCCTCCATTCCTAAGCAGGCAAAGACTGCAGTTCTGGGGACCTGAGGTCTTGAGCTCCAGACAGGCAGGTGACCAGAAGACTCACAAGATGTCTTCATAGGAGCTGTGAGGGGAGAGAAAGGGAGACACCATTCAGGAAACAGGAACAGGGGGTGGAGGAGAGAGAGGGAGGGAAGGAGCAGATGGAAGGGGAGACTCACCGGTGTCTCCTGATCCAATAGAAGCCTAGAATGAGCACAAAGAGCAGCACCAGGCAAGCCAGTACCACCAGGATGACCAAGCCCACAGAGGTGTGGCTCCCACCTGCAGGGGACACAGGAAGTGTGTCAGCCCAGGACGCTGCCCTGTATCAAGTTCCCTGGTCTAGCACGTGTGAGGGGCCAGGTGCTGCCTTTTTCCTCCCCCTATTTAGAGCATCAACTTCTATAGCTCAAAAGTTTCGACTCCCCACCTTTTCACAGGGTCTAGGCACCTGCACTACAGTTCATTTCACTATATAATAACGTAGCATACAGGTGAAGCTGTGTAGCCAGGCAGACCTGAATCTATATCCAGCACTTCCACCTTCTATGAGACTCTGGGTACTTAACCTATCTCAGCCTCAATTTCCTCATTTGTAAAATAGAATAACAGTAAGTGTTTCAAAGAAGAGTGATGATGCTCAGGTAAAGCACTGGATGCAGAGAGGTCAGGTCCCCACACAGGAAGCACTCAGTAAACCACAGCTCTCCTTGTTAACCTGCTTTTCGTAAGTCCCTGATCCCCATTCTGCTGGGAAATGAATCTTCCCAGGATCCTGTTTTCAGTTTTTATGCAGTACTGATTTTTGAACCCTAGAGTCTGGGGAAAACCACTGAGCTGTATCCCAAGCCCTTATCTTTTATTTTGAGACAAGGTCTCCCTAATTTGGCTAGGCTGGCCACCTACTTGGAATTCTCCTGCATCAGCCTCCCCAGCAGCTGGGAATACAGATAAGTGCTGTCATGTGCAGCTTCTAGGGATTCATTATTTGCCAACAACTTCCAGATCTCTAAGATTATCAATCCCATTTCATCTTGTATTTAATACATCTGATCTCAGTCCTATTTTCCTCTTTACTGTGTCTGGAATCCATCCTTCTAGCCCTCCTAGTTGGTATGCCAACTCCATCCTTCACTGTCACTTGAGAACCACCTGCCTCCATTTCCAACACAGCCCCAGCCCTTTCTCACCCCAGTAGAGGATGAGGTCCTGCCCTCCTAGGCTGCTGTGCTTCACCCTGCAGGCCAGGCCAGCCGCCTCCCCAGCTGCCACATCCAGGGTTGCTTGGAGATGCCACGTCTCATCACCATTGGGCAGGATGTCACCTCTCTGAGTGCCCTGCTGCTCCTGTTCCCCTCGCATCCACATCACCCACACGGGCTTTGGGTAGAAGCCAGACACGTGGCACACCAGCAGCAGATGGCCAGGCCCAGGGCTGGGGCCACTGGACAGCCAGGCCTCGGGCTTCACTGTATCCAATAAGGGATGAGGAAAGCATAAGGTGGGAACTCTGCATCAGAGGTCCCAGGCCTCCTCCCAGGTTCCTGCTCCACAAATGTCCACTTCTGGAGGTGAAGTCTCCTGGTAGCTCTGATCCCTTTGTATCACCTTGCCCAGGAGACCCATCCCTCATCTCCTTCCCCTCCCCTGATCCCAGTGCCCTATAAATGCCTCACCTCCCTACTCTAACACCCTGAGCTCAGCTGGAGCACACAGCATGTCTCAAACATTGTCTGAATCAATTCTGACCCACAGTCTTGACTTAATTCAACTCATGGAACCCAGCAGGTACTCAGTGACACTGGGTGATGTCAACAAATACCCTCATGCCTTATCCATCCCCTCCTATGTCTTGCTCTTTGTCTGATGCTTAAAGGAAAGCAAACCCTGGGATGGCAAAACCTAGAAGAAGCCTGAGTAACAGGAGGAGAGGACAACAGGTGGACCTTGTTTCTCCAGTTCCGACTTCCCTGTCTCTAGGACGCCTTTGACATATTCTGGACAGATGTCACTGAAGAGCCACTGCACTGTTTTCCTTGTCCCTTGGTCCTGGTTGAGCACTTTGATGACCAAATCTACCCACTGGGGGGCCTGTGGGACAGGCTCCCAAGCAGTTCCCTGGAAACTCAGGATATGTTCTCCTTGATATGCTACATGGAGAAAGTGTTCTGAGACGTTCCCAGGGTGCACCTCACAGCCACCAGACAGCTGCAGCTCCATGGGATCTGTGGAGAGAAACGTGTAGAAATCAAAGAAGGTTTTAAAAGACCGGGACAAAGGAGAGGAAACTGTTCTGAGAGTTATATTGAGAACCCACGGTGGAGGGAAATAAGAGTCGGTGGTCAGGAGTAGGCAGGAACAAGGTGTTGTTTTCAGAAGAAACAGGAGCATCTCCAGGCAGAAGTGGAAATTCGAAGAGGTGCAAAAACAGAATCTCATCTGGTGGGAGCAGAGTCTCTCTTCTTTCTGTGCTCATTCTCAAGCCTCAAGTGCCCGCCCAGGATCCCATCCCTCAACTCACACTTGAAGCGCAGCATTTGAGCGAACTTCCGAACGTCTTTTGTGAAACTGCTTCGGAAGCCCAGATACAGGTGCTGCATTTTGTCCCATTGTTGGCTGCTGAACGTGCCGCGAGCCCAGGGCTTCACAAAACGAATAGTGTCCGCGGCGTTGCTCCAGCTGTGCGTCTGCAGCTCCCCGAGCCACGCCACGCCCTCCGCGCGTGTGGAGGTGTTGCTGGGAAAGGACGAGGTCTGGAGCCAGAGGAAGGTGAAATTCTTTTGCGGGACTGAGAATGAGTGAAGCTTGGAAGTGTACAGCGAGTGGCCTACGGAGCAGACAGCATAATGAGAAGCGTGGGGAGGGGCCGGGAAACAGCCTCAGGAAAGGAGACTGGGACGCACGAGTGGTGATTGCCAGCCCGGAGCAGCGTCGCGTCTCCGAGGCCAGAGCAGGTTCTCTGCAGGCTCCCTGAGCCCGGGATCCCGAGACCAAGCCTCACTCCTTTGCCCCCACCGTGGGTCTCCCTCACCCCAGTGCAACCCGTTTTCTCTGTGCTCTAGGGAGAGCTTCCCCTCGCCCTGGTTCCACTCACCCTCATAATTTCCCGAAAGCTGGGAAAGCACCCACAGCAGCAGGAACCGTGCGCATCCCATGTCGCCGGGCGTAGGAACCTCGCGGGCTCCGCGCAACATTGGGCAAAGCCCTCTGCGCTCCTCTGCACGCCTCGCCACCTGCAGGCTCAGCTCGCTTCGCTCTGGGCTACAAACTCACTCCTTAGGCGGTTGCTCTCCTCTTCTGCCCGAGATCCCTCTGGCTTTAGGCTATTCCAGCTTCCCAGAGCCCTGAAGGGGTGGGAGGAGTCCCAGCGGTGTCGCTCCTACGCTAGATTTCGCAATCACCTGGTCTTAGCATCTGTTTCGCTCATTAAACCGTTTGAAACAGAACTTGGGATGCTTTACAACTGTTCTCTTAGTGTTTTTAAAAGTACGTCAAGGTGTATATATGTCACAACTTGGACAGTGTTAAAAATGCAAAGAAAAAGGGAGGAGGAAAGGCTTGGGCTTAGCCGTGGATGTCTCCAGGTGGAACGAACTACGTGTGATTTTAATTGGCTTTGCCCTTTTAAGTCTTCCAAAATGTTTACAAGTGTAAGGATTATATTTACAATAAAATAAAACATTGAAAATTATTTTCTCAGTGGCACATTGAGAGAGTTTGACTAGACTGGCATTCTCTAGAGCGTTCATATCCCAAGATTCATCCATTTCAGTGTTTCCCAGTTTCTCTTTCCTCCTATGATGGCCCTTGGTATCTTCTGAGCCAGCGTCTTCTCTGATTTCCTGACTCCCTTTAGGTTTTATTTTTGTTTCTTGTTTGGGTTTCCTTTTCTTTTCTTTCTTTCTTTCTTTCTTTCTTTTTTTTTTTTTTTTTTTTGGTGGAGGGAGGGGGATACAAGCATATTTCATTGCACTTCACTTTAATGCTGTATTTTGTGGAATTTGAAGATGTGTGGCAACCCTGCATGGAGGAAATCTATTAGCACCATTTTCCTAACAGCTCAGATGATCTTAAACAGTTTTTAGCAATAAAATATTTTAATTAATGGATACACATCTTTTTCACACATAATGCCCACTTACTGGAGTACAGTAATATGCCTGACTGTATGGGTGCTCCCCTACATTCTCCTCCACCTCTCACCCCTCCTTCGGGCCTCTCCTCCTGCTGGCTGCCTCTTCTACCTCCTGCTCACTCCTTCTCCTTCTATTCCAAAGAAAAGACATAAAATTAAAGTGCAGATCTGTGAACCTGGAGAGCCAAGTACCCGTTCCTCACACTGAAAATAAGAAACTGACAACAACAGTGGCTCAGAGCCCTTGTCACCTGGTCGAGGATCCCTTCTTTACTCAGTCAGAGCCTGGGTAGCTGCTGACCCTCTCCCATGCCAGCTGGGCTCTACCTTACATTTCTTAAGTGGCTCTCTCTCTACATTTCCTCATCATCACCACCCTAACCTTTTGCCTGGTCCGGCTGGTGGCTCTTTGTCAGGAGAGCAAAACAATGGCATGACCTACAGGATCACACAGGCCCTCCCTGCTCAACTCTGAATAACCTCTGAATACCGTCTTGCCTTCCAGCTTCCCTTGCTCTGCACCTTAGCCTCTCTGTCAGCTTTCAGTTCCTCTACGATACACAGCTTCTTCCTGCCAAAAGCCTCTGAACAAGCAATTCACTCTGCCTGGGGAGCGCTGGCCCCTCTGCTCCCCTCACCACTTCCTGGGCCTAGTTATTTCCACTCTGACCTCAGGCTCTGAGGTCAATTTCTCAGGGGAGTCTTCTGAGCCTCCCAGAGTGTGAACAAAGGCAGAGAACTAGGCCAGCCCCACCTGCACCCCTTGCTCACTAACTTGTTTGGCAAACCTTTCCTCCCAGCACACGCAGAGCCTGTCATTATAGAAACATTCGTGTGTGTGTGTGTGTGTGTGTGTGTGTGTGTGTGTGTGTGTGTCTCTTTCTGTGTGCTCTTGTCAATGGAGGGACAGGATCAAATCTCCTGGCTCCAGTTCCTCCCATTCTGACCTCATGAATATTACCCTCTCCCCACACCCAATTGTATCCCTAGAGAGTAAGCTTCTGCCCCTCACTCTAAGCTGAAATCCCAGAGATGGGCCTAGCCCAACCTACCTTTCTGTAATGAACGTTGTCCCAAAACAGCTTGAAAGAACACAGAAAACTTATTTTTGTAATCAAAATAAGAAACTAAATGATTAAATGAGACTTCAAAATAGTCCAGATAGTGGATGGGAGGGAAACCATGGGCATACCAGTAAAAAGAAAAGTGAATCATAGTACAGTACTTTGCATTCTCCAAATATCTAATTTCCCTTTAAAAATTTTAAAAGAGTTCTGTTATTTATATTTCAAGTTTTTCAAGTGCTAACAGTTTTTCAGGCTTAAAGACACGAAGCTATTATTTTTTTTTATTTGGCTTGGTTTTTGTTATGGTTTTTGTTATGTGTTTTCTGACCAATGAAAGCAGTATAGTATAACCTCCATTGATGGTTATCTGTACTTAAACAATTTCTTTTCTCAAAGGTCAGTTGATCCAGACACTTTTGGGCTATTATAACTTTCACTATATTTTTTCTGAGAAGAGAACCATTGAATCCAGGAACTTGTTGCAAGGTATACCTAGAAAGATTTTTATGATTTTACTTTTATTAACATGTATTAATTGTACATATTAGTGGTATTCGGTATGCTTTTTCCACACATGTACAGTACGTAGCAATCTAATGCAGCCTCCCTCTGTGTATCCTCCCTTTCACACACACAGCATTTCTAACCTGTTAATCCCTAGTCTACATTCAGGTGGACTTCTTTTAACTTCCACATGAGAGAGAGAGAGTGTAGTTCTTGCCTTTGGTGCCTTTGCCCCTAGTTCCATCCATTTTGCTGCAAATCAGAGGATTTCACTCTTTTTTTTTCTTTTTTTTTTAAGAGAGAATTTTTTTTCTTTTTTTTTTTTTTTTTTTTTTTAGTTTTTTTTTCAGTGAACACAACATCTTTTGTTTTGTATGTGATGCTGAGAATCGAACCCGGGCCGCACGCATGCCAGGCGAGCACGCTACCGCTTGAGCCACATCCCCAGCCCCAAATCACAGGATTTCACTCTTATTTGTGGCTGAGTAATACTGCCTTGTGTATTTGCACCACCTCGTTAAATCCATTCATCTGTTGATGGGCACCTAACTTGATTCCCTGCTTTATCTATTCTGAGTAGTATCTGAATATCTCAGTAATCTTGAGTGGGCAGGGATCTCTTTGCTGTGCAGATTCTATTTTCTTTGAATATACATTCAGAAGTGGCATGGCTGGATCCTATGGTAGATCTAGTTTTAGTTGTGTCAGGAAGTGTTCTTCATAGTGGTTTTACTAATTTGCATTCCCACCAAAAGTGTATGAGTCCCTTTTTCCCCACCTCCTTATTATTTGGTTTTTTGTTTTTTATTATGAGGTGAGATGGTGTCTCATTGTAGTTTTGATTTGCAGTTCCCTGATAGCTAATGAAATTGAGCATTTTCTCCACATATTTGTTGGCCATTTTTATTTCTTCCTTTGAGAAGTGTTTATTCAGATCATTGGCCCACTTTTAAACTGGATGACTTGGTTTTTTGTGGTGAAGTGTTTGGGTTCTAGACATGAGAACTCTGTTGATAGATGGCTGATGAATATTTTCTCCCTTTCTGGAGATTTTCTCTTCACTCTGTTGATGGTTGCCTTTGCTGGCAGATGTTTCCCTGTTTGTCAATTTTGCTTCTTTTCCTGTGTTTTGGGGTCTTATTCATAAAAATATTGCCTACACCTATATCTTGAAGTGTTTCCTTAGGTTTCCTTCAGCTAGTTTGAGATTTTCAGTCTTATATTGGGTTCTTTGTTTTATTTTGAGTTGATTTTTGTAAAAGGAGAGACAAAGGGGTCAAGTTTCAGTCTTCTGCCTGTGGATATTCAGTATTCCCGGAACCGGTCCTTGAAGAAGCTGCCCTTTCTCCACTGTTTTTTTGGCATGTTTGTTGATAATTATTTGGCTGTAGATGTGAATGTATTTCCGATCCCTCTGTTCTGTTCCACTGACCTCAGTGTCTCTTCTGATGGCAGTACTGCATTGTTTTGGTTACTTTGATTATGGGGTATGTCTTAAAATCAAGAATTGTGATACCTCCAGCTTTGTTCTTTTTGCTGAAGATTCTTTTGTGTTTCCATTTGAATTTTAGGATGTTTTTTCTAGTTCTGTGAAGAATGACATTGGTATTTCAATGGGGGATTGGATTGAATCTGTAGATTTCTTTGAGTAGTATGGACGTTTAATAACTTTAAGGGCTCATATACATACACATGGAATTTTTTTCCCATTTTTGTGTCTTTTCAAATTTCTTTCATCAGTGTTTTATAATTTTTATTATAGAGGTCTTTTACATCCTTGGTTAAATTAAGTTCTAGATTTTTTTGTAGCTACTGTGAGTGTAAATGCTTTCCTATTATCTTTCTCAGAAAGCTCATTATTGGTGTATAAGAAACTATTGGTTTTGGTTTTGGTTTTTAATCAGGAATTGAACCCAGGGGTACTTAATCACTGAGCCACATCACCAGCCCTTTTTTATATTTTTATTTTGAGACAAGGTCTTGCTAAATTGCTTACAGCCTTGCTACTGCTGAGGCTACATTTGAACTTGTGATCCTCCTGCCTCAGCCTCCCAAGCTGCTGGGATTACAGGCATGTGCCACAGCACCTGGAAAAACTATTGATTTTTGCCTGTTAATTGGTATCATACAACTTTACTAAATTCATCTATCAGCTCTAATAGTATTTTGATGGAGTTATTGGATTATACTATGTATAGAATTATATCATCTGAAAATAGGGATAATTTGACTTCTTACCTTCCTATTATATGTTTTATTACTTTCTCTTATCTAACTCCTCTAGCTAAAATTTTCTGGTACAACATTGAATAAGAATGGTGAGAATGGACACCCTTGTCTTGTTCCCAATGTTAGAATAAATGCTTTTAGCTTTTCCACATTCAATATGTCAGCTGTGTGCTTGTCATATATAGCTTTAAATATGTTGAGGATGATTCTTCTATACCTAATTTGTTCAGAGCTTTTGTTATGAAGGGATATTGAATTTTTTTAACATTGTTTTAATTGTGGATAGTCCTTTATTTTATTTATTTATATGCAATACTGAGAATCGAACCCAGTGCTTCACACATGCCAGGCAAGTGTGCTACCACTGAGCCCCAACCCCAGCCCCAGCCCCAGGGATATTGAATTTTATCATATGTTCTAGAAAGAATCTTTCATGGCAAGACAAACTCAGAATACCAGCATACAGAGAAGTGGTGATTTACCAAAGCCTCAGAATAAACTTATGGTATGTATTTCATGATCTCACTAATATGTGGAATCTAAAATAGTCAAATTCATGAAAATAGAAAGTAGGATGGTAGTTTTCAGGAACTGTCAGGTAGGGGTAAATGGAGAAATGTTGGTCAAAGTGTACTAAATTTCAATTATGTGGGATGAATGAGTGAGTTCTGGAGATCTAACCATGATGAAAGTAGTTAGAAATATTATACTGTATATTGTGTATGCTTGTAATTTGCTTAAAGAATAGATTTCAAATTAAATCTTCTCAACACACACATTTATGTATGCACACAAAATAGTAACTGTTATATTAATTAGCTTGGTCATGGTAATCATTGATAGATAGATAGATAGATAGATAGATAGATAGATAGATAGATAGATATGGACTTCAAGTTCTATGCCTTAAATAAATACAGTTTTTATATATCTCAAGAAATCTGTTTTTTTAAAGGTCCATGGTGGGAGCAGAAGTCAGCCCATGGAACTTTCCACGTGTTCAGGGAACTGTTGGTGGTCCACATACCTAGGGTAATCATTCCTTTCACTTGTATTTTGTGTTTTCAAAGAGCTTTCACATACACCATTTTGTTGAATCCTCACAACAACTCTGGTAGGAATTACTATCTTGAATTTGTAAATGAGGAAAACAAATCAAAGAAAGAATATGCACTTCTGCAAAGCAATATAGTTTTTCTTTGTTCTTTTGATATATACATGACATTAGAGTGTATTTTGACTTGTACATACATGGAGTATAATCTGTTCTAACACCATCTTCTTGTGGTTGTACATGATGTGGAATTTCACTGTGGTGTATTCATATGTGAACATAAGAAAGCAATGTCGGATTCATTCCACTGTCTTTCGAATTCCTTTCCCCAGTCCCTTCCCTTCATTCCCCTTTGTCTGATCCACTAACTTCTATATCAAGCAACACACTTTTAACGACTCATGAATGGAACTGAAATTTTGATCTTTGAACTCCCAGTCCAGCATACTCCTTTTCTCACAGCTGAGTTCAGAGGCTTGATCTCCTACTCTGAGGATGTAGTTAAGTGGCATAACTAGCATCGTTTCTTTTGACATTGGGAGCATACAATCCTAGGCCATCCCAGCTGGAGAATAGTGTAAGAATTTCTTGAATATGAGGGAGATTAGACTATAAAATTAAAGAATTATAAATTATTTGACTAAAAATAGCTTTAAATGCAATTTGCTATGGGATAGTTAAAGAATAAGAAGCCCAAGAATCATGAAGGCAGCATAAGTATTTTTTCTTCTTCTTACCAGTGAGAGGAATAATGGGTACCATCTGCTAACGGCTGGGTAGCCATCTGGCTTCAAAATTTTCTCTTTCTGAATGGTATTCTGGTTGTTTCTGACTGCCATCTGTTCATTTTCTTAGTTCTCTTTCTCCTCCTAGCATTGCTGTTCAGTTGACCAGCTTCAACATCTGAAATAAAACTTTCCCACTTTCATTTTCACTGGTTCATTTGTGTGGATCATATACAGACACCACTATTGAAATTAAGTGGCTTACTTGTTTTTCTTGTTTTCTGATCCTTTGCCTCTGGTCTTATGCAATACGAAATCCCCACTGCCTACCACACTAACTAGACCATAGTCAGTTCTAGACTATATTGATAGTAATAATTTATTAAATGAATAAATTCTCAAGCATACTTTCGAAGTCTACAACAAGTGTGTTACAGTCATTGCCTTTTTTAATACTAGTAAAATTCTACAAGGTACCTTCTTGGTTTTGTTCACAACCATCTCTAGCACTCAGAGTCATCCCTGGGAGAGTTTAGGCACTCAAATTGTTTTTAACAAAATAAACATTGGAAGTATTAATTCACATTTTATTGCTGAAAAATTAAGTATGGAGATCTTTAATAACTTTTCACCAGCTGATAAATATTGATCCTAAGATTATAACTCAAGTGTCTTCATTCCCAAATACCGTAGTTTTTGCACAATACCAATTTTTTTTCTCTCATATTGCTCCCAAGAAACAGCTGATCATGCTGCTGGAGGTGCTAAGCTAGAGAAGGTAGGACAAAATAAAGGAAAGGCAAGAGCTTCAGCCCTGAGGACACTTGTGAAACTTCCCATTCTGAAAAAATCAAACCTAAAACATAGACAGTGGTGAGAGGAAGTGGGTGTGTGGGAGACACACACACAGAAACAGGAAAAACAGACTCAGACTATTGAATAGGGAACGCAAGGGAGAACGGAAGGGGAAATAAAAATGAAACTGCATGTAGACACTTCCTTAAGAGTCGCATGCTAGCATCAAAAGCATAACAAGCATTGATGGAGAAAAGGGAGCTAGAGGCTGTGAACACCATGGACATGCTCTCTGTACATTCTACAGTTAAAGAAGAGCGCACCTATGTTAAGGTCATATAGCAGAGTCAGACAATCTAAAAATAGGATTTAAAGATTCCCACACCACTTCACAGTGGATACATACTTACTGTGCTCACTAAATTAAAACAGTATGATAAAGGAAGGGAAAGGCAGGACATTTATCCCTGAAGACATTTGCGAACCTCCTCTCCCAGAAAGTCAAACCTAAAACATCGACAGAGAAAGTACCCATAATCCAGTCTCCAGTCTATATATGACCTGACAATTCCATGTATGCCTATCTGTACCAGGTTATATGTACAAAAATGTTAACAAATGGCATTATTTATAATGACCCCAACTGAAAACATTTTATCAATCTAGTACTATATTTGTATTTCTTTAAATGTAAATTCTGTAACTTTGTTTAGTTATGTTTTGAAAAATACTCATTTGCTTGATTCTATACATTTTCTTCTTTTTACCTTTGTACATTTGCAAGGGATAATTTCTTCAGTGCTATCTTCTATTTTACTAACTGTATTTTCAACTCTATCTGCTCTGCTACTTATCCACTAATGTTAATATTAATGACAAATTTCTCATTTCTTAGTGATTCAATATTTTATTTGTTTCTTTGTTTACGTTGGGGATTAAACCCAGGGCCTCACACATTCTAAGCCCACATACTACCACTGAGCTACACCCCCCCCGCACAATTCTTTTTTTTTTTTTTTAATCCTCCCATTCCTTTTATCATACTCTCTGTTTTTCATTGTGGTTTCTGTTTCTTCCCTTACCCATTAAATATTATGGGTATATATACTATCTCACTTTATTATCTTCTTTTTAGGGGGGAGTGCCATGGATTGAACTCAGGGGCACTTGACCACTGAGACACATCCCAGCCCTATTTTGTATTTTATTTAGAAAGAGGGTCTCACTGAGTTGCTTAGCACCTCACTTTTGCTGAGGCTGACTTTGAACTCACGATCCTCCTGCCTCAGCCTCCCAAATCGCTGGGATTACAGGCATGGGCCACTATACCCAACATATTATCTTCAATTCTAGAGATGTGAAATTCTTAATTGTAACTGCTGGTTCTTTTCTCAATGTAACTTGTCCTTTTTATTGTGTTCTTATCTTTACAGAAAGTTTTGTTAGTGCTTTTTAAAGTTTCTCCCTATGGAAGCTCTATCTACCATAGGCTACCAAAAAAAAAAAAAAAGAAAAAAAAACCCATTTAGAACAATTTTGCAATTGCTGCTACCAAAGCCCTTAGAAAGTCAATGGCCTTGGACCAATTCTTTTGTTAATTTCTCAGCTTGTGGTTCACTCTCTAGGCAGACAACAAAATATTGCATCATCAAAACAGTGCATGTCATTAGGCCTGTGGGCTTTCTTTCTCCAGGATTTTTTTTCATTTTACCCAAGTGAGTTTTCTCATCAACCCCAGGGCCAGTGGACAAAGGACTTTACACCTATTAAAGTATCTAGCTTTATGGAGAGGACTTCTTTTTCAGGGTGCCACTTCCTACTATCCAAGGCTAAATCTCCTGTCCCTACTTGGACATTAGAAAGCTGCACTGAGCACAAAGGAAAAACCAGAATCAAAATACCCATAAACTGACCCTCTCTCAGCTCACTCTTACCATTTTGAGTTTTTCTGTTCCTTTGTTATATGCAGGCTCCTTTGATCCTAACCAGTTATTTCAAATCTTCAGATTACATTTAGGTCAACATTTATAGGTCTTTGAAGTATGCATTGAGATAGGTGGGGAAAGTCATAAATCATAAAGATGTGTGAAAGTAAACGGAAACCTGTGCGATTCCATAAAGATACCATCAACATGTAAAAAAAAAAAAAAAGATAAGTGGGCAATTTCTAATATCTCACTATGCCTACTGCCAGAAATAGTCCACTGTAATGTTTGATGTTTCATTATTCTGAGCACCTTGATTGAAAAGGAGCACTTAAAATTATCTCCTGTCCATAAGAGGTCATTCAGAATGGGGAAAGATCTTAAGTTGCAAAAATAAGGAAAGATTTAAGAGATGTCTAAGTTGTGTATCAAGATCTATTATAAAGTCAAAGAAATCCCTAGCTTCTCATTTGCTTCAGCTAGTGACATTAGGACCAGGGTGTGAAAGTTACCCTGAAATTTAAAGACAGATTTCAGCTCAACACAGAATGAGAAATTTGTTTCCTTGTTAGAGTTTTCCAATAATGAATGATCTGATTTTTTATGAACTCTGCAAATAGAGAGGTCCATATTGGACCTGGATGACCATCTGCCAAATGTGCTATTGAAGAATTGCATGGAATGGGTTTTCCAATTCAGAGATTATTTTGACTTTGTAAAAAAAAAAAAAAAAAAAAAATTCTAACTCCATAGGTTCGGCTTTCATGGTCTGTGGCTCAGGTGACCCGAAAATCTTAGTTTATAGCTTAGTCATATCAGGGGTGGGAGGCAAGCCTTAACAACCAATAAAATGGAACAAAGGGCTTAGAACAGCCAAAAGATGAAACGAAACACTTCGACAGCTGCCTTCTCAGAATCTCCGACTTTGATTTCAAAGAGAGGGAGCAACTGTCATTTCAAAGGTTTTCTCTTTACCCTTCATGACTCACATTTTACAAAGCAAATACCCTTTAAAGAGTAAACACTATGTAAGAGACACGTAGCTACCAATGCCAGAGGTTTCTATAAACTATATTTTGCAATGTTTCTCAAACTTTCGTTCCTCTAGTTTCATTCTCTCCTTTCTCCTCCTCTTTTTCTTCTTCCTGTCTCCCTCTCAGCATTTTCCTCCTCCTATCATTTACCTTTTCTTTTCTCAGTTGCATGACATCTATATTCACATAGCCAGGTCATTCTATCCTCCTTCCTACTCCCAATTCTTCTCCTCTCCTCTTCCCACTTCATTGTCTCTTCCCTCCCCATTCTGCCCTCACTCCTAACTAGGATACTCACATCCCAAATGGAAATGTACTCGTATTATTATAGGAACTAAAAGCTCTGCCAAGTGGCCCAGAAACAGGTTTTCTACCCTGGTCTCTCTGACAGAGCCTGGCCTTACTCCTCTGGATAGTTCCTGTTCCATTCACAGTCTACAACCACAATGTAGGTTTCAGAGAAGATGCTGTGCCAACCAAGGTTCATATCAATGAGGGGGAAGGGGGACATACTTCTGTGTCACATCTACTGGTGTGCTTGGAGCAAGAATGGTTTGGAACATTCAAGTGAGACTAGACATCGAAGCAAACAATAATGCCAGAGGTTTTTTTTTTTTTTTCATTATGACACTAAGAGAAAGCAAGCAAAAAGATCTGATTAGCTTTTCCTCCAGCCTCCACTTTTAAAGGTGGAAATGCTGTGGAATATAGGAGCTTTTTAAAAAGAATTAAAACAAGCTTCTTCACTTTATGGGGAAGTCATTTATCTCTCCCCATTTATGAAATGAGAATCTCATATCAGGATTATGTATAAGATTAGAAATTGTGTATAAATCGCCCAGCACATAATACTTGGTATCCTTTAGTTGAATCTTAATTCCATGTCTCGAAGTAACACACTCCAACTTCTCCAACTTATCCATTCCCATCCCCAGGCTAATTCCAAGTCACCCACTGCCTCTCATGCATTTAACCCAGGAACCCCTCACATAACCAGCCCCTCACTACCCAATGTGAGCTGAGTTCCATTTTCCATTAAACCTTGTGAATATCTATTACATTTCTACCACACTGTCGCTACCTACTAGACTGTCTCCGCAACTAGTCTATAAATTTCCAGAGGATGGAGACCTCCCCATTTACATCAATTTACTCAATGCCAACCACAGTGTTAAACACATTACAAGTCCTCTGCTGTTTTTTATTATTATTATTAAAGTCCTGTTTTTAAAATATGCTCATGTAAACTTAGCTGAGCCCACTTTATTTTCAATTACATGTGAGAAGAACTGTTCTGGTAAGTCAATTGCTATGGTCATCTAAAATCCTAATTCCACACAGTTCTCGCCCAACCAAAAAGTCCTCAGAATGCAAGTGTTTGTGTTCTATGCACTTTTCCTCTAAAGCAGTTTTCAAACTATTACAATTAAAAAAGCTGTAAAATGAGCCAAGAGCAGTGTAACACACTTGTAATCTCAGCTACTCAGGAGACTGAGGCAGGAGGATTGCTAAATTCAAGGCCTGGGCAACTTAATAAGACCCTAACTGAAAATGAAAAATAAAAAGGACTGGGGATATAGCACAATGGTAGACAGCCCCCGAGTTCCATCCCCAGTATGGGGCACTGGTCGGGTGGACAGAATTCCTATTATAGACAAACAAGTCCTTTTCCTTTTGAACTTGACTCTTGACTTCTGACTCTTGACCCTAAATCTTTTTTGTTGACATCTCTCTCCTCATAAGAGAATACTCCTCATAAAAGCAGAGATCATAGTGAGTTTTCTTCTCCTCTGTATCTCCCAGCACTCAGACCAGTATCTAGCGTTATTGAATGAAAGAACAGCTGAATTCAATTACCACTTGGTGTTGAAGAACAAGTATACTCACTGACTAAAAAGCATTTTTCACAGAAAGTTTAGTGAAAACTGACTAAATGAAGATCAAATATTGGTTTCACATTGCCTCACTCTGCTATTTCAGGATATTCTAGATTGCCTTTCAATTTTATCTTTAGTTGCAAAGTTTCATTTTCCCTTTGGGTGGTTAATGGTTTCTCAGCCAAGTTGCTAATAATCTGCTATCAAACACTTACTTATATGTAGAAAAAAAAGTCTGTTAAAAGAACTTAATTGATGAATTATCACTATATTAATAGTCAAGAATTACCACCTTATATAATTTTTGGTCAAAGTCTAACCTTTAAACCTTTATAATGTCAGGTTAAAAGATATTATGAAGATATTAGAAGATATTATTAAGATATTAGAAGAAAATATGATTGAAAAGACAGTACTCTCATCTGAAAGTGCAAAATGGCTAAATGGATAAAATAGGTAAACATACTAACCTTTTTTCACTTTTTCCAAGGGTGTATATGAATATAAAAACCCATATTTGCATTATTGCACAAATTATAAAAGTAGAGACCAGAATGTTTTCAAATTTCTAGTCACAGGAAGCTGCAGTGGCTTCAGAAGGAACATACTCTGTAGGAAACCATGACAAGTAAAAGATTGACGCCTGGAGTGGTGGTGCCTAGAATCAGATCTGAGGGGACAGGGAAGGACCACGGGTCAGAAAGTGAAGAAAGAGGGGAGACTGGGAAGCAACTTGGAAACAGTTGTGGGATTTGGGTCATGAGCAATGAGAGGACCTTAGAGGCCTGTCCCCACCTGTCTGGCTGTTGGCTTTATTGTGGGAAGCAGAGGAGAATCAGAGCTGAGGAGATCAGACAGGCTGCCCAGGAAGTCCTGGTCTCAATACTAAATCTAACTCACACCCGCTGGCTCAACTTAGACCAGACGCAAGTTCTCTGAATCCCAATCTTTTTCATCTGGAAAGTAGGGACAATTAATTCTCCCCACAGCTATGATGTTTGGATTGATTATATTGTTGCATCTATTAGATATATCACATAGTGGACAAAGGTATCCAAAATGTCCACCATTAAGTTCTTGAGTCCCCTTTCACCCTCAGACCTACCCTATACCAGTTTTATCATCTTAACTTGTTAAGTCTCATCATCCCTTATTAGAAACTTAAATTAAGTAACAAATATACCACTTATGATTACTTTTCAGAAAAGTACTAGGTGAATTATTAGAGCATTTGAATATATATTCTCATATAAATGTGTATATATATATATATATATATATATATTCCATATATATTTCACATGGAAATATACACATATAAAGGATACATAAGCTCTAGATTATGATTTCCAACCTATTTTAATATATACCTATATATAAAGGATACATAAGCTCTAGATTAAGATTTCCAACCTATTTTAATGCACTTGTGTGGATTTACTTGAAATATCCATGAAAGTGAAAACTTGGGAGTTAAAGGGACAATCACTGGCACCTCCATTCCTACAGTTTTTTAGGCAAAAATACTTGGGAACCATTCTTCACTCTCTTTCTACAGTCCACATCCTAGCCCATCAACTCTACCTTTAAAGTCTATCCAACTTCCTGGGCGGCTCATCACCTCCACCACTGTTACCCACTATCACTGATTTGTTTTTGTGGGGGGTTTTCTCCACTCAGACTCAATCACCTCCTTGTTGATCTGACTCAGCTTTGCTGTCCTTTATCTTGACAAAAAGAGAGACTTTTAAAATATGTCAGCTCAAACTGATCATCTGCTCTGAAACTTCCAGTGGCTCATATCCCACTCAGTAGAATCCAGAGCCTTTACTATGGGCTTTGGGATGTGGGACCCTGCCATGCCTCCTGGACTCCTGCACTTCTCCTTGTCACTCACTTGATAACTGTCCCATAGGCCCTCTTTACTATTCCTCAAAACTACCAGTTCACCGTCACCTCGCGACCCATGCCGTTTCTCTCAACCTAGAATACTCCACCCCCAGCTATCAGCATGGCTCCCCCACCCATCTCCTTCAGGACCTACTTGAACTGCATCTTCTCCATGAGCCTGTCCTGACTTTTACCAAGCACCTCCTCCTCTGTCCCACTCTATGCCCTGACATGCTTTTCCCCCCTGAAGTAGGACAGAAGAGGCTGGACACCAGAGGGATTTTCAGGAAGCAGGTTTACTGACTGCAGGTTCAAGGGTGGCTCTCAACTAGGAATTCTTCCTCTGAACAAACATTTTAGAAATTCTTTAAACTTTATACCCAGGGTATGTTTGGGAGTGAGGAGGGCTTGAAGGTTTACAGGCCAAGTGCTCTCTTTTCCATCCCCTAGTACCAGAGATAGGCTTCACAAGTTATTTTTACCAAGAAAACAGGGATAATATCTTTTACAACAAGCTTGCAGACTCAACTTTGCCACACCTTTTGTGTGCAAACCTGTCATTTGCAAGAAAAAGGAAAGTACCAACCACAGACATCCTGCTGATTTGACAACAGGAGAAGCTTATGGCAAGGGTCTGGGCGGGTGGGGTCTCTGGCCTGTTTCACCATAATGTTTATAACCACCTGCTCTCATGTATATTGCATGCCTAGTCGTTCGTTGTTCATCACCCTACACTGGAATGTAAATACCGTGAGGTCAAGGACTTTGTGTGTCACCCAGCACCTAGTATTATTAATATTACAAAGTGTATCTTGGGCCATCAATAAAATATTTGTCATATAAGTTTATTGAACAAAATACGAGACTGTATTCCTCGATTGAGTGTAAATAATAGTTAGATATTGAAAATAAAGTGTTAGCTAGGAATGGTGGCGCCCTCCTGTAATCCCAGCAACTCCGGAGGCTGAAGGCAGGCCTTCCTAAGTTAGAGGATTGCTTCAGCAATTTAGGGAGACTCGGTGTCAAAATTAAAAAAATTTAAAGGCACAGTAGGAAGGAGGTGGCAGTGACCCTGGCCAGCATAAGGTGTGACAGCGAAGTGGTAAATCTTCCTGGCAGCTCACAGCACTGTGGAGCAGGAACCCAGAGGAGCCCGCCTGCCCCTAGAGGCTTCTAGAGCGCCTTCCCCTCCCTGCCATCCTCTAACGGTGGAACCTTATGAAATGTTACAACAACAAAGCCACCATTGATCTTTAGCTAGTGGAGTTTTAAGAGTGTTAAAAATCTGTAATGGACAGTTAAGGGAATTACCAGAGAGAGAACCCATTATTATTACCTGTGACTCCAAATAGATTTTACTATAGATTTTGTATTTATCAAATGAACTTAAAGGAACAAATCACAGTTGAAGTTTGGGTGGAAGAGCCTTCCACTGTTATTCCCCCTCTGGTTTTTGCTGTTTACCTCCCTTTGTTGAACCGACATCTTCATAAGCTTTTAGCAGGTAAATGTTGAACACTTTAGCTTCATACTCCAAATAGAATCAGATTCGGTGGATTTGGGCGACTGACTTGCCTGTTTTCTTTCAGTCTTTTTCCACAACTATTATCTACTGCCTCAACTTGGTTTGTAAGTAAAACCTGGAAAACCTAAAAAATGAATGTTTTGCTGTTTATTTGGAAATAATACTGAAAATATTGTCATTTTGGTGAAGAAAATCAATTTTGTATGGTTTATTTCAGTCCAAATAAAATGTGAATTTTGCTTTAAAAACTAAATAAAATAAAAATTAAAAAGGACAGCCCAGTACTGTCTCGAACACCTGTCATCCCAACAACTCAGAAGGCTAAGAAAGGAGGATGGCAAGTTCAAAGCCAGCCACAGCAATTTAGCAAAGCTTAAGTAATTTAGCAAGACCCTGTCTAGAAATTAAATATAAAAAGAGCTGGAATTAAGCACCCTTGAGTTCAATCCCCAGTATCAAAAACATAAAAATTATAAAGGACTGGGGATGTAGCTCAGTGGTAAAGCACACCAGGCTTCAACCCAATAACCAAAAGAAAGAACAGTCTTTCACTTTCAATAACTAAAGTAAAATACATGGTTTAACTTTAAGTAAAGTACATGGCTTAAATGTGTATGACAAACTGTACAATATTTGTTTGCAAGGTTATGCCAGTCAGTTAATGTTTGGCAATGACATAATGAATAACAGTGGGGGCGGCAGGGAACCTGGCTAACGTCAGCATACAAAATGCCAAGTTGAATTATGCAAGCACCTTCAGTTGGATGACTTTTGCATAAGTTCGAAGAGGGGCAAATTTTTAAATTTTTAGTGAATATAGGTAAACAAATTCATCTCCTCCTATTTAATTTGATCATTAACTTTTTGCTTTTGGGCAAAAATTTACAAAACTAGCTATGTAATTGAGAAAATGTAATTAACTGTATTGATCTCAGTTTCCCCAATTGTAAAGTGAAAATGTTACTCTCTATTTCATTTGGACTTTTCTGACTATTTTTAAAAGATGATGTAAAGTGCTTAGCATGATGTCTAGCACAAACTAAGCATCAATAAATAGCTGGGTTTTTTTATTGTATGCTGTGGCATAGTAAGAAAGTTAGTTGTTCCCAGTTTCTGGCAGAGTTCCTAAAACCCTTCCAACTTCCTCAGTGACAAGGTCAACAGGAAAGCCTTTTGTTTAAATAAGGAGACTTTTTTTTTTTTTTAAATGGGATCTTGCAATGTTGCCTGGGCTCGTCTCAAACTCCTGAGCTCAAACATTCCTCCTGCATCAGCCTCCCAAGTGCTTAAATTACAGGCATGTGCCACAATGCCTGGCTATGAGGTGACTTGTGGTGGGCTCCTAGATAGCTTCAGGCTGGGGGATTATTCACGAGAAAGACCAACCCTTGATTAGAAGCTTGGACATTTCAGCCCAACCCCCCATAACCTCTAAGGAGGGGAGAAGGGCCAGAGATGGAGTTAATGGTTATCAACAAAGGTTACTCACTAGTTGTTATTAACTCAAAAAGATAAACACCAAAAAAACAAATAATCTATCAATAAACGGGCCAAGGACCTGAAGAGACACTTCTCAGAAGATGATATACAATCAATCAACAAATATATGAAAAAAATGTTCATCATTGCTAGCAACTAGAGAAATGCAAATCAAAACCACTCTAAGATTTCATCTCACTCCAGTCAGAATATTGGCCATTATGCACACAAACAAAAATAAGTGTTGGCGAGGATGTGGGGGAAAGGTATACTCATACACTGCTGGTGGGGCTGAAAATTGGTGCAGCCAATATGGAAAGCAGTATGGAGATTTCTTGGAAAATTGGGAATGGAACCATCATTTGACCCAGATAGCCTCTCCTTAGTCTATACCCAAAGGACTTAAAAACAGCGTACTACAGGGACACAGCCACATCAATGTTTATAGCAGCACAATTCACAATAGCTAAACTGTGGAACCAACCTAAATGCCCTTCAATAAATGAAAGGATTAAAAAATGTGACATATATACACAATGGAATATTACTCAGCATTAAGAGACAATAAAATCATGGCATTTGCTGGTAAATGGATGGTGTTGGAGAAGATAATGCTAAGTGAAGTTAGCCAATCCCAAAAAAAAAAACAAATGCCAAATGTTTTTCTCTGAAATAAGGAGGCTGACTCATAGTGGGGTAGGGAGGAATAGATGAACTCTAGATAGGACAGAGGAGTGGGAGGGGGCATGGGGTTAGAAATGATGGTGGAATGTGATGGACATTAGTATCCAAAGTACATGTATGAAGACACAAATTGGTGTGAGTATACTATGTATATAACCAGAGATATGAAAAATTGTGCTCTATACGTGTAATAAGAATTGTCATGCATTCTGCTGTCATAAATAAATAAATTTTTAAATTCAGGCCTACATGGAAAAAATCCATCAATGTCAGGGTTCTAGGAGCTTCTAAATTCCCAAACACATCCATGGGAGGGTGACAACCCCCGCTCCACCAGGAGTGAGGCTCCTGTCTCAGAGCTATTCTAGACCTTGCCCTATGTATCTCCTTATCTGTTCAGTTGTATGCTTTATAATTATTTGTGTATAATAGTCCATATAGCATATTCTGAGTTCTGTGACTCATTCTGGCAAATTTTCAAACATGAAAGGAGGGGTAGGATAGGAGAACCCTTTGTAGTCAAAGTCAGAAGTGTGGGTAACCTGGGGACAGTCTTAAAGGAATGAGCCCCTAAACCTGTGGGGTCTGACACTAACTCCTAGTGTCAGAATTGAACTGAATTATAGGACATCTGGTTGGTACTGAAAGAGCTCAAGAAGTGATATGGAAAAAGACCTCATGTATTTGGTGTGAGAAAACACACACACACACACACACACACACACACACACACACACACACCATGCACAGACACATGCACACATTATAATGTGCATTATTATGTGCACTGAACCCAATCACATGGTAAGTGCTTTCAGAAATTTGGAAGGCTGAGGGTTAAATTTTAGACCTAGTCAATTGTTTTCAAAGATAACCACATCCTTATCCACAGAATTTGTGCCTGTTTTAGGTTAACTGGCAAAGGGAAATTAAGATTGCAAATAAAATCAAGGTTGCTAACCAGCTGACCTTAAAATAAGGAGAATATTTTGGATTACTCAGGCAGAACCAATGTAATCACAAGGATAGTTAAAAATAAGAGCGAAGCAGAAAGGTAAAAGATGGCAGCACAAGGATTCTGCCCAACATTCCTGACTTTGGAGATGGAGAAAACATAAGCCAAGAAATGCAGACAGCCTCTTAAAGCTAGAAAAAGTTATTGTCCCTCAGAACCTCCAGAAGGAACAGCCCTGCTGAAACCCAGATTTTAGCCCAGTGGGACTCATTTCATATTTCTCACCTCCAGAAATGCAAGTTAATAAATTTGGTTGTTTTTAAGCCACTGCCTCAAATTGTCTATCCCTGAACCTTTTTTTTTTTTTTTTTATTGTTGGTCGTTCAAAACATTACACAGTTCTTAATACATCATCTTTCACAGTTTGATTCAAGTGGGTTATGAACTCCCAACTTTACCCCGTATACAGATTGCTGTATCACATCAGTTACCCTTCCATTGATTGACATATTGCTTTTCTAGTGTCTGATGTATTCTGCTGTCAGTCCTATTCTCTACTATCCCCCCTCCCCTCCCCTCCCCTCCCCTTTTCTCTCTCTACCCCTTCTACTGTAAATCGTTTCTTCGATTTGTATTATCTTGTCTTACCCCTCCTTTCCTCTTATATATCATTCTCACTCCCTTTCCCTCCCACCTCTCATCCCTGTTTAATGTAAATCTTCTTCTCAAGCTCTTCGTCCTTACCCTGTCCTTGTTTACTCCCCTTATATCAAAGGGGTCATTTGGTATTTGTTTTTTAACGATTGACTAGCTTCACTTAGCATAATCTGCTCTAATGCCATCCATTTCTATCCCTGAACCTTATAGCCCTTTTTAAATCAAGAGCCCAACTCATATCTCCTATTTTAACAGTACATTAAAATTGACTTTGGACACCTTCATATTATTCACAACTTTCAAATCACTTACATTGTCCCCCTTTCCACTACAAACTCTTTCTGTAGACCTGCACTACCAAATACGGTAGCCAAATACGGTACCTTGTAAAATACAACATGCACAAATGGAGATTTGTTAAGCGCAGAATATGTGCCAGGTTTTGAAAATTCAAACATATAAAATAATGTAAAGTATCTCACTAATAAATATTTATTTTTATTTATTATTTGGTACCATGGATTAAACCTAGTGGTGCTTAACCACTAAACAACTTTTCTGGTCCTTTTATTTTGAGACAGGGTCTTGCTAAATTGCTTAGGGCCTTGTTAGGTTGCTGAGGCTGGCTCTGAACTTGTGATCCTCCTGATTCAGCCTCCCAAGCCACTGGGATTGCAGGCATGGCGGCCACTGCACTGAGCGCTAATAATTTTTAAAATATTGATTAGATGTAGGAATTACATTGTAGATGTTAAATATATAATTAAAATTCATTGTTCCTGGTTCCTTTTACCTTCTTAACATGACTACTGGAAAAAATTTTATTGTATAATGGTTCACACTATATTTCATTAGACCCATTCTAACATCAAATTTTAAATTAGTGCCTTGCGTCCATCATTCCTTGCATGCTATGGTCTACCCTATGTCTGACCTAAGACACTACTAGCCCTCTGTCAACCATACAGAAAATCTGACCACAGACAACAATGTTGCTTGAAGGCAACTGTGCCCAATTTGCACAACTGCCACTGCTCTACCAAGAGTGTGGCCTCACAATTTTGGCAATGCTATTCTATCTTGTCAGTCCCACTTGACATTCTCTTAAGTGTCTATAGGAGAAATAAAGTACTACAAAATGTTTTTTTTCTTTTACCAACCCTTACACTTTTGACTCCTTTCCACAGCCTTGTTTAAACAGTTTAAGTTTACAACTTAAAAACATTTTATTGAAGCTGGGCATAGTGATACATCTGTAATCTCAGCTACTCCAGAGGCTGGGCAAGAGGATGACAAGTTTGGGGCCAGCCTGGGCAACTTAGCAAGACCCTATCTGTTATGGTTTGATTATGAGGTGTTCCCCAAAAATTCATGATTAGATTATAAAATCTGTACTCTAATCAGATTAATCCATTTGATGGATTAATAATTTGAAAGGACTACTGTACTAGGAGATAATTATAGTTATACATAGGTAGGATGTGGCTGTAGGCAGGTCACTGGAAGTGTGCCATTGGGGATTATATATCTTGTCCCCAGCTTCTGTGCTCTCTGCTTCCAGACCTCTGAACAGCGTCCCTCTACCACCACATCCCACAATGTTGTGCTTCACCTTAGGCCCAGAGTAATGGTGTCAGCTGACCATGAACTGAACCTCTGAAACAGTGAACCAAAATCTACTCTTCCTCCTCCAAGTTGTTTTTGTCAGGCATTTTGGAAACAATGATGGAAAGCTGGCTAACACACCGTCTCAAAATTTTTAATACAGCTGGATATGTAGCTCAGAGATGAAATGCTCCTCGGTTCAATCCCCATGCTGACCCTTTACGCTGCATATTTTAAGTCTTCATATGTGTACAGATAAAAGGAAGGAGAGAAATCTGTAAAATGTTAATAGTGTTTTCTTTGGCAAAGATATAAATAGGTGAGTTTTGTTTTAAAATTTTATGATTTTTCCAAAATGTTTGGGGAGAAACTTCAATTATTATCAAACAGCCAAGCCTTATAAAACATAGCAAGCAAAAAGACTATTTCTGGGGCTGAGGTTGTAGCTCAGAGATAGAGAGCTTGCTTGGCATGTGTGAAGCACTGGGTTTGATCCTCAGCACCACAAAAATAAATAAATAAATATTGTGTCCACCTATTTAAAAAAAAAAAAAAAAGACTATTTCCCACAGCTATGAAGAAGAAAGAAAAAGTAGATTTCCTGTGAATATTATTAACCCAAGACCCAAATGTTACCATTCAAACTGCTGGCTGAAGTTAGCTAACACGTTCATGATCATGTTGGCATGATCTTAGCCGTGTTCAATAGTCACGATCATAGACATGCTGTGGTTTGAGAGTATCTCCAAAGACTCGTATGTGTGTGAAGCACTGGGTTTGATTGTCAGCACCACATAAAAAAATAAAGAAAATAAGAGTATTGTGTCTATCTACAACTAAAAATAAATTAAAAAAAAAAAAGATGATGATGATGATTTGGCCTCAGTATGGTAACACTGAGAGATGGTAGAACTTTTAATAGGTAAAGCCATTAGGTCATGAGGGGTGCTGCCCTTGGAAGGAATTAATACAGGTGCTGAAGGGGCAGGAAGTGGGGAACGAGGGAGAGAGTGCTGGGGAGTGATAATGGCCAAATTTTATTACTATATTGTTTATTGTGCACAGGTACAAATATGTAACAATGAATCCCATCTATAACTATAATGCACCAATTAAAAAATGGGAAAAAAATATTGGTCTTAAGGTGCTTGTTCTCACAAAATTGAATTGTTATAAAGCAAGGCTATCTATCCCTCATGCGTGGACACTTCAGTACATGGCCAGTTTTCTTTCTGCTGCTCTGCCATGTAGATGCAGCCAAGGCAGGCCTCAACAGAGGACAAATGGGTAGGGCTACCCAATCTTAGATTTTCAGCCTCCAAAACTATAAGCTAAACAAACCTCCTTTATTTATAAAGTATCCAACACCAAGTACTCTGCTACAGCAATATAATATATCCTCTTGGTGGGAAAGAAAGGAGGTAGCGCAGCACTTCTAAAGATGAAATTATGGATACAATGAAAAGAAAGTATGGGAAAGGATTTCTTGGAAAGTTCTGCCTATACTGAGTAGAAGATAAAGTCATGGGTGCCAGGACTTCACAGGTAACTCATACAACATTATTTAAGAAAGTTAAGAAGTTGGTAACCACCTTCATAGGTGATTCTTCCTCAAGCACCAACAGCCTCACCCCAGACCTATATATGACCAGATGTTTTTAAATAAGGTACTTGTGGAAATACAGCAATAATCTCCAGACACTTAAGGACCAAAATCACTTCACACCTGCCCAAAATGTGGCTTCTTTATCTTGGTGTCTCTCCATGCTGTCAAGGTGCTGTGTTGAGAACATCTCCACTGTTGTGCCCAAGTCAGCCTTAGCATTAAGGAAGACAAAAAGGAGAACACAGTACCCGGTGCATATGCATAAGGCACTCAGCAAATGCCTCCCCCATATCCATGATTAGCATCTGAACAGTCTCTCCCCATGTGAATATTCTCATAGAATATTCTAGCAACCCAGTAACTCAGCCCTACTGCCACCACCAAACTGCCTTCTCCGTCAGGGTGTTCTAAGAAGAGCTTTTGAGCCAGTCTCTGGTTTCTTAATCTGCTCTAACACCATCAGCAGTGAGATGTGACCAAATTATTTGTTTCATAATCTATAAAGTAGTAGACGAAGTACCTAACGTGAGAGGGTGGCCTGTCAGGGTCACTTTCCCAAGAAGCCACTTTGCACATTCCAGGAATGCTCCCTAATTATAGAAGTGCATACAGTCTAGGTAAAGTGGACTTCGTCGGGGTCCCTGCCTCCCCTTCATCTTCCCTTACTCCTGCTCCCTCCATAGTCTCTTAATAGACTAAACATTCCCCTAATATTCATTTTTTTAAAATATTTTTTTAGTTGTTGATGGACCTTTATTTAATCATATGTGGTGTTGAGAATAGAACCCAGTGCCTCACCCATGCCAGGCATGTGCTCTACCACTGAGCCACAACTCCAGCCCCCAAATATTCTTTTTTTTTTAAGAGAGAGAGAGAGAGAGAGAGAGAGAGAGAATTTTTTTAATATTTTTTTTTTATTTTTCGGCATACACAACATCTTTGTTGGTATGTGGTGCTGAGGATCGAACCCGAGCCACACGCATGCCAGGCGAGCGCGCTACTGCTTGAGCCACATCCCCAGCCCCACTAATATTTTTGACCAAGAAAGAGAAGACCCAGGGCCAGGTGTGGTGGCACATGCCTGTAATACCAGCCACTCAGAAGGCTCACACAGGAGGATTGCAAGTTCAAGGTCAGCCTCAGCAACTTAGTGAGACCCTGTCTGAAAACAAAAGATAAAAAGAGCTAAGGATATGACTCAGTAGTAGAGCACCTGGGTTCAAACCCCAGAACAAGGAAAAAAGAAGGAAGGAGGCAGGGAGAGGAAGAGGGAGAGGGAAAAGAAGAAAAGGAAAAAAAAGGGGGGCCCAAAATCTTCAATAAATATTCAATAAATCTTCAATACCCACTTTCCTGACTTTCCACATCTCCCTGCCAAGGCTTGCTCACAACAAGCCTAATGGTGTCCTTGCAGCTTATCAGGGTTTTTATATATACTCATATTTGAAATGGATCGTCATCCAGGGAAAGCTTTAGGGCACCTAGAAACAATTCTTGGGCCTAAAAGAAGGAGAATAAAATAAATCCACATTTTTCAAAAGAAAAAATTAAGCTAGACTTTATAGGATCTCTGAAAACAAACCCAGAAAATGCCATTTTGAGTAGAAATGTTATTATTTTGTTTGCTTCTCCTAATATTGTAGATTCTTTTCCACACTTCTTAACTTTTTAAAATAACATTGTATAAGTCACATGGAAAGATGTAAAGAAGATAGTTATGTAGCCCAGGGAATTCCCAATACGAGGGGAGTGGTAAAACTTACTGCAGTAGCAAAAAGAGCTGGATGAACCCACCATTTTAGGGAGTCCACTCCTTTCACTTTTCAAGGGAAAATAAAATGCCCAGAAGGGAACTATTTAATGATATAGAATCTAAATTCCAGGCTTTTGGGAAACATCTCACATCCAAACCATAAGAATTTCTTACAAAAAAAAAAAAATAGCAGGAAGACTATTTGGAATAATGCTCATGGGTACAATTGTTTATTTATTAGGGTTTATTGAATAGGAGATCTTTATTTTTAATATTTTTTAGTTGTCAATGAATATTTATTTATTTATATGTGATGCTGAGAATCGAACCCTGTGCCTCACACATGCCAGGCAAGTGCTCTACTGCTAGGCCACGTCCCCAGCCCTGAATAGGAGATCTTGATCAGCTCATTGAAAATTTCATCTCTGGGAGATCAAGAGGAGAGGCCTGTCCTGGGCCCAGAGATACGCAGTGAGCCACCCAGTGCTGGGTTTCCTTATTCACCAAAGCATGGCTCCACAGCCCAACATCAGCATACATGTAGGCTTAAGGCTGCCACCACCACAAAACTATGATATCACCAATATCACTGCTTGTATCAAGGGACAATAATAAGGACCTGATAAAATCATCAAGGTCCCTGATGGTAGCCCTGGCTGTACCAGAGGTTTCTCTAGTAGGGGTGCAACAGTTATCCTGTTGCTGAGGTAACAGGGAGTCTTGCATGGGGTTGCCTATCTCTTGTTTCTCCTACTAATAGCCAGCTTCTTGATTACCCTCTCACTAGTCATATAATCTAATGCCTCCATATTCTCACATCCTACCTCCTAAACATCTCAACCAACTCCCAGGACCCCTGTCTACCTTTAGAAACTGTATATGATTACGGAAACTTATTGACTATAAGGTAGAAGATAACCAAACTCATCATTTCTGATTATAATGACAAAACTGTAAATGTAAAAATAGAAGCTAACTCATATATGGCTGCATGTTGGGTACATTGAGTGCTGTAATATTGATCTCTCCCTTAAAAATGAGGTATTGGTTACCTCTAGGGACACTATAAGACAATAGGACCGAAGCTGTAATACCTCAGATCTACACTGCAAAAGAGGAAGGCTCATAGACATCATTAAAAAACAAAGGAGGAAAGTGCCCCAAACAAGCCAAGATATACAACAATAGAATACATAATAGTGAAGTAGGTTAAATGTCAGAGAAGGAGTTGAGAATATACATAAGTAAAATGATATGGGAATTAAAGAACAACCTAAGTGAGCAGATACAGGCAAAAATCGATCACTCCAACAAAAAGAGAACAAATACAAGTTGTAAGAGATTACTTCAAGAAAGAGATAAGAGATACTGAAAGAAAATAGGAATCTTCAAAATAAAAGAAACAATAAGCCAATTAAAAAACTCAATAGATAGCATCACCAACAGACTAGATTACTTGGAACTCAAGACCTCAGTCAATGAATACAAAATTTAAAATCTTGAAAATAAAGTTGACCTCACAGTGAAGATAGTAAGAAACCATGAACAGAATATCTAAGAATTATGGGATACCATCAAAAGACCAAATTTAAGATTTATTGGGATACAGGAAGGTTCAGAGAGTCAAACCAAAGTAAGATAATCTCTTCAATAAAATAACAGCAGAAAATTTCCCAAGAATGAAAAATGAATGGAAAATCAAATACAAGAGGCTTACAGGACACCAAATGTACAGAATTACAATAGATCTACATCAAGACACTTTATAATGAAAATGCCTAGCATGCAGAATAAGGATAGAATTTTAAAAGCCACAAGAGAGAAAAATCACAGTACCTATAAGGGAAGACCAATTTAGATCTCAGCAGATTTTTCAACCCAGACTCTCAAAGCTAGGAGATCCTGGAACAACATATAGCAAGCTCTAAAATATAATGAATGCCAACTAAGTATCCCAGCAAAATTAAGCTTCAAATTTGACGAAGAAATAAAAACATTCCATGATAAACGAAAGCTAATATTCCACGAGGAGGAAATGAAAAACCATGAAAATCTGTAAAGGAAAGAACTACAATAAAGGAAAAGCCAACCAAAGGAGAAACCAAGTCAAACTAAATATCAAAAATAAACAAAAATGACTGGTAATACAATTCATGTCTCTTTCAACTTTTTGATAAATTTTTACATATAAAAATTTTAACTACAATATCATCTAATTTATCAAGTTTTATTTCATATTTTTTGTGTTCCAATTCTCTTCATAAAGTTATAAAAATATGTTCTTTAAAAGTTTTGTCATTTTATATTATTTTAATATATAATTAATGTGGTATGTGTATATACATTGTGATGAGGTATATTTTACTCTCTTATAATTTAAAATCCATTATTCAAGATTCAAGGGTGAAAAGACAAATCAAATTAAAAAATTGTTTAATAAGGTATTCATAAAGGTAAGGGCAAGGTCGAGGGAAACTAACGAATTTTGTGAAGCACCTTTCCTTCCATAAACTTGGAGAGGTAGGAGGTGAAAGAAGCGAGAGCCATTATGAAAACCTTGTAGGAGAAGGTGACCTATCTGAAGTTATTCCCACCAAAAGCATGAAGAAACCAACCCACAGTCTATTAGAGTCTCACAGGGAGAAATAAAATACCTTGCTCTACTCTTGTATATTCTAAGTTCATCTCTTTGGTGTCCCTTTCTGATGAAACTCAACAAGAAACCACATAACTGACAAACCCAGCTTAATTCCCTCTTAAGATTGGGAGCCATCTCGTCACAAAGGCATGAAAAGTTAATTTCAGCTTTACTATAAATTACTGCAATTTCTAAACTTGCTTGGAATGCTGCCTGCCTTGAACTCACCCATGCCTGGCTTTCCCTGACCAGATAACAACCCTCTCTGAAACTTTAGTGGAACCTCATAAATTCTGGCTTTCCCTGGCCAGAAAAGCAACCTCTCTGAAACTCTACTGGCACCTCATAAATTCTGATGTTGGGATCTAAATTTACTCCCTAAGTGCTGAATCATTTAGACCATTAACCTACTATCTGCCTTTGTGTTACGTTTGACAAATTCCTGTTATCTGTAAGTTCTCAAGTCACCCCCTCCCTTTTTGCAACTTTCTGTCCTATAAAGCTGTGCTTCTAGAGCGCCACAGGGCTGTCTTCTATTCCCATGGGTTTCAGGAGAGACAGCCCCAGCCAGTCGGAATTAAAAGCTTGCTTTAATTTGATTTCAATTGGAATCAGTGGTCTTTTCTTTGTGACGTGGTTTAACAATAACAAGACATACGCAGTCTATAGCATATGTCTCACCAAAAGGTGAAAGATGGAGAAAGGAGCCAATATGACAGCCATTGGTTACATGAGGCCACTGAGTATTTGAAATGTGTTTAGTCTGAATAGAGGTGTGCTATGTGTTAAATAGACATTACATTCCAAAGAATTACTAGGACAAAGAAAATCAACATGAAATATCTTATTAACAATTATTTTCTTTGCAAATTATGTTGGTAATGCATTGGGTTAAATGAAAATATATTAAAATTAATTTCTCTTTTTAAAAAAGCAGTGAAGGAGAACAAGGTAACATTCTGTATCTTGATGGTAGTACTGTATATCCATATAGATATATGTTGTCATTTTTTATATTTGTGTTAACAAAATTATATAACTATAAAACTAATTGGGGTAAATCGTACAATATATAAATTATATCTCAACAAACACGACTTTAAAAAGAAATCTAGTTCATGAAGTGTTTCAACAGTATTGGGCACATACTAACCACCTGATAAATAATGGCTATTATTATGATTCATTAAAAAAAAAAAAACCAGCATCAAGGAGGAGCATGGGAGGAATAGACAAACTCTAGATAGGGCAAAGGCGTGGGAGGGGAGGGGAAGGGGCATGGGGTTAGAAATGATGGTGGAATGTGAGGGACATGATTATCCAAAGTACATGTATGAAGACACGAATGGTGTGAATATACTTTGTATACAGCCAGAGATATGAAAAATTGTGCTCTAAATATGTAATATGAATTATAATGCATTCTGCTGTCACACATAACAAATCAAAATAAAAAATTTTAAAAAGAATCTAAATTCCAGCTTCTGAATGCCAGAGCAGCTTTTCAAACATGAATGTAAAAAAGGGAAAAGGAAATATTGACAGAAATAGAGGCAAACATAGAGGCCAAAGACTAAGGCAGGTAAACAAAACATGGATTCTGGAGTGCCTTGCTCCAGAGCACCTACATTTATCAGAGAAGATGTGTTAAGAATTAATATAGCTGGGAGGATGACAGTAACTGAGCAGGGAGCAAAAAAAGAAAAATTTTTAGTGCCTCCTAAACTGGGACTTCACACTACTGTCATGATCTTCTGAGAAGTGATGACTTCCCAACGTAAAATACAATCAAACAAAAACACTCAAACTAGAGATATGAGAACCTTCTAAAGCCTCTTAAAAGTTGGTCATCCTTACAAAACTGTTTCTATTTCAATATTAGCTGCAAGTAAAGAACCACTTCACCAGGGAAATTCCATATTCGAGTAATACTAACTCAAGGGTAACAGAAAGTCTTCATGTTTACTTTGTTAAAATGAAGGCTTGAAGAAAAATATGCAGGCATTTCTGATATAACACTAAAAGAAATCCTCTCTATTCAGCAATTTTTCACATAGCCAGTAGCAAGCAGAGTGGGTTTAACTGAGCAACATGTACATATTAAAGGGAGACAGCAGCAGGGTGGAGGGGGAACAGCTGTGGGAAAGGAAGAGCAAGGGCTAAAGGGGCCTGGTGAAGGCACACTTCATACTCACTCACACGTCCTTCCAACAAAACTTTCTCTATAGTGGGGATTTGACCTAGGTAATCCCACCGGAGCCACATCCCCAGCTTTTTATTTCTCATATTGAGACAGAATCTCACTAAGTTGCCTAGCTTATTCTCAAACTTGCAATCCTCCTGCCTCAGCCTCCAGTGTAGCTATTTTTATAAACATTTTTTTAGTTGCAGTTGGACACAATATCTTTATTTAGTTGGTGCTGAGTATCGAACCCAGTGCCTTGCACCTGTAGGCGAGTGCTCTACCACTGAGCCACAGCCCCAGCCCCATAGTAGCTGTTTTGTAGGCATGCACTACCATGCTCAGCTTCAACAAGTATTTATTCATTTATTTATTTATGGTATTGAGGACGGAACCCAGGGCGTCACATATGTTAGGTAAGTGTTCTATCACTGCACTCATTCCCATTCCTCAACAAGTATTTATTAAGCACCAACTATATGCCACATGGAAGAAACACAATAGTGAGGAGTGGTGCGTGATCCATGCCCACATGGAGTTTACATTAACTGAGGCAAATATACCCTTAAACTTGCAAATATAATACAGAATTATTCAGCACTAAAGTAAGGGTAAATAAATGAGGAGCCCCTAATCCACGCTGGAGTGTGAAGGGTTAGGAAAAGCTTCCCAGAATAAAGGAGACCAGATACCAAGGCAAATTGCTTAAGTGAAGGCATTATGAACAATTCTATTTAGCTCTTCAGTTAATGTCTTTTTTCCCCAAACATTTTAGTTGTAGATGGATAGCACCCCTTTATTTAATTTTATATGATGTTAAGGATCAAACCCAGTGCCTCACACGTGTTAGGCAATTGCTCTACCGCTGAGCCACAACCCCAGTCCCAGTTAATGTCTTCTTAAATTTATTTATGGCCAAGACAAGAGAACAAAGGAGGTAGACAAAAGTGGTGGGTCAGGGGCTGGGGTTGTGGCTCAGTGGTAGAGTGCTCGCCTAGCACTTTTGAGGAACTGGGTTCAATCCTCAGCACCACATAAAAATTAAATAAAGATATTGTGTTCACCTACAACTAAAAACTAAATATTAAAAAAAAAAAAAGTGTTGGGTCAAAAGACCAGAGATTGGAAGCCAAGCATGGTAGAACATGCCCATAATGCTAGAGGCTCAGGAGGTTGAGGCAGGACTGTGAGTTCAAAGCCAGGTTTAGCAACTTAGCAAGGCCCTCAGCAACTTAGTGAAACCCCATCTCTAAGTAAATGCAAAATCTGGGGTTGTAATTCAATGGTTAAGTGCCCCTAGGTTCAATCCCTGGTACAAAAAAAATAAAATAAGACCAAAGATTGCGACAGGCTGAGCCAATGAGAGTATTATTACAAATACATGCAAGTTTGAGAACACAGGAGGGAAAGCTTAGCTCTGAGAAAGTGAGAGGAGAGGCTTAGGGCGAGTAGTGGAGTGTAAGAGAAAACCGTAGTCAGAGGCTTGGAGCAGATTATGACAGAAGGATATTCATTTCTAACCAACTCCTTCAGCTCAAATAGAATTGCCACTTAGAGCCCATAGTTTATTTATTTTTTTTTTTTTTAGAGAGAATTTTTTTTAATATTTATTTTTTAGTTATCGGCGGACACAACATCTCTGTTTGTACGTGGTGCTGAGGATCGAACCCGGGCCGCACGCATGCCAGGCGAGCGTGCTACCGCTTGAACCACATCCCCATCCCAAGAGCCCATAGTTTAAACTGGCACTGTCTTTCTTTTTTTTTTTTTTAAAGAGAGAGTGAGAGAGAGAGAATTTTTTAATATTTATTTTTAGTTTTCAGCGGACACCTTTGTTTGTATGTGGTGCTGAGGATCGAACCCGGGCCGCATGTACGCCAGGCGAGAGTGCTACCACTTGAGCCACAACCCCAGCCCGGCACTTTCTTTTCTTTTCTTGAAAACTAACCAATATCTGAAAGGCATGCTCAGTTATCCTTCTAGAAAGCCTAAAGAAGCACTTTCTTTCTTCGATATTTTCTCTCATGTTTCAGTCAGGTTCCCTTCTTCCTAAAAGATGGTAAAAAAAATGTCTGTTCTCTGATAAGCAATCAGCTCTCAAAGTCAAATGAAAACTGTCCCTGTCATTGTATTTATAGGTTTCTCCAATGCTGTGTAGAGTTTTGCCAAACCTTTTCTCAAACTCACTACAAGATTTTTTAGTCCATGAGGACTCTGGTGCTGGATGTACTGAAAGCAGCTTTGCCACTGGACATACATATGGCACTTCTCCTTTACTTACATTCTTCTGAGGCTGAGAAAAGATGGTATGCTAACTGACGCTCTTTCCAAACTCCCTGTGTGTACAGGAAATTCCCTGGGGAATGCTTCTCAGGCAATGACATCATGGGGGAATAAATGGCTCACTCTTCCTAAGTAGGTGCTTCACTTTTCTTCCTGATGCTGAACTTCCTTCAGTTTGCATGCTGTAAAGCACTTACTGACCTTCTCGTAATGTTCCAGTATCCATTCAGATCCATGGAAATGTGATGCCAACAAAACCTGAGTGAAAGTAGAAAAAAATTACACGCCTAAATTAAACCTTATTATTATGAGAATCCAACATTTTTCTTCTGATAATTCAAAAGTAAGAAAGAAAACCAAAATGAGGTATGGTTAAGTTTCATATTTTTTTACTTATTCTTTATTTAGATATACATGACAGTAGATTATATTTTCACATACAAATGGAGTATAACTTATTCTAATTAGGATCCCATTGTTGTGGTTGTATATGATGTGGAGTTTCACTGGTGGGGTATTCATATATAAACACAGGAAATTATGCCTGATTTATTCTACTGTCTGTTCTATTCCCATCTTCCCTCCCTTCCCTTCATTCTCCTTTGTGGCCAACTTTCAATTATCCATTATCACTTCATACTTTCAGCTACTAATTTTTAATGACTGTATGACTATCCACTGTGTGTGTGTGTGTGTATGCTGGGGATCTAACCCACCAGTGCTTTACCACTGGGCTTCAATCCCAAACCTTCCCTTAAATTTTTTGAAACAGGGTCTCACAAAGTTGCTGAGAGTCTTGCTAAGTGGCTAAGGCTGGCCTTGAACTCGACAATCCTCCTGTCTCAGCCTCCCAAGTCACTAAGATTATAGGCATAAGCCATGGTATCCTGCTAATTATCCACTTTTTTAAGGAAGTATCATACTTGCTTTATTGTATATTTTTATTGATTTTTTTAAATAAATGACACCAGAATACATTACAATTCTTATTACTCATATAATAAGAATTGTAATGTATTCTGGTTGTATATGAAGTATGTTGGCACTAATTCATGTCTTCATACATGTACTTTGGATAATGATGTCTATCACATTCCACCATCCTTGCTAATCCCCTGCCTGCTTTATTGTATATTTCATGTTCTAAAGAAGATAATAAGCCAATTCTAAAAGTTTTTAAAAATATAACCAAGGGCTTTTTTTGAAAGCTACATTAAAATAAGACTTTAACATGAGATAGTATTAACTCATTCTCTAAAGTAGATCTTCCAAAACCTCAACTGAATATTACAGTCACCTAAATTCTCTTAGTCTCAGAATTTTGTATAAAACAAAAGTAAATGACCCAGCTAGTCATAGTGGCACATGCCTGTAATCCCAGCTACTCTGGAGGCTAAGGCAGGAGGATCTCAAATTCAGGGCCAGCCTCAGCAATTTAGCAAGACCTGAAGCAACTCAGTGAACCCTGTCTCAAAATAAAAAATTTAAAGGGCTGGAATGCAGCTCAGTGGTACAGCGTTTGCCCAACATATGCATGGCCTTAGTTCAACCCCCCAATACCATTTTTTAAAGAATGACTCAGTTAAAGTTTACATACTACAAATCAAAAGAAAACCACCTAGACATGTCAGTATAATAAACCATACTCCAATTTGGTTGTTTTTGTGGGTTTGGGGCTGAAATTATATAAAAGCAAGTATAAGTACTTTAAAATTTTGATATTTTTCCAGTCCTATTTTATTTAGTATAGCTTTTGATTCCCATTGACCCTAATTAGACACACCTACCCACTTTTAACTAACAATCGGAATAAAAAAGAGCTAGGGAAATGGCCTACACATCCTTTCTTTCTCTCCCCCACCCCACCTCAAATACACATAGACACATTCACCCATCACTCACTCATGCCAGGCCCACTGCTGTTATGACAAGGAGAGTGGACATGGGAATATCTATTTACAAACAGATAACCAGAAACTGGGGACACCAAGATGAGCAAAATTAGATGATTTTACTAAAGAAGAAACTGCAGCTCAACAAGTTATGTGACTGGCCCAAAGCATACAGCCAACAAGAGGCAGAGCTGGAATTCAAACCTAGACCTAACTCTAAAGCCTGTAATCTTAACTCCCTTAAAGACAATTCTGCCATCAGATATATAGACAGAAATATTACAGTATTCTTTTATCTCTTATAATGAGAGAATTGGTCTGTCCAGGGTGGGAAAGAAAAGCTGTTAAACTTTCTTAGAAGATACACTCTTCTAGGTGAGCTGTGAAGACCAGTAACTGAAGAAAAGAGGTTAAGAAAAGGGGAATTCTGGGCAAAAAGAACACAGAGGAAAATAAAATATAGTCAGGGAATTTCAAATCTCCAACTTTTGGATAAGGGAAGATATTGTGGAAAATAAGAATACTGAGGTGAATAGTAGACAGATGGAGTTAGAGACAGGGTATCTGGATAACTAAACTAAGGCATTAACAACTGAGGGTTTTGGGCTGGGGATGTGGCTCAAGCGGTAGCGCGCTCGCCTGGCATGCGTGCGGCCCGGGTTCGATCCTCAGCACCACATACCAACAAAGATGTTGTGTCTGCTGAGAACTAAAAAATAAATATTAAAAATTCTCTCTCTCTCTCTGTCCTCTCTCACTCTATCTTTAAAAAAAAAAAAAACTGAGGGTTTTAACAAGGAGATGTGGTGAAGCAGGGCTCAGTGGTGCTTACCTGTAACCCCAGTGTCTTGGGAGGCTGAGGCAGGAGGATTCCAAGTTCCAGGCCAGCCTAGGCAACTTTGTGATATGCTATCTCAAAATAGACTATAAAAAGGTGGGCCCAGCGACTCTTGAGGCTGAAGCAGGAGGATCATGGGTTCAAAACCAGTCTCAACAACACTGAGGTGCTGCAACTCAGTGAGACCCTGTCTCTAAATAATATACAAAAAAGAGCTGGAGATATGGCTCAGTGGTTGAGTGCTCCTGAGTTCAATCCCTGGTACCCAAAAAATAAAAATAAAAAAATAAGAAAGTGTGGATATAGCTCAGTGCATGAGGCCCAGGGTTCAAGCCCAGTACTAAAAAAAAGAATTGACTTCAAAAAGGTAAGAGAACAGGGGCTGGGGATGTGGCTCAAGCGGTAGCGTGCTTGCCTGGCACACGTGCGGCCTGGGTTCGATCCTCAGCACCACATACAAACAAAGATGTTGTGTCCGCCGAAAACTAAAAAAATAAATATTAAAAAATTCTCTCTCTCTCTCCCCCCCCACTCTCTCTTTTTAAAAAAAAAAAAGGTAAGAGAACAAAAAGGTAAGAGAGAAATGGGATAAGAAGCAAGTAAATAAATAGATAAATATTTTTTCAAGTGGTGATAATGTACTGGAGGGCATTAAGAAAAACAGAGATAAAATGATAAAGGCTCTATTTCAATATGAAGTGGTCAGAGAAGTCCTCTCTAATAAGATGAACAGTGAAGACCTGAACAAGTGTTACCTGGAAAAAGAGTATTTCGGGAAAAGGGAGTACGTTCGGCATGTTCACAAAACAGCAGTAAAGCTAAGGGAGCTAGGGCAGTGATCACAATGGAGAAGGTAAGAGGTGGAATGAGAGAGGTAGCTGGTGTCAATTAATGCAGCAGCTTGAAGAGGAATATTTTAAGCATAATCCCACATGAAATTTCACTTCTATGGGGCTAATCCCACTCTTAAAGAATGCAAAGGTATTTGGTATCAGTCATCAACAACCTTAGAGGTAAATCTACTGCCCACAGGTACAAGAAAGCAGGTATGGCAAAGCATTGTTAAATAAAAATGGAATGACTGTTATTTATTCTTTGGAAGATCTATCTCCCACTGTATTCCCTCCCCCAAAAAAAATAAAATTCAGACTGAGAGAGTCACTGGTGTGACTCCTAGGACAGGACATTTCTGAATAAACAATTCAAAAATAACTTACTTCCTAGGTTGTAATAATCCTATTCTGGACTAGTCAGTTGGTTATTCACTAAAGTATGCTTTTTTAAAATGATCTTGTCAAGTCATGTGGGTTTTTAATTCTCATTACACACTAGCGGATGACTACTGATTATTGTCTCCATGGAGTGATTTCCCAAACCTCAGATTCCTCCACCACTAAATAAGCAGTAGAAGGATTAAGTGCATTTGGGCTTCCTGGCATTCTGATTCTGGACCATTGAGCATAAATGATTTCCACTGATTCCAATATAACCAATGTGTGAATGCTGAGGAATACAGAGCCCTGGCACGAGAAGGTCAATAGTAATGTATCACATAAGGATAAAGGCCCATCATGAAGCACCATCTTTTACCAAATTCTCTATGAACACAACTACACCATCTTGATGTCAAAGTGACTAAACAGCAAGATACCAAACAGTCTGGGTCAGAACAAGGGGAGAAGGGGACTTAAGGTTGGAATGAAGAACATGGAACAAATGATGTGAAGAGGCAAAATACTTTGCAATGAGCTGAAGGAGAGATGGGGATGAGCAGAACACACAATAGGGTAGAAAAAAAGGCTGACGCCATCCTGCATGGTTACTTACCTGGATGCCTGAGTCCTACTGGATAGGACTCCCAGCCTCTAGGTAGATGCTGGCTAAGGCATTCCCAGCACAGAACCCACACAGCCTTGCAGTCAGCACTTAACAGTTTTTTTTTTTTGAAGCACAAGAAGAAAATGTTTGCTCTCTTCCCTCTCTTTCACCATTTATCTCGCTTTTAGCAAACCTAATCCAGCAGTTTCCTCACTTTTTCTCTCCAGTTTCTTTCGGTTCCCAACCCAGGGTTGGTCTCTTTGTTGTATTATTAATCTGTGGAAGCAAAAGACAAAATGGTAGTTTCCAGGACCAAAAAATCACCTACCAGACTTAAAAGAGGCTACACAGAAGTGGAATCCGAAAAGAAACAACTCTCAAAAGAGAAGAAAAAAAAGAAGTGAGGTGCACGGCTGCTGAAGGGGGATGGGTCAGATCTGCCTGCATCTACACGCATTCACAATGGGATCCTCTTCTTGGGGTGCTTGACGTGACTCCTGGGTCAGGACATAGTATTAAAGGGTCTCTGCCAGGAAAAAAAAAAAAAAGGAAAGAAGCATGAAAATACTACGGACTGCGTGTGAGGAAGAGGGAGGTAGGGTACTTAAGACGAGCAAGAGCCAGTCTGGGTTAATGAAGCGGGTCCTTGAGCGACAGGGAGTCTTCTAATAGGGGAGGTCAAAGTTACTAAGGAACTAAGCATCCTTGAAGGCGTGACCAGGGTCAAGTCTGACCGGAAAGAGAAACAGCTAAACAAAACCACAACCGCGCTGCTAGGCCACGCTGCTCTGTGCACGCAACTTCCCCGAGACACCTCCGACTGGCCTCACAGCCCAGTCTGCAAACCCGGTTGCGGCGCCCAGAACCACCACGCCCACGGGCTCCCCGCGCAGGCCAAGCGGCCCAACCCCTTCCGCTGTTCACTAGCCCAGGACTTAGTCAAGGGCCTCGGCCAGTCGGCGCTTCTGGTCCCGCGAGTCTTGTGACCCTCGGGGACGCCGACGGTGCAACGTTTAGAGTGACATCGGATGTGTGGCGGCCTACGTTCCGCAAGCACAACGCAGGTTTGCCAGGCGGACGTAGAAGTCCGGCCGACTCCACTGAGAAAGCGGCCTCGCCCCTCCTCTTCCGGGGCGGGCCTTGGGTCTGCTGCACATGCGTACGCCGCCACTTTCGCCGGGGCGGTCCTCCGGCGTATAACACATGCGCACTTCCTCACCTTGTCAAGCGAAGTTGATGTAAGACGCATGCGCACTTTGAAAGGGCGGCCGCCTATCTCTGGTGTTTGGAGCTGCTGCGAGCGTCCTCTTGCTGCTGAGATGGGTCTGTGGAAGTGGTTCTGCTGGGCCCACAGCCGTCTGTGTCCCCGTGGGGCAGCAGTTTCTAGGTCAGTCTGCCTGCCTAAGCACAGCGCTCCAGAGAATCAAAAATCTCAGCAGAAATTGGAAATTGAACAGTGTTTGGAGTAACAACTGGAAGGAGAAGCTGCTTTGGCTTTTCTCTCAAACCAGTATCAGTCTGCAGTTTCCCACAACCTATAATTTTTCCACGTTTCTTATCATATGGCTATTTACGGATCACTTTGCTTCAATGAGTTCCCTGTCTCGAGGCCCCACCACATCCCCCGTTGGATCAGTATAAGATGGATGTTTGATCATTAAAACATTTCAAGACTTCTCCTTGCCTGAGAATAAAATCCTGACCTCTTCCTATTTCCCTGGCCTTCCTTCCCTCCCTCTGTGTTCCAGTCATTTTCAAGTATTATCGATTTCTTTAGCACACCAGACTGCCTCTTGTTCCCAGGTATTTTGGGATATTTACAAACAATATAAGGAATATCCTGAACTTTCCTGACTATAATCTTGAGTTGTTTTTTAACTGGTGCCTTCCATTACACTCTTAGGTCTTCCCTTCCCGTCCCGAGAGACTCTGTCATTTTCTGTTTAGTTATTAGAAGTTCAGTCTGATGTTGAACACTTTAAAAATTTCAACCTCACTCCTTTGTTTGGGGAAGTGGCATATTGTGTCATGTAATAGAAATCTTTTTTTCTCTAAATGACTTGCTGTGATGAGCCTGAGAAGAAGAACTAGAGAAAATGAGAGTGAGGGCAAAAACATTCTTTTGCCTAATTGGGCATGTAATTGCAATCATCTGTTGGTCTCTGCCCACAGGTGGAGGCTGACTGGAGATTATGACTACCCTCTGTTGGTAAGTTCCCCAAATGCTAGTTCTCATGGGCACATGGGTTAGTTTCCTGGGACGTCTTTCCGGTGTACAGACTCCTGATAGGAAATACTATCAAGCTTAACTGTTTCCCACAGTCACTCAATTTCTGCCCTTGGCAGTTTAGCTAGGTCCCTGGCTTAGTTGCCAGTTCTCCTGGGAGAAAAACCACCAAGCTAGCTCAAGTCCTGTTGAGTTAACTGGACCTTCATCTGATTCACAGGAAACTCACACTTATTTCAACACTGTTCGTTTGACTCCTATATGCTTGCTAACTCAAATGGTCAGAATGATGGCTCTTTCCCTGTCAGCCTTCTCTCCCTGCTCCAGTGATCACAAAGAACAAATCCACAAGCTTGTTAGCAGATATCTGGAAATTGAGATGTTAGTCTCTTCTTGACAGTTCACCAATTTCTGTGAGTGATTATCTTGAAAACCTCTCACTTTAAGGACAGAAGGCACAGCCCTTGATCCTTTGGCTGGGGACACATGACTTCATAAATGCTCTTTCTCTTTTCATGTCCATACCACTTTCTGTTTGCATCCCGGGGAGGAAGAGGTTGGAGACTGGGGTGTGGTTTAGGGTAGCAGAAATGACCGTCCACCTCTTAAGGACACCTCTAGAATGTTAGTACAAGACAGTTCTCCAGGTATCCTTGGGTCAAACCGAATCGCCCTTCTTTTTTTGGAGTTCTCAAGAATAATTAGAATGTGCTAGGAAGGGAGTATCCTGGGATAGGGAAGAAGGGCCTGAAGCAGACCAGGCCTCATTCCTGCCCTTCCTAGGGAATGGAACATTTCGGGCTAGGGAGGAACTTCCCCAGACAGCCCAGGATTTGTTCTTTCCCCTCTGGATGTCCTTCAGAGCTTTGCCCAGTGAGTCACATTGCCTTTGAGGTGTATAATCCTGGGGTGGGGAGGGCTGCCTTTCAAGGTTCCCCAGCAGTGGTGCAAGTAGGACATGCACAGGCAAGACTTCCTCCGCATCAGGCAGCTTTTTTTGAAACTTGGAGGACCAGCCCCAATGGAAAGTCTTCTTTTGTCCCTTGCTGCCTGTTATAAGTAATAAGCCTGGTTCACATAGCTTAGTGCACATGAGTGTGTTCTGTCTCGCCAGGCACAGGCATGAGTAACACTGCAGCCCAGGTTGCAGAGGTTGGAAGTGTTCAGTCTCCTACACACACCTCTAGTGGTAGCTATCCTCCACGCGGTGGGAGCCCTCCCTTGGAATTGGTCATTAATGAGCCTGCTTCACAAAATTGGTGCTATGAGTATGAAGGCTTTCTAGTGAAGTGGAAGGGAAAGTACCTCCCCGTACCCAACCCAGGATGGAAACTTTAGTCTGGGAGCACAGACCGGTCATGCGGCTGGATGAGGCATGGGGAAAGAATCGTGATAGGTAGGACACAGGTTACCTCCTGTATCCCGAACCCCACAGATATGGATGGGTTGGCTGCAAGGACTGAGGCAGGGAGAACAGAATGTGGAAACAGAGAAGTGAGGCACACAATTTGTTGGGTACTTATGTGACTGCTTATTCTGAGACTAGAAAGCTCACACGGCAGGAACATATGGACTCTGAGGCACATGACAGAGATGGAGAAAGAGGACTCAAAACAGTCCCTGGGACACCTGAGAAAAACCAATGCATGGAGTGTGGACCTCCACCGTGGGAACCTATCTAAAGGATGGATATGGAAGAAGCCAGAGAGTCTCATACATCCCAACTGGTGTGCAGGCTGGCTGTGTGTTTGTTTGATAAAGGGACACTACTGACTCAAACGTCTCAGGCTGAATGGTGCAATTGGAAATGATGCCAAAGTCCTAGGTCCCCTCTAGAAGTCAACGCCCTAATCTATCCATCAAGATAAAAAGGGAAAGAAAGGGACTCAATTCAGACTTTCCTGGGGCTCTTGTGTACTGGAACTCATATGAAAATATTTCTGGGGGAAAATTAAATTGATGAAATCAGGAAGTTTAGAGATAAACACAACCACCTGTGGTGCTTATCTGCTTGTGGGCAGGGCCCAATGAGCCACTTTGGGCTCCAGAGACCGTGGTTCCCACCACAGAGTACTTATGGCTATTGGTGTTTTGACCACTTGTGGCCCACGGCATCACTGCCACCTGAAGGAGTATGTTCTCACAGATGAGAATTCAAGCCATAACAAAAGGACATGTCCACTCCTGCCTACCAGCCAGGCCCCACTGGGTTACTGAACAAAAGCAGTGCTACATATTCAATGAAAAATAGGACATTTGGCTAATTCAAAAGTTGGTACAGATCAAACTGTTAGAAACTACTCCCTGTTGCAATGTTGCTCAGTTGCCACTGGTCAAAGAGGTCTTCGGGGCATGGAGACTGACAACTGACTCTCTCAAGCCGAATGCCAACATCATGTGAGCTAGAAGTCAAAAACGTATTGCACAGACAGTCAAGCAAAACATGTAAACCCCGGCATCACCCACCAATAAAAAAGGAGGCTAGACAACTAGTTAGGATCTTTGTGTCTGAATTTGGCAGAATTTACCCAACCCCCTTAATTAAGGTGAATAACAAAGTCACCAACTTTGAATAGGGCCCTTCGCAGCAGTAGCAGGGCTGGGAGGCCATTCAACACCTAATGGGTCAGTCCCCTTTGGAATCTTTAGAACCTGCCAGCTCAAAGGAGGTACAGGTGCCTACAACCCCTTTGCCTGCTGATTGGATTCAGTCGCAACAGAAACTTCCACTGGGGTGCACCAGCCTCTCGTATTTTGGGCACACAGGTTGCTAAGACAGTTGCTAGATATGATTCTTTTGAATGACAGCTTCTTGCTTGCTGTTGGGCACCAATGGGTACTGGGCATCTGATGGCCAGAATACCTCAGGTGACACTACTGCCTGAACTGCCCATTCTAACTTGGGCACTGTCAAACCCCACAAATAATCTTGAGCAATCTCAACACAGCTCAGTTCTCAATGGAACTCTGCATGCAAGAGATGGAAATATGCATTCAGCCTTGGACTCAGTCAAGACTCCCAAGGGGACTGGTAGGCTCTATAAACAAATGGCTGGCTTGTCAGAAGGGACCAAGCAACACATAGGGGATGCTTGGCTCCTCCTGTTGCTCCCTGGAGCCCAATACTCAGAGATGTGCATGTTGGCATGATGTGTTCACCTGTTTGATATTGCTATCGCAGAAAACCTACCAGGCATGGTGGTGCATTCCTATAATCCCAGCTATTCACGAAACCGAGGCTAGAGAATCACCAGTTTAAGCTCAGTGAGACCTCATCTAAAAAATAAATAAATAAATAAATAAATAAAGGCAAAATTCCGGAAGTTTGTATTTTATAAATAAAACATGTTAATTTAGCTCACTGCTCTGAAGGTTTAAGGGCATGGTCCTAGCATCGGCTCACCTCTGGTGAGGACTTTGTGGAAGATGGCATTACAGGGTGAGAGTATATATGGAAGAGATCACCTGGCAAGACAGGAAGAAAAGAGCTAAGACAGCTGAACTTGCTTTATAACAGCCCATTCTAATTAGAACCAATTCACCCTTGAAGGCCAGCACCAATCCCTTCAGAGTATGGTGCCCCAATAACCTAATTACCTTTCACTAGGCCCCATCTTTTAAAGGTTTCCTCACCTCAGTACCACCACACTGGGGACCATGGACTCCAGCACATGAACTTTAGGGCATATCCTGAAACCATAGCCAAAACCGTGGCACACTGTTTACTAAAGGTTCTGCAAAATAACAGATAGGAGCCACAAGCCTGGGGCTGCCTTCCAGTCTCAGAATGGTCATTTTTTTGACTGACACTAAATGTGGACATTCTACCCGATATTCCAAACTACACGTAGTGGTGATGAGCATCCAGGTGACCTCTACCATCATAGCTCATTCTATTCTCACCAGCTCGTGGGATATTGCTAACAACTCAGGAAAATGGCAACTAAATGATTGAATCATTAGGGGATCCTCTTATAGGAAAAAGAAATATGATATCAGCTTGCCTCCTGGAAAGAAAAAACTATATGTCACTCATATAGATGCTGGAACTAGCAGAGCTGTCCTTTAGAGACAATTTGTGTCATGTTTTTGGATGCCCCATGTACCTTATTCTGACCAAGGAATATCCTTCACTGACCAATCTGTGTACAACAAGTGCACTGTCTGGGATAACATAGGCTTTACCAAGACCTGTCACCTGCAGACCAATGGAGCCATTGCACAATGAAACAGCCAATTCACTCCGAAACTGAAAAGACATTGAAATAGCCTCCTAACAGGATGGACAGTAAACTCTGCACTCCAGGACAAGGAAAACACAACACTGTGGTGCATATTAGAAAAAAATGAGCTTAGTGGGGTAAAGGTGGACCAGGCAGGACCTGATTAGACTGCACCTGTGAAGTCCAATCTCAGTGTTCCCAACCATTCTTATATCCTTTACCCTTCAGAGGGCATGCCCTCGCCCAGGGTGAGGGGATGGTTCTTGATGCCATAGTATCCCAAACAGAGCCCCTGGTCTTCCTACCTGGAAGTGACAACTTCTCCCAGTGTCTCCCTTCTGTGGGGTCACACAGCAATGGGAGACAGAACTACTTGATACTTGGTCTCAGCATAAACGACATCATTATCAGAAAGAAGTCCTGGTGCTGCCAAACTTAAAACAGGAGACCAACCTGATTAATCTATTACTTCCAACCCCCACCTCTCCCCGCACCCTGTGTCTCCCTCATCAGAGCACTCACCAATTATATTCTAAATGGCTCTTGTTAGTCTAACTTCTCCCTAAGCCCCACAAGGGGCAAGTCAATGTCAGTTTTGTTCATCTGTGTACCCACAGTCCTCACACCCAGAAAGCACTTGATATTTGCTGACTAAATACATGTGTTTATTGACCAAATATGTGAGTAAATTGTGTCTATGGCTTTGGGAAAGAGGGAGATCTCTGTGTTTTGGAAAGGGGTCCTGTTGCTACACCACTGTCCCCACTGTCCCACCTTCCTGAGAACGTTGCTCTCTATATTCACTTCCTATACCAGATTATGTATGCAGGAAATCGTTGAAATAGCTAAAGTGAATCTGCACTTATAAATTTATAAGTCAGTTTTATTTGATCAACACTGTAAGCATTTGTCAAAAAGAAAATTATGAGGAAGCCAAGAATACCATATTGCCCTAAACTTTTTGCTCTTTTCTTTACAACCCTTTTCCAGTTGATTAAAAGCCTGAATCAAGCCTGGTATCATGGTGCATGGCCTAATAATTCCAGCCACTGAGGAAGCTAAGATAGAAGGAGAGCAAGTTTAAGGCTAGCCTCAAGAATTTAGTGAGACCCTGTCTCAAAATCAAAAATCAAAAAGTCTGGGATATAGAGTGTCCCTGGCTTCAAAACCCAATACCAAAAAAAAAAGAAGAAGAAGAAGAAGAAAAAGTCCAGTAAGAGTTTATCTCATAGGGTACAGAGACGCATGATGGATTTTGAGGCGTGAAGGAGTCTAATTTGGTTACGCGTATTACTCTATTAACATTGAGCAGCATGGATTACAAGGGCACAAGACCACTAGAGGTGAGAGGACCAATTGGGAAACTATTGTGGTGATCTAGGCAAAACCTGATGAGGACCAGGGAATGAAAACTTAAGCCAACAAGGAGCAATTGAGATGAGGAGGAGGGTATTTGAGGGGAATTCCGGATGTGAAATGGACAGGGCATCCAAACTGAGTGCAGGAAGTCAGGGAAAAGAGACTCTGGCATGACTCTCAGTCGGTTCTAGAAATAGAGGATAGAAGAAGATCTGAATGGGAAGAGACTGAGGACGAGCCTGAGTGTGATGGGCGGGAGCCGCAGGCATGAAATCCCTGATGCTGAGGGGAATCAAAGGGTGTCAAGGAAGAGGAACTGGTCAGTTCTAATATGTCCAGGTAAAATCTGGAAAGCATTCAGATATTTGGGGTGAAGAAGTTGTTGGCCCTGGGAAACCCTGGTTGAAAAGCAGGGGTGGAACCGAGATCCCAGTGAGGTTAAGTGGGAGGGAAGTGGTGGAGACAGAACTTTTTAAGGAGCTTGACCTTGATGGTGTTTGGCTTAACTCTTGCATGGCCGTGCCCAAAACAGCTGACAAGAATAACTCGGAGGAGGGAAAGTTTACTTGGGACCCATGGTTTCAGGGATCTCATCCAGACGGCCGACTCCGTTTCTCTGAACCCAAGATGAAGCATCACATCATGAGGGAAGGGCCTGATGGAGGAAAGCGGCTCAGCTTATGGTAGCAGGGTCAGGAAGCAGAAAAGGAAAGAGAGAGGGAGGGGCCACAGGGAAGATTGGCTCTGCCAGGGCACACCCCAGTCATGTACACCCTCCCGCCATGCCCCACCTGCCTACATTTACCCCCCAATCCATTCAGACTAGCATAGACTGATTATGTCAATGCTCATAATCTAATCATTTGCCTCTGAATGTTCCTGTATTAACAGGAGTTTTGGGGGGGACACCTCATATCTAAACAGATGGAGAAGGAAAGAGAACACCTAATAAAAGCTATCTTTTATAGTTTTGTCTTTTGGATAAGAGAGGCATTAGGGTGTATTAGTTTCCTGTGGTTGCTATAACAGATTACTACAAATTTAGTGACTTTATACTAATTTACTACCTTACAGTTCCGGATACCAGACGTCATAAAATAGGTTGACAGACAGGTTGGCAGGGCTGAGTTCCTTTTGGAGGCTCTAGAGAAGAGTTCCTTACCTTTTTCCAGCTTCTAAAGGTTTGCTCCTTGGCTCAAGTCCTTTCCTTGGTAGTCAAAATCAAAGCTGAATATCTTCCTCATTCTCCCCACCTCTGCCTCTGGTGATACATTGCCTTCTGTCTGACTCTTATAAGGACACTTGTGATTGCATTGGGTCTGCTCAGATAATCCAAGATAATTTCCTTATATCAAGATCCTTTATTTAATCAGAGCTGAAAAGTCTTTTACCATGTAAGGCAACATATGCACAGGACTTGAGGATTGCGATATGGACATCTTGGGGTAGGAACATTACATTAGTTCCCACATATGGTATCTGTCTGACATATAACAAGTGCTAAAATTATTATCATTATCATCATCATCATCATCTCTATTCTGAGGAGAAATAGCTATCAGAAAGAAATACATATACATAGGTGGAATTGAAGTGCACCAGTAAAACCATTAAAAGTGAAAAAAGTAAATAAATAAACCCAGTTTGAGGAAGAGAAAACAACACTTTAGACCAAAAAAAGATGGGGTTCAGAACATAGTTGGAAAGAGGAACATTCTGAGATATTATGCATAGCTGGCAATAATTTTGAAAAGTAGCATTCTCTACATATTTGTTTTCCTCTTTTATTCCTCAAGCATGATTCTATTAGGAAAGGATCACAGGATGGTCCTTGCTTCTGCCTATCCCTACCATATGTATTGTTATGTAAGTTCTCCAAAATTTTATCTCTTGTTTATGATTGCTTCTCCCAGAGCTCCAAAGGATATGTGTTTTTTGCAAACTGGATGCTCAATAAATGCTTTGGGATAGATGATAAATAAATGAATTAATAAAAGAACAAATGAACAACTTTAACATTGATTTAGAGTGATCAGAAAGTAGCAGCTCTGACAGCAGGAACTTCCTGCAGGAGACCCATTGTGTTGGAGAAGTTGAAAGAAGTTGAAGAACAAGAAGAGAGGTGTCCCGGGAAGAAGGAACTCTTCAAGAAAAGGGAAAGATAGGGATGCAAATAGGTGCATAGGAGTCAAGTTTTCCCCTTGAATGAAAACTTGACAGGTCATCAGGAAGGCATTACAAGCCCCTAAGAACGAGTTTTTTGCTGATGAAAGATAAACCGACAGTGAAGAATAATGGTACACGCTTGGAATACCAGCTTTTTGGTTGGCTGAGGCAGGAGGATCACAAGTTTGAGGCCAGCCTGGGTAATTTAGTGAGAGCCTGTCTTAAAACAAAAAATTTTGAAGGGTTAGGGATGTAGCTTAGTGGTAGAGCACCCCTAGGTTCAGTCCTCAATACCCTGCCCCCCCACACACACACACAGATAACTAACAATAACTAATTACAGCACACACTGTGCTGGGAATTTGCTACGAGAATTGATTTCAGGTACTCTTACACTAAAAGGAAAATTATGTGAGGAAATTAATGTGTAAATTTGCTTGACTGTAGTAATTATTTATATATAAACATATACATCAAACATTTTCTATGCCTTACATATGTATGATTTTATTTTTTTACCTTAAAAATTATTAAAAAAAGTTAATTACTCTAGTTTTTTTCTTTTTTTTTTTTTTTAGAATTTTAACATTTATTTTTTAGTTATCGGTGGATACAACATCTTTGTATGTGGTGCTGAGGATCGAACCCTGGCCGCACACATGCCAGGCGAGCGCGCTACCACTTGAGCCACATCCCCAGCCCCATTACTCTAGTTTTTTAAACTAAGGATTAAACAAACGCAGGGCCTTGAGCATTCATGCTAGGTAGGTGCTCTTCCACTGAGCTATATCCCCAGCCCATTACTCCAGGTTTCTAAGACATGAGAAAATTATTATGTAAGTAGGTGCTGTGGTGCCTGCGTGTAATCCCAGCAACTCTGGAGGCTCAAGTTCAAGGCCAGCGTACGCAACTTAGTGAGACCCTGTCTCAAAATAAAAATAAAAAGGGATGGGGATGTAGCTCAGTGGTAGAGCGCCCCTGCCTCACCCTGGAATTCAATCCCCTGTATTGCAAAAAGAAAAAAAAGAAACACTGAAAGAAGGAAGGAAAAGGAAGAAAAGAACAGCACCACAATAAAAAGAGCATTCTGGAAAACAGACTTGTGTTGAATTTTTTTTTTAATCTTAAATTAAATGCTTGGTTCTAAAACGAATTTCTCCATGACCTCCAGCAATTTATTCAGTTTCGTTGAGCCTCAGTTACCTAAGGGGATAAAGTAAGCCGATGGAGGTAAAGCACTTAGCCTGGTTGCTGGTGTAAAGAAAGAAAGAATGCAATACATTCTGGTTATTACTGTCTCCCAGGGCTGCTGTTATAAATAAACTAACATGTCAAAGCGCCAGGAGAGCATCCTCATGGAGGCTTGGTAATTTGAATTTCTCTCTTCCACATTAGAAATTTAAACTCAATGGTCTCAGGGCACAAGAGACATAAGGAGCTGGAAGCTCCTGAGACTCTGTGGTCTTGGCCTAGGTGAGAAGACTCAGTCTGTGGGAGACCAAGTGCTTGGAATTTAAGCATCAGTACATGACGTCGCCCTTTTCCCCACCTGAATATGTAATGTAGTCTCATCTCCAGGCAGTGTCGAGACAGGGCCATGAGGCAGACAGCAGAACTCACCTTTACGATGGACAGAGACCACACTGGAAGGTATGGGTTAGGTGGGCGGCCACAGTGGCCTTTCCAATAGGGAAGCTTGAGACTAGATTTACCCACATCATCATAACAATCCATGGAAAACCATAGGCATCTCCCTCATGGAGACATGCTCCTGAGAACCTTAACAGAAAGGAAACATGAAAGTGTGTGCTTTCCAAACCCCAAGGACAGAGTGACGCCTGCATGGAGAGAGGCCAGGAGTCCTGTTTAATAGGATTTCTGCTCCAAGAAAGGAAACACCAGGAATGTAGAGAAGATGTTCCCCCAATACCATGCTTCATTGATTTATTCTATGCAGCCTTCGAGACACTGTGATCCAAGTCACCCACAGAAGCAGGTCCAGTCCGTGGTGAACACTCCTTCCATGGAGTGGTCAGCTACCCGTGGGGTTTGCCTTGGGGATCCTAGAGGGAGCTCAAGCTCCCTGGCCTTTCAACGGGACTCAGTTTCTGGGCCCTGCCACTTTAAAAAAGAAATAAAGACAATTCAGCTTGATATCTCTGTCAGTGATGGTGACGGGGTAATGAGTGGCATGGCCCTTTCCTTCGGGTCAGCAATTGAACCTGGACATGAAGCACCAGGTCCAGAGCTCCGCCCTGGACGCCTCAAACACAGCGTAAGGGATTATGAACTCCTCATCCAAAGTGGGTTTGCCAGTCGAGCCACAGTCTCCAATGAAGCACTGGACTTCATAATGAGAGAGGGATACAGAAGAGAAGGAATTTAGAAGTCCCATCTGTTTGGGGAGACAGATCAGTACCCCGAAACAAACAAACAACCAACCACAGATAAAACTGCTACTGATACGGGTTTCTTTGGGGGAAAGGGGGTGGTGAAAATATTCTGAGATGTGATTTTAGTAATATTTGAAAACCTCCCTGGATATGCTAAAAAAAAAAAACCACTCAACTGTCTGCTTCAAACAGGTGGATTATACGGCACACAAACTGTGTCCCAATAAAGATTGGAAGAAAAGACATGAACCACGTGCTTTACTGGACTAGGAAGTGAGAGCCTAAAATTATGGTCCTGATTTACTAAGCCAATCGCCAACTTTGATTATTTCCCTCCTTTTCACCCATTTCCGCATCCATTAGGTGAAGGGGTTGGACTAGATGTCGGTAAACTTCCTATACTAGTTCCCTGGGGCTGCCACAACAGATTACCACTAATGTGGTGGTTGAAAACAACTGGAATTCCACCAGCAGTCTGAAGGGGTCAATTCCTTCCAGGGGGAGAATGCATTCCTTGTTTCTACCCATCTCCAGTGACCATTGTCATTCCGTGGCTTGGGGCTACATGTCTGTCTGCTCTGTCTCACCTGACCTTCTCCTCTGTGCCTCTCTCCCTCAAATCTCCCTCTTAAAAGAGTACGCGGAGGGATGGGTTTGTGGCTCAGTGGTTTGCCTCACATGCGTAGGGCACTGGGTTTGATCCTCAGCACCACATAAATAAATTAGAAAGTAAAGGTACTATGTCCATCTACAACTAAAACTTTTTTTAAAAAAAAATTGTTTTAAAGAATACATGGATTGAATTTAGGACTTACCTGGGTAATCCAGGATCAACACCTCCCTCTGAGATCCTAAATTGAATGGTCTCTTCCCAAGTAAAGTAACATCCATCTGTTCCAGAGAACTGTCTTGGAGTTGGAAAGAGAGAAGCAATTCATTAACAGATCTTTGCAAGTTTGTAGGAGAGTTACAAGAACCAAACTGTGAAAAATTGAACCCGCTTATCTTTTCCAGACACCCTGTCTTCACTTCCCTCCCTTTCCATGCTGGTTCTTATTTAAATAACTCACATCTGTGTGGAACTTAATGGTTTGAGAAGTTATTACAGATTTAGCAGCTCATTTCATTCCCATAAAAACCTATAAATTTGGTATTATCACTGTACTTCCATTCCTGGTAAGTAAATGGAGGCTCAAGGTGATTAAGTGACCTAACCAAGGTCATTAGCATGGAAAGCAGGAGTGCATACACTAACGTCAGTCCATGGGCTCCAAATCCCGTGGCTCCCTCTCTGCCATCACCTGCCTAAATTTTGGTACAGCACCAAGAGATTCCAGATGGGGTGAATGCATTAAGAGTAGATCCACCTAATCCCACTCCTCTTGCTAAGCATAGCTTAAAAAAAAAAAAAAAACCTGCACATTATCTATAAAACCAACAGAAGAAGAATCTGAAACTTGGAAAAGAAGGCAAACCAACCTGGAAACCTGAAACTCAAGGGATGAAAACGGTAGTGAGTTCTTCTTGTCTCCTGTGTCCTAGACTACAGCCAAACTGTGAAAAATTGAACCAACAAGCATAGACAAAGTCCCAAGAAAAGCAAAGCCTGCTTGCTCTCTCTAGCCAAAGCAGGAAGAAAAACACACAATCCAGGGCTGGCGTCGTGGCTCAGTGGTAAAGCACTTGCCTAGCATGTGTGAGGCATTGGGTTCGATTCTCAGCACCACATATCAATAAATAAAAAAGTCCATCAACAACTAAAAAAATTAAAAAAAAACAAAACAAAAAAACACACAATCCAGCAAGACAGAAAACTTTTAGACAATAACTGCCCTAGTGAGTCACAGCTCAACTCCCACCCCTCTCTAGGTCAAGTAGGGACCCTAGACTTCCTACTTAGACCCATCTGGGATGAGGTAGCCCTCCCCAACCCTGGACCCTCACCAGGGTGCTCTCAGAGAATGGATTGTGAAACCAAGGCTTTTGACCCTGCCCAAAGTCCTGTAACTCCCTATCCAGCGGTAACAAGGTACCCCACTTGACGGTGCCAGGTAGAATCAGAGAAGTCTACCTGAGGAGTCTGAAATCCCACGTCCATCAGCCATGAGAAGGCACCACTCCCCCACCCCAGGTTTGCAAGGGAGAGTGATTGGAGAATCCAGGCCATCTCTCCTGCCTGGCATTACTAAGTGACACCCCCAGCACACACCAGGATGGTGTCCAAGGAAGCCTGCGGAGGTGCATATAGCTCAGTGGAAGAGCACTGCATGTGTCAGGCCCTGAGTTCAATCCCCAAAGCCAGGGTCTCTCCAGAGCCAAGTCTCATCGCACCCAAAATGTCCTATCATCAATACCCCGGACCAGAAAGATCTCACCTTAAATAGAAAAAGACAATCAGCAGATGACAATACTGAGGTGATTCAGATATTGGAACTATCCGACAAGGATTTGAAAGAATCATAAAACTACTTCAAAGAAGCAATTATAAATACACTTGAAACCAAAACGGGAAAAAAAATCTTAGAAGATAAAAAGAAGAACAAAAATGGAAATATTAAAATGAAGAATACAAAACTACTAAAAAAAATCAATGAAGTTGAAGATAGAAAAAAATAGAGATGACCTGGATTGAACAATAGATTTTCCTTCTCGAGTTTTCCAAATTATGTTTGACAACTGAAGTAAAACACATAGCATTATCTGCATGTGGATCTAATGTCTATCAAAGAAGAATCTAATAAAATTATAAGTGGGAAAGGTTCAAGGTCTTAAAGGAAAATAATGTTTCTACATGTATTTCAAACTGACAGAATATGGACACCAGTAGATCTTTGTGTAATGAAATAGCTCTGTATCTTGTTTGTGGTGGTGGCTACAAGAATCTGTAAGCCACGCTGAGATGGCACAGAATGGCATGTGTACATCATAGCAAGGTCACATCACTAGTTGTGATTCTGTACTGTAGCTCCATTGGGGTAAGCACTGGGGAACACTTGTGAAGGGCACTTAGGGCCTCTCTATATATTGTCACCAGCTCAGCAGGTCTTTTAGCTCAAACACAGCTAACAAAGAAAGGGTTGGGAAGAATCCCTTACTACTCTGATGAGTATAGCAAGGTGGTGATCCCACCGTGGCAAAGAAATCAAGAGGTAAACAGCATGTATACATTTTTGGACTAGAAATTAACATACTCCTAAGCTCTTCTCTTATTGGGCCTGCACAAATTTGCATACAAAAAAATGTTCACAGGTGGTTCAAAATGTGCTTAAAATTGTGTTCGATCAATGAAAATGCATTTAAATGAGGGTCCTTCAGGGAAGGGGTTTTGGTCAGATCTGCACTTGGTTTGATGTTGGTTTGTCTGTCTGGAGCCATGGATGTCGTCAAGGAAGGTCCTTCTGCCATTTATTCCAAGCATGGAACATGCATCCTTTTTCTTTCCACAGTCTCCAGTTTAAACGTGACCCTATATTCCTGCCTCACTCTCTGTGTAACTTCCTATGTATCTCAAATTACTTCAAAATAAAAATTGTTGAAAAAGAGGATTGAAGGTGGCGCCGTCTTTCCACAGGCAGTTGGAGAACCCCCTTTGCAATCTGGAGGTCATCCATGAAGGGAGGTAGTGCTCTGAGTGCAGAGGTGTCTGATCTAGAACCTCTAGCTCAGACCTCAGTGACATCACAAAGCCTTGGAAACCCCAGCCAATACCCACAAGCTTTACCAACCATTGTCTCGGGACCATTGGCCTGGGAAGCAGTGGGTCAACCTTGCTGAGAAAACTCCTTCCTTTGCCTTCTCTGCAAATCCAAAGGAAAATGGTCCCATGTGAGGAACAGGATCAGTAGATACTTGGATACAGCTCCAATTCCACTCCCAGGATCACACAAAGAGCAAACCCAGCTCTCTTGGTGTTTTTGTTTTCTGGTTTTGGTTTTTGTTTTTTTCGGGTCTTGTGCACAGTCGGCTTAACCACCCGTCTCGCTGTCTTGGAGAACCTATGTCTTCTCCGCAACTCCCGGTTTTCTCATGGGACAAGGGTACATTCGCCACTGCCATATCCGATCCCGTCTACCTAGTAAAAGTTCTCTTCTTCTTTGCTCTCCTGATGACTCTGATCACCCTACTCATCCTGGCCTGGAAGGTCACCAAAGGCAACAGCAACAAGAACAGACAGCAGGAGGCCACGCTGCTGGCCTGAAGATCTAGCCTCCCGGTGGAGACTCCATTGAGGAGGAGACCTGGCAGGCCCAAGAGGCAGAGAACCTTGGAGGCTCGAACCTGGAAAAGAAGATCTGGCTTTAGCCACCCAGTCCCCACCCCCCAACGCCAGACCTCGCCCCCGGGCCTCGTTCCCATCCTCTCCCCCCACCCCTCTCGTAACACACACTTATCCTGCTGTTCTTTGGCTTGACCCAGCTTCCAAATGTGAATGTCTTCTCTCTCTGGATCTTCTAGACTGAAATTATAAATGGCTCTTGATTTCTGCATTAACAGAGGAAAAAGAATCTGTGGAGAGTTAAAAGTCGATTGCGAAGCTCAAAGTCTTCCTTTTTAACTTGGGCACGTGTTGACTATTGAATATCGAGAGCTCACCCATCTGAAACCATACCAGGAAGCAGTACCGGAAGCTCACTTCTGGCAGGCCCTTAAAATGCAGCAGCTTACCCTACCCTGCCTTCTAGAGAAAGCCCTTCCCCTCTTCACCTAATGCTGGAAATAAAAGAGTATTTATTCTCAAAAAAAAAAAGATTTGAAACACTAAGTACTTTTCTCTCATCCTCCCAACTTAGTGGGTTAGCAAAATTTAAAAATATCATATTCTAAAGTGATCATTTTTTCTTTTTTTATCTTTTCTGAATTTGGAACAAATTAACTCTCTTTTCAAATGAAGTCCAAATTAAAGAGGCAATTTTTTTTGAAACCCGTACTCTCATGCAATTGGGTTTGGGTTACCATAGGCGAATTTGACCATTTGCTTTAAAAAATGGGTATTTGTCTAGGTGATAAACTTCTATGCCCGACCCTCTATGTTAACCTTTTCTCTTAGAAGCATAAAATCAGGTGTCCCCGGACCTCCACTTTTAGGCGCACTTGACTCTGGACGTCTCAAACCGATAGCTCCTTCTTTAGAAGTTTTTCTCTTTGCTTAGAATCATGGGACTGGGTTCAACCCTCCATAAGCGTAAGTCCCTCCTGGATTCCGGACCACGCACTCTGTGTATCTCAAACATAGGTCTTTTGCTTCCACTTTAACCCATAGAAATTGAGAAATTGGCCCCTTGTGCTGAGATATTGGTGTTACTACTGGGCCAAGGGGTATCTACCCCAGACAGGGCTCCCTGCCACAGCTCCTCCAGAACCTGGTGGTGGTAGTGGTGGTGGTTTGAGGGGTTGACCAGCTTCAACAGCAAACAGACCACAAGTCGCTGGCAGATGGAATAGGAAAGCTGTGTGACTAAGGACAAAGACAGATGCCTCTCACCTCTAGCCACTTGGGCCCCCTTTGTTAAAAGCCAGCTCCCATTGCTCTGCAGCTGGCTGTCCCAGAGATTCTCCATCCTGAACACCGCTTAGGAAAGAAAGGGGAACGAAGATGGGTACCTGGACGTGAGCAGGCGGGGTTTCCACGCATCCGTGCGTGGTGAAGAAGGGCCACCATAGTTGTGTGCCTCAGAGCTTCAGAAAGACCCTGAGCTCCTGACACTCTCCAAATATTTCTCTGCTGTCCTGCAGCAGGTAAGAGGGCGGACTGTCAAAAAGAGGCACAAGACGAGGCTGGTGATATGGGTGGGACCAGAGCTCACAAAACTCTGGTTGGAAATACCAACTGAAGACAGAGCAGTGGGGTGGGGGTTGGGGAGGAACAGATCTCTAAAACTCCTTCTCGTGAGTATATGCCTTCATTTAGTAGCTATGTGTATGTATTTAAAAACTCCTGGGCTGTGTTCCATACTTCCAAGACACTGAAAGTCACCCTCACATAGACCTGAGGCCCATTTTTTTCCATCCTCCAGGATCTCCATAATCCCCAAATTCCTGATGCACCCCCCACGTTCTCGGTTTCTATTATTTGGGACTCAATGACAAACCAGCCAGACTGCATTGTAAGCTTATGACCACCAGATGGCAGCAAAGGGTCAGTGAACAAGCATCCAGGGAGATAAGGGACCCTCTCCCTCCAACTCAAATTAACCGGGTAGTTAGTCCTCCTGGGTAGTTAGACATCCCCTGCTTTAAGAAAGTTCTCCTTTCTCCAGTGGAAGTCTTTTCGCTCTAAAATGCCACTCGCTTGGTTGTGTGGTATTCTCTTGTAGAAGGTCAACAGTGACTGTCCTGACTTGGTGACTCGGGTCTACCTCCATTGTCTCCTCCTGTGGCTTCTCCTTGCCCCCCTCAGTCAGGTCTGCCTGGCGATCCAGCCCCTGTACCTATAAGGATGATACTGTTGATGGTACTACCCGAGGAAGCAGGCAGTTAATAGGAATGAAACTCTGGTCCCTCCTTCAGGGACCAAAGTTTGTTGCTTGTTGGGTTTTTGTTTTGTTTTTAAGGTACTCGGGATTGAGCCCAGGGCCTCATACAAGCTAGGCAAGCACTCTACCACTGGGCTACATCCCCACCCCTTTTTATTTTATGTTTGAGATAGGGTCTCACTAAATTTCAAAGGCTGGCCTTGAACTTGGGATCCTCCTGCCTCAGCCTCCCAATCTGGGATTACAAGGGTAAACCACTATGCCGCCCAGCTCCGGAGGTGTTTCTGAGAAAGAACAAGGACAGTGTAGTGATGGAATTCTCTAGGCATCTGAAGCGCCAGGGCCCCTGTGGGCTGGAACAGTCAGGCCTGGATTCTGGAAGTAGTTGCAATGTTAGGGAACGAGACTGGATTTAAGGGGGGGAAGGAAGCTGCGAAACACAGTAAGGAACAGTGAGCCAGCTGCATGGTGCATGGAGGGGAACATGGAAAATTTGGTTTAGGGAAAAACCACTAGCCTGTGATAATGGGCCTTGAATACCAGTCTAGGATATTCCATTTCAACGAAGAGGGAGCCAAGGAAGGTTTTTGAGAAGAGGAGCGACAGGTAAAACGTTCGAGATTAATCTGGCATGATCAATGTGTAGGATGAACAGGAGCGAGATGAGTCTGAGTCAAGAATTCCAGTTAAAATGCTAGATTAAGCCAGGCACAGTGTCGCATGCCTATAATCCCAGCTACTCAGGAGGCTGAGGCAGGAGGACCACAAATTTTAGGACAGCCTCAAAATTTGAAGGTGACTTACTGAGACCCCGTCACAAAATAAAAAAATAGAAAGAGCTGGGGATGTAGCCCTGTGGCAGAGTGCCACCAGCTCCAATCCCCACGATTGCAACAATATCAAAAGGTAGATTAATAAGAACACTTTCCAAAGTCCCTGGAACTCTCTGTTTCTGCCACTTGAAATGCCTTCTGTAAGCCTTTCTCTGCTCAATAGTTTCACGAGGGCTTATGGTGGTGGGTACGAGGAATGGAACTCTGTCTGAAAGCACACAGCAGAAATAGGGAACTTCACTCAGTCCCAGGCTACCAGCCCCGGACACCGACCAATGAAACTGATAATGCCACAACCTGGGGACAAGCGAGACACTTAGAAAAGCTTGGGATTTGCAGAGCTGTGTTCTCAAGGGGGTATGGAATGGAGGATGCCCTCTTGCTGTTCCACCCACTGAAGGTTGAAATCCACCCGTGGATTCCCAGGGTGCACAGCAGCTCTGGGCACTCGGGAAGTGTCAGAGTTGGAGGGCTTGAGGCCACCGGGAGTTCCACTTGCCTTTTATTGAGAAGGTCCTGATGCCCAGAGAGGGCAGATGACGGCTGTCCTGGGTGTGAAGGAGTGACTCAGAGGACACACCCAGGGGGTCGTGGGATAAGCCTGGGGTGGCATCCTGGCCAAACCGCTTCACTCCAGCTCTGCACTCACAGGCAAGTATCCCAGACCAGCCATCCTCAAAGTATGGTCCGGGACCCCTAAGATCCCCCAAGTCCCTATCAGGGGCTCCACATGGTCGAAACTGTCTTCCTAAGGTACTAAGATGTGTTCTCCTTTCCCACACTCATTCTCTCCTGAGCATACAGAAGAGACTTTGAGAGGTTCTGCGGTGCTTCTTAAAGAGATCTGCAAACATCCATACTCTGCCATTCTTCTGTCTAATGTTATTTATGGTAACATATGCGTTTTTCATTGTTGATTTTACATGAATTAATAAACACTTTTTAAAGTTTAGTGTATGGGTAAATACACGCCACAAAAATAAAAGCTCCTTGGAATCCTTCATCATTTCTCCTTTTCTTTTTTTTTTTTTTTCTTTTATTGGTACCATGAATAGAACTCAGGGGCACTCTGCCACTGAACGCATTCTCAACCCTTTTCTTTTTTCTTTTTTCTTAATTTTAAGACAGGGTCTTGCTAAGTTGCCCAGGTTGGCCTTAAATTTGGGGTCCTCTTGCCTCAGCCTCCCAAGTTGCTGAAGTTACAGGTATGTGCCACCATGCCTGGCCTGATCCTTCACCTTTTTAAAAACATTTAATTTATTTTTTCCCCTTCACCATTTTTTAAGATTGAAAGTGGATTCAAAAGGAAAAAAAAAAATTTTTGAGAACCACTGTTGAAACTCCCTAAGCCTTCATTTCCTCATCTGTAAAATGGACATATGATTTATTCCACAAGATAATCTGAGGCTTAAAAAAAGGTACTTCATGCTCAATGCCTGGTCCAGGTTTCACGGCAAGTTAGTCCTGGCTAAGGTCAGCTCTGCTGTTTCTTTAACCAGAGTTGTCTCCAGTATCATCTCAGGGCAGCTCCTGACTTTCTCTAGTTGCAGAGAACAGAATCTGAGAATGAAGCACTGTGGAGTGTTCTAGGGACAGTCAAGGCAAGGACCGAAAACAGCAGGAGACGGTTTTATTTGGCTGCAGCCAGGTTCAGGAGACACAGCTTCTGCTGTAATCAATCAATCCCCTGAACCCCGAGTTCAGGGAGTTTCAGAGTTTTATACCCAGCGTGTAAGGGGAGGGCTCAGAAGTTCCCAGTCTGCAGAAGTTCACATAAAAGCAGCTGTTTCTCTCACTGTTCTGGGCAAGTTAACCCCTCAAGGACAACACCTGAGAAGGGGAGAGCTTCTTCTCCCCTTTCTTTCCTCCCCCTGCCAGCTGTTACCATGGAGCCCAGTTGTAACTTATCTTAAAAATGTAGACATCTCTGAGAAGCCCAGCTCAAGGCCAGAGGCCTTGTTTGCACATTTCTTCAAAGTACTATACTGGATACATATTTGTGAAAACTAGTAAGGGGGTGTCCAGCACCTGGAGTGCTGATTTCTTCCTGGCCAGTGGCCAAGTAAAAAGGGCGACATGAAAATAGGAAGTTTATCTACATTGGACTGACTCTCTTGCAGAGACTCTTTTGCTGACAGTCCTAAAATCAGCCACGGTGACGATTTCTGGAGAAGCCCGGTTAAGACTTTATGTGGAGGAGGGGTGCCACTACAGGAGTCTGGAGATACTTTCCTACTGGAGAACAAGAACTGTGTGCACGAGGTCCCCATCTGTGCCTGGGGCGGATCCCTGCATACAGGTCTTTGTACAGTGTGTGTGACAATCCAGCAGACTTGCCTCAGTGAGGTGCCTGTCACAACAGCTGAGACCTCAGAAATATTGATGCCTCTGTAGTTCACCTGTCTCACCACCTGAGGGCAGAACTCTCCCACAAGAAGAACAGCAGAACTACTCAGGACAAAGAAGTAAAAATTAAAAAGCTTTTGGATGCTTGAGAGCAGGAAAAGTCACTACAGAGAATGATTTCCTTAAGCCACTGTTCTAGGAACCGTATAATTTCCAGTCATAGCAGATAGAGGCAGCCAACCCGGCCACTGGATTCTCTGCACAGGGTTAAGGACACGTCCCTCAAGAGTTCCTGCTATCTGTTTTTTTTTTTAAACAAGGATTTCAACATCATATTGTCTCCCGGGTGCTGCTTCCACCACCCCTTCAAAATGAGTCTATCTTAATTCTAATTAGACACTAGATGGAGTCAGAAGATGGGTCACCAACCTGCTATATGGTGCACACCTGGAATCCCAGCAACTCCGGATGCGGAGGCAGGAGAATCGCAAGTTCAAGACCAGTGCCAGCAACTTAGCAAGAAGACCCTTTCTCAAAATAAAAAATAAAAAGGGATGGCGATGTAGCTCAATGGAAGACTACCCCCTGGGTTCAATTCCCCAGTACCAAAAAATGAAGAGGAGAAAGACTTCCAGACCAATTTGACTACTAATTCCCTATATAAATGGGTCTCCATTTCCTCACGTGTAAAATGGAAAGGAAAAAAAAAATACACCTAGGTCATAGAATTGTGGAGAGAGATGTAGAGGATCTCTGTGAAGTCTAAAGGTGCTCTTTGGTAATTATCACTGCTGATACATTGGACAATAAAAGCCAAATAAGTAAATTATTTTTAATGTATGCAGAAAAACATAAAGACCTGGCCCGAGTCCAGAAAGGAGCAGCAATTGGTCAAGGGCAAGTTCCTTGGAGTTGTGTGGGTCTCCCTGATTAATTAGGCCCAGTTCAAGTAGAATGGCCCTGGAAGACAACCAGGCAAATGTGACCTGAGAAAAACTGCCTTCCAGTTCATAATAATTAAAGCCATATAACACTGTAGAGTTTGCAAAGTGACTTTATCTGCAGGATCCCCTGCTTCCCCCTGAGAACAGACAGGAAGCCATTAGGAGTCTTCTTTGTAAACAGGGGGCTCAGGGAAGTGCAGTCACTGGCTCAAGGTCTCAAAATCAGTAGGGGTGCAGCTAGATCCTCGAATAGGAGGGTCTTGGCCCTTCCTCCTGACAACCTCAGACCCCACCTCCAAGGGGGCCTGTAGACTCACTCAACTTCAGGAAATGCTAACATTTTCCTCTTGTCTGAGGGGTGAACCAGCCAGTCTCTACGGCTTGAAGGGGCTGTCACTGCTCATCTGAGTCCAGCTCTGTCCTGCAACCCACTCAAACCTTCCCAAGCAGTTTCCTCTTAGTGGTGCCGCTGTGAGCCACAGCAGAGTATGGAGGAATGGGGGGGGAGATGGCCGCACCAGAGGAGAGCAAAGGAAAGGGGGCCTTCAGGGATTTGGATGCTGTTTCTGCTCCCTCTACCTTAGGGTTCTCAAAAGGGGCACTCACCCTGATTCTGGATTTCATCATCCATAAAAATGACCCTTGATTACAAGAAGGCCCATATATTGAGAAGTCCTCTGTCTGAAGGAAAAGCTTTATTTGACCTCCTCAAATGAATCTCCCTAAATTGCCCTTTTTTTAATTTTAATTTTTTCAGTACTAGGGATTGAACCCAGAGGCATCCATTCTATCACAGAGCTATCACCACAACACTTTTTATTTTATTCTGAGACAGGGTTTCCCTAAATCGTCCAAGCTGGAATCAAACTTGCAATCCTCCTGCCTCGGCCTCCCAAACTGGGACCACAGGTACGAGTCACCAGTTTTGTATTTTTCAAATTCAAGTGGATGGACATCTATTTCAGTCAATGACTTCTACTGTTAATCTACTGTTGATCGTGTGCCTGGTTATATTTTGGGGAGATCTGAAAACTTGGATGGTATAATTACATTTTCATTAGCTGCTTCACAAACTTAGTATTTCTTTGTTACAAGCGCCAGCCATGCTAGGCAAGAAGGCCTGTAATCCCAGCATCTTGAGAGGCTGAGGCAGAAGGATACCAAGTTCAAGGCCAGCAAGGGCAACTCTCAAAATAAAAATAAAAATGGCTGGGGATGTATCTCAATGGATTGAACCCATTGAACACCCATGAGTTCCCTCCCTAGTACAAAAAAAAAAAAAGAAAAAGAAAAAACCCCACCCACAAGCTCCAGTACTATTAGCAATCCTGTATCTCTGTCACTAATAGAAATCAAGATATTTTCATATCCTATCTGTTGATGCAAGTCTCCTGAAATATTGTTTATACTCATTACAGCTGGAAATTATGATAGTTATTAGATCTGCTGCTCCAACTGCTGATTGAATGCATTAAGAGAGGTAGTAGATTACTATGTCACAAATTTGTTTTTTGATTCTTTCAGTAACTATATTTCAGTAAAATTGACTTCCTTTGTAATTCTATGCATTTCAGTTTATGCATTTGTGAGACAAAGTTCGTGGCCTTCCCCCACACTATTAACAAGAGTCTAAGCACAAAAAGGGTTGGGGCCAGATGCACCAAGCAAGCGCCCAGCACTAAGCTTCTCTGGGTACAGAGTCACCTCAAAGAGAGGGCCAAAGGGCCAGGCACCTAATTTCTTGGGCCCCAACAAATATCCAGAATGGTTACCTTGTTTACTTCTTACAAAGATCCAAAGAAGATGGCTGCATTGTCTACATTTTACAAAAGAATCAATCTCTGGCAAAGTGAGCAATCATCACCCTACCACTCCCCTGGCGCTCTTTGATCAAGCACCTGGTCTCACATTCCCTTCACAGGGTCCCATCCCGTGAAGGTGAAGAGCTGGGCTTGGAGTTGGGTGCAACCAGCTGTGTGACAGGGGTCACATCACTAGACTTCTCTGAGTCTCCAAGTCCTGGTCACCATGGAGAGAATAAACACCCACGGCACAGGGTTCTGTGTGGGTTCAATGAAGAATATGTGTAAAGAGATTAGCATGGTGCCCGGAGCCACCCATTATATCCTAAAAAGTGACTGTCAACCCTGCTACAGAGAAGGGACTTGGCACTTTGCAATTATAGTGACATTAAGTCCATTTTAGAAATCATAGGCAACTCCGGGGCCCTCTCCACCTCAGCTCCTCTCCTCTGTTTTCTTTCTTTCTCTGCATCCATGACTGCTTAGAAGCCAGATGAACTTCCCCTCCTTCTGGAGAGGAGCACAGGCTGAAAAAATGAAAGCTTAGGTGTCAGGCCAGGAGGAGGGGAGGGTGGGTGGCTGAACGCAGCACAGCATCGGCTGGCTGAGCAGAACCGAGCTGGGGAGGATCGTGCAAGCGTGTCTCCGTGTGCATGTGTGTAATTTATTTTCTTGCATGGTTGGGGGGAGGTGGCTGAGGTTTCACAAGCTGTACCTGACAGATAATTACACCAAGACAAATTGTGCCCTGCCTTACCCTTCTCCCTGTCTGGCAACCTCCAGCTTCGGGGGGGAGGGGTGTGCAAGGCAGCAGGGTGCAGCCCAGGAGGAGAGGGAGATGCTAGCCCTGCTGACCCATTACTCATCCATAAGCTGGAGTGGACAATGCAACAGGGAAGAACCGTGGGGGGGAGGGGGGCGCTCTGGTGGAAGCACAATCATTCTTCTGGACTGGGTAGCAGCTCTCTTAAAAGACAACAGAGATGCATGGAGCACTGGTGGCCTCCCTGTGCTGGGTCTGTAGTTGCTTACTTTAAGAGAGGCCAGAAGCCAGGCCACTCAGCGCAAGTGCTGACTAGACACAAGGTTCTCTGCAGCGCCCCCTGGAGGAGAGGCTGCCCAGCAGCACCTGGAGGGGGCATTCCGGGTTCTCTTCTGGCAGCTCTGGGTTTCTCCTCACTCCTGAATTCCTGACCACTCTCTCTTTCCACTCCTACGATCATCTTCTTTATTCTTCCCCTTTCTATTAAAAACCTTCTCTGTTGCATGGCAGGAATTTTTTTTTTTTTTTAACGCTCCCAGGCAAAAACCTAGAGGACAATGTATATTGCTAACAAACCTCCCACACTATTTTAAAATTAAAATGGTAGTCATCGTCACTGTAATCTTGAATTTATAATGATTTTCTGTTGACCAGCATGGAAGCTAATAAAAAATAAATCAAGCCTATAAACATATTAAACCTTTTTTTTTTCTTTCCTTTTTTTTTTTTTTAAAGAAAGACTGCTCAAGGCCAGGATGCTAAGACTTCATTTTAAATACTCACCAAGCTGAAGGAGATCCTCAGCTTTCTCATCAATGAAATGGAGAAAGGAAAAAAAAACTACCTCGGGGGTTCTTACTCAGTATAAAGCATACTGCCTCACTTTCTTTTCTTTTTTTCTTTTTTTTTTTTTTTTTTAATGAAACAATTGCTAATCACGAACAAAATGCCAGGCACTGGGTATGACATAGTTTGGTCTATATCATCAAAGAGAAGAACTGAATGCGTACGCATCCTCTGGGAGGGACATCCAAGGCAGAAGTGATGGATGTCTCCCACAGAGGGACCCGGGAGAGCAGCTGGGAGGAGGCTCTGTGATCAATAGTTATCTCTTGGGCCATTTCTCCAGGATGGACCTTGGCCTCCTCTGGTGCCTCCAAACAGATTGCCTCCTGCCAGACTCCCTGCCCCTCTGTGTCTCCACCACGCATCTCAGTCTCCTGTCCACCCTTGCCTCTGGCCTCCTCTGAACTCCCAGGTGGAATAAGCCACCATCTCCACTCCCGCAGGGACCCCCAAATTACCTGTGGTTATACCCCCTGAGCCCTAGGGCTGGAACCCTGTCCTCCGACCCAGCCAGACCCTGGCCCCTCACGGGCACAGAGCAGGCGCACAACCCCTGAGCTGGCCTCTACGGGGCTCTGCAACTCTGCTGCTTTCCCTCCCTCCCCTGTCCTCCTCCGTTTGGCATCTGCCCGCCCTCCTCCCTAGGGTCCCTTCCTGGCAACAGGGTCCCTTCCCTACGCAGACATCACAGTGTGTACACTACCTGTGCCCTACGCAAACACACACACACACACACACACACACACACACACACACGGCAGGGCTTTCCCAAGCCTTCAGTGAGGAATTATTTTTCCCTTCCTGAAAAAGGGCTGTGATAATCCAGTTACTGGTAATTCAGTTACTTGGGAGGCTGAGGCAGGAGGATCCCAAAGTTTGAGGCCCTATCTCAAAATAAAAATAAAAGGACTAGGGATGTAGCTCAGCGATAGAGTGCTTGCCTAGCATGTGCAAGGCCCTCAAATCAATAAACTCCCAAATTCTTTGGAGCACTGCCCCCCCCATCTTATTGGAGATTTCAGCAAACCTCAGGGGACAGGGTTCTCAGATGATAACAGGAATGGAGGAGATTCATCAAGGACGACTTGGTCCTTCCTGCACTCTAGGTCACATGTGTCTGATGCTCCTGGACCAGTGTCCCTGGTCAAGTCCTGGCCTGGGACTGCTTCCTTCCTCCCAGCCTGCCCAGGCCCTCGTTTCTGCATAGCTCATCACCCCGAGAGGTTTTTGGCTTCCTTTGCACAGAGGCTGCTACCTCTGGGGTGCCCTGAGGCCCTGGACATCCACTCTCCCACCTGCCTCTGATTTCCAACCATCCTGGCCCCATGCTCTCTTTTGGTGACTGCAGCTGAATGCCAGCCCAGTTTTGCTTCTTCTTTCAGACACACATCTGTCCCCAGTCCCTTCTGGCTGCTCATGGACTCCCGGCTGCCACAGAGGGCTTTCCTGAATCTACAAGGACCCAGAATCCATTCCCCTGCCTGTGTTATTCTCCTTGGTTTGTACCCACTAACACAGAGTCATACATCAGCAGTCTGTAGAACCTCCAAGTCCATCTGATGCAACCTCCTGATTTTGTAGATAGGAGAGCTGAGCTGTGAGAGGTGAGTTAAGTGATCAGGGCAGGCAACTCAGGCCTCTGTATAATCTGTATATAAATAGCAGGCCTTCGCTCTTCTCTCAGTGCGCATGAACTGCTGCTATACAGGTGTCTGCGTGGACACAGGTTCCACGGCATGGGGGGATGGCGCCAGTGGGGGTGGGGGAGGGGTGAGATCTGGAAATGAACCTGCCTGAGACGACTGGGACCCCACCGCCTCTGCCATTTCCAGTTTCTTTTGGAACTGAAGACCTAATGACTTCAGAGTTGGGGAGAGAGTATCACCTCCCCACTCACCCCCCCCACCCCCATGGCATGGGAGTCTGGAATCCTCCCCCTTTCCCTTTCCCTCTCCCTACCAAGAGTCCTTTGGGCTTCAGGGTGGGACCCATTTCTGGTGAACGAAGAGGACTGAGCAAGACCCCAGAAGAACATGTGGCTTATTCTTGGGATCAGTCTGGGAGTTTTTTCACTACCTGGAATAATGGGATGGGTACTAGGGGTGTCTTCCTGTGGACATGGGGACAAAAGTCAGGGTGGGCTAAGGAACAGACAATGAGAGACAGGGACGGCCTGGCCCGGGAAGAAAGCCCGCCAGATTGCCCGCTGGGCCGAGTTCCACCAGGGAGCAGATGACCACCCTCCAGGTGCGGGTCTCGCCTCCGGCCTCCTCTCCAGGTCCCCAGCCCCAAGAGGAGTGATGGGGAGGAAGAGTGGGACTCAAAGAATCTGAAGCAGGACATCAGGGGGGATGGGAAACGCTTATGAAACAGACAAAGCGGAAAGGGAGCGGGAAGGAGGAGACATGGAGGTCGCAGAGAGGCAGGATCCCGACTGGAAGCACCGGGAGGCGGCGGGGGGCGGAGGGGCTCGGGCGGCCGCCAGGGGGCGCCGGCGCCGCTCCTCTCCCCGCGCGCGCCTCGCTCGCCCCCGGCCCCGCCACCCTCCAGCAGAAGCCATTACAGAGAACAAACTACCTTCTTGTCTCCGAGATGGGTCCCGGGGGCAGAAGGCAAATTGCCTGCCTCGTGCATAATAAACCAGGCGTGGAGAGCAGCGCGGAGGCGGCCTCCCCTCCGCCCTCGCCCTCCGCCCTGCACCCGCGCCCCTGCTGCTGCCGAGCCTGCGGCGCCCCGGACCCCGAGGATCGCAAAGCGCCTGGCACACCCGGTGGCCCTCCGGTGGCCCCGTCCCTGCGGCCGGTGCACACCAAGTTTGTGGCGGTTGGCTAATCCCCGAGAGACACACTCAGCTCGGTCCGCTGCCCCTGCCTGGAATGTCTTTCTTCCCTATGAAAAAGCGATTGCCCTTTCTCCTCCTTCAATTCCCTGTCCAGAGGTTACGTCCTCCTCGCTGAACTCTCGACAGTCAGAAGTCATGCTTTTCCTCTCCTGCCAAGGTGGCAGGCACTTCCTTCAGACTGCCAGGATTTAGCAGTGACATCACGTGTACACTGATTTGCATACAGGTACATCTCTGCTATTGGACCTCACATTCCTAAAGGACAGAAACCATAATTTCCTTCTGTCCATCCTCCCAGAGACTTAGCACAGTGTCTAATGCTGAACGAATAAAGGCACGGACGGATTCGTGCGTTTGGAAAAGATGCAACTAGATCCCTGAATCACCCATCAATCACAGGTTCTTCTCTTCCACTTCCTGTTCCCTTCTTGCAATTCCCGTTCTCCCCTGATGCACTGTATAAGGGGCTTTGGGTGAAACCTCCTGAAAGGAAATTGGGGAGAAAGAGTACCTTGAAGATCTGAAAGGCACGGGTCTGTAGGGAGCCCACCCCTGCCAGCAAGGAGCTAGCTCTCCGCCTGCTGAAGAAGCTGCCAGTAAACAAAACAGAGTGCATCCAGAAAGACCAGCAGGGGACCCACAGCTTTTCCCGAAACAAGCCACAGCCACAACCTACCTGCGACCTGGGTGCAGAGATGAGGATACAGAAGAGGATTATCTGGGAGGAGTCTGTAGTCCAGACAGGGGCAGGAGGTGAAGAAATCTCAAAAGAGGCAAAGCCCAATATATATATATTTTTTTTGCAGAATAACTATGAGTTAGTTAGGAAAAGATGAGTGGATACAAATGTCTCAAGGAGAGAACAAGGGCTGGGGATGTAGCTAGAGAGCTTGCCTAGCCGGTTTGATCCCCAGCACCACCAAAGAGAGAGGAATAATCCATTCATTTCAAGGAGCTGAAGAAAGCTCACTTCCGGAGAGAAATGTCAGCAGGCTGGGGTGGTCTTCTAAACCCATCAAGATATTCAAACAGAGGCAAGGCTCAAGAGGACACTGAGGTCAGATCGTGGAGGCCCTGGACCGGCTTGTTCAGGAGCTTAATTTTATCTCAGCCTTGACCGGGAGCCATGGAATGTTTTCAGGAATGAGAGTGTCACATCAGATTTGCATTTTAGAAGGGTTATTTTAGGAGCAGAGTCAAGTATGGATTAAACAGGGTCAGGCTGGAGGCAGAAAAATCAGATAGGAGGTTCTGGTATTAATCCAGAGGGAAAATGAAGAAAACCTGAAGCAGGCAGACATCATGGAGATGGAAAGAAGCAGCTAGATTGAAGCTGAGCAGGGAGGCAGAATCATCACCGGGTGGTGACTGATTGGATAGGAAGGAGGGGGGAAGGAAAGAGAGAAACCTGGTTCCCAAGGGTTCAGATTAAGGACCTGGGTGACAGGTCACACCACCCACCCCGAGAAGAAAAAGTGGGTTCGTTTTTGAGATCCTGCAGGGATATAAAATTAATCAATCAATTAATTAATTAAATGTGGATCTGAAGCTCAGAAGGAAGTTGTGCTGAAAACAGATATTCACATAACCTGGGTGGCTTCAAAAGTAAGGATAGGAAGAAAAGGGCCCAGAACAAAACACCACAGAATCGTTCTGTTTAAGAGACAGAAAGAGGCACAGGATCCCACTTCTGGCAAGAAGAAGTAGTCAAAGAGGTTGGGTGAGATCTGGGTGACAGATCTCACAGGTGACACCATAAAGCAAAAAAAAAGAGGTACAAAAGAGCAGAGTCCGGAGTGGCCATTAGTGTCAAATGCTGCAGATGGGTCAAGAAAGTGTCCAGAAAAATTGTCAAGTCTTTAAAATGGACAAGAGAAGATTATTGAGTATCCTGTCTAATTTGCCTGTCAGAGTACTCTCTGCCCTACATTGTCTAAGAGCTATTTTACAACTCTATAAATCGTGGAAAACTGAAGATGCAGATGATTCTTGCTCATAGAAATGCAAATTAGTTGTGCTAGTGGAGAGCGATTGATTAGTGCCTTGTGGATAAACCAGTTTTATATCTATTTGTAAATTCATTTGTTTCAAAATTCCTGGTTGACCTATATAAGTGTGGTACTTTTGAGTTTTCCTTTGAATCATTTGAAATATTTTACTAGATTCCTCATTCATTAATTGGATTAAATATAGTTTTTTTCCCCATGTATTCATTTTATATTTGTATGAAAGTTATGATTTTAATGTTGTTTAAAATTTTTTTCTGTCATGGGGCACATGGCACACACCCTTAGACACTGTCTCAGACACCCAGGAGGCTAAGACAGGAAGGTCACAAGTTCCAGGCCAACCTCAACAACTTAGCAAAATTCTGTCTCAAAATTTAAAATAATAATAATAATAGAAAGGAATAGGGGTGTAGCTCAGTGGTAGCACATCCTGGGTTCAATCTGCAGTCTATGTTTTTAAAAATCATCCTATAACAGAGAAAAATAACTGAAAAGAGTTGTTTTGTTTCTTTGTTTTTTGGATGGTGTCTTACTATATCACCCAGGCTGGTCTCCAGCTCCTGGGATCAAGCAATCCTCCTGCCTCAGCTGAAAAACCAGCCTCTATCTCAGAGCAAAGCCTGTCCAAGGAAGGGACATGACCTTTGTCCTTGAAAAGACCCACAGAGCACTCCTAGGCACATTCCCACCCTGCTAAGTTGTTTATCTACAAATAACAGGAGAGATCTGCAGAGCCAGGTGTCCCTGACTCAGTCAGGCTAGGTGGGGACCCATAGCAACCCCCTAGCAGCCACCAATCAGCAAGAGACAGGGAAAATACCTGGGATGCCAGATGACCCCCCAGTAGTTTCTGGTGGTTGATAACGTGTTGGGAAACCATGTAGTTCAGCACGTACCCCCCTCTTGGCTTAAGCCAATCAGTTCAAATGAATCCCCCTCTTGTAGTAACCAATCACCCCTACCCAACTTGTTCCCACCAGTGAATGTGCTAATCATGTTTTAGAGTTGTTTTATGATTTTCCCCCGGTGTGTGATGATTTGCTAAGAGATGCTATGATGTATGTGGGGGTCCCTGCCTTCTCCAAAGAATGTATAAAACTGCTGCAAACCCTGGGCTCCGGGCCTCTCAGCCTCACCAGTTGCTGTGTGCGCGCCGAGGACCGAGCTAGCTCACAATAAACACCTCTTTGCTGTTTACATCCATCTTGGGTCTCTGGTGGTCTTTTGGGGGTCCCGAATTCGAGCATAACACAGCCTCCTGAGTAGCTGGGACTATAGGAACAAGTCACAGGAAAAGTGGAAGTTTGGTAAAGACAGCAAAATCTGTTTGGTAGTTTTTGCAGGAATAGAAAAAAGATTCCAGTGTTTGGGGTGGGAGATGCAGTGAGAAAGAAAAAACAATGGATTTCGAGAAACTTGGCTATGAGGGGAAGGAGAGAGATTTGCTGAAGGGCACCAAACTGTGGGTTTTTTTTTTTTTTTTTAATAGACATGACCTCATCCTGCAGTTGTCATCACAATTACTTTTTTCTTTTCTCTTTCTTTTTTTTTTTTTTTTTTTTGATACTGGAGTTGAACCTAGTGGTATTCTACCGCTAAGCAACATCCCCAGTCCTTTTTATTTTTTATTTTGAGACAGTGCCTTTCTGAGTTGTTGAGGGTCTTGCTTAGTTGCCCAAGGTGGCCCTGAAACTTTGATAACCCTGTCTCAGCCTCCCAAGTTGCTGGGATGATAGACATGCGCCACTCTGCTCGGCATCACAGTTACTCTTTAATCGTGAACTGTGCTGACTCTAAAAATCCTGACAAGGTACACATGGGAGTAGGGAGGGGGTGCTATGGGGTGGCAAAGGAGAGCCAATTAATTTATCATGGGGGGGGGGGTGGAAGCCTTCTTTAAGGAGATAACTCCTGATTTGTGTCTTCCCAGTGACCCAAGTGGAAAGACCTAAGCAATCTCATTTTACTTGAGACCTCATTTTGCTCTGAAACTTAACCTCTGACCTACTGTAGTCCTAAAGTCAGGAAAATACTACAGAAAAGCTCGGTGGAAACACTTCTCTCGGAAAGGCCGCAGATGGTGATCACCTAAGATAGGCCAAGATATCGAAATATCTGAAATTCCAGATGGCCCCCACCTAGGTGTGGTGACCAGTATCTAAACTAGAAGCCCTGCAGCTTGGCACATACCCCCCTTGTAATTTGATTTTCCCGCGGTGTGTGATGATTTCTAAGAGATGCTATGATGTATGTGGGGGTCCCTGCCTTCTCCAAATAATGTATAAAACTACTGCAAATTCTGGGCTCAGGGCCTCTTAGCGTCGCCTGTTGCTGTGTGTGCGTGGAGGACCGAGCTAGCTCGCAATAAACACCTCTTTGCTGCTTACATCGATCTTGGTCTCTGGTGGTCTTTTGGGGGTCCCAAATTCGAGCATAACACAAAAGTCTTCTTTTTTTTCTAGGATGACCATGGAAACTCAGAACTCAGCGTGGGAGGCAACACACGGAAGCAGGAAGGAGGCCCACTGGGCCAGGGGAGCCTTAAGTACAAGTCCTAGATTCTTGCTCTCGCCACTGATCTGCCAAGAACATGACATATACAGGAGCCACGGGTTCAGGGCTGGGGAAGTGGTTCAGGGCTGGGGAAGTGGCTCAGTGGTAGAGCACAGGCTTAGCTTGCACAAGGTTCCATCCCATCCTGGGTTCCCAGCATCCAGAAAAAAAAAAAAAAAAAATCCCAATAAAAGTTCTGAATGGACACTTTGTGCAGGACATTTAAATTGCATTTTTCTGAAAACCCAATTTACTTCATCAAAACCAGTTTGACATCCCAGTATCTAAACTAGAAGCCCTGCAGCTTGGCACATACCCCCCTTGTTATTTGATTTTCCCGAGGTGTGTGAAGATCATAGAATCCTGCCTATTAGTACTTACAGGAAAACTCAAGAGATCATTGATTCAATCCCCAGCCTTTTAAAAAGCCATTCTGGTCCTCTAGATTTCAAGTCTCTAATTTTTTTTTTTTTTTTATGGAAAAAGTACCTGCAGGTATTTCCCTGCCCTGAAGGCATGTCAGCATTATTGATATTCAGTCTGTCTGAGTCCCATCTGCGCCCACGGGCCCTAAACTTGAATCCTGGGCTTTTTCCTCCTCCATCAACCCAAATCCCAATGGTTCTGCACTTGCCTTGAGGTTTGCTGCTGTCTTGTGTTTGCCCCTGTGGAGACGTTAAATGCAAGAGGAACCTGAGTCCAGAGGTCGGGGCGGGGGCGGTCTGTGTCTTCCCATCAGAAAAAGGACTGATTCCTGAGTCATGAGGTCTATTTTGCTTTTCCTACTCTGATGAGGAGCTGCCCTTTCCAAAGGGGGATCTGGGACTTTAGCTTTTTTTTTTTTTCTTTTTTTTCTTTTTCATGGCATATGGCCAGGGCCGAAGGGACCAGCATCAAAAAAAAAAAAAAATGTTTTAATAAGTGAAGAGACTGTTAATAGCCCTTTAGATTATTAGAAGGAGAGAGCCAGAGCCTGGGGCCTCTGAGGCCGGAAGCTTCCTGGGTTTATTTGCTGAGTATTTCTCCTCGCTGGCCTGTTGTCGGGTGGAAGGGGTGGAGGACAGGGAATTCCCTGGAAGGTCTCACTTGGGAGACCCATTATGGTGAAAGTGGCCTGTCATCACATCCGTGAAAGTGCCTGGTACACTTACTTAATCATTGTTAGTTTTCTCCCCATCACAAGCTCCCATTCGAAGCATCCTCAAAAGTTCAGGTGGTTTCTTTGAAGGAAGAGTCCAGCTTTATACTCCACGGCAGAATGTCACAAAAAAAGCAAAAATCAGTGAGATTATAGTGGCAAGGGACAAAGAATGGAGAGAAAGTAGGCAAGGGTCCGCTGGGGCAGAGCTTGTAAGAAATGAGTGTGGACTTCATTCTAAGGGGACTAGGAAGATGTAGGGTCTGAAGCAGAGTAGTGATGTGACATTGATGTGACCTCTGATTTACATTCATTATTTATTTAGTGTTTTGCCATGCTAGAGATCAAACCCAGGGCTTCTCACACACTGTGCAAGTGCTCGACCTCTAGGCCCCAGCCCTGGTTGACATTTTGGTTTTGTTTCTTTGGTGAGGGGTAGGGGTGAATTGAAGGGGCTTAATAACTGAGCCACATCCTCAGTCCTTTTTAATTTTTTTTTTTTTTTTTTTGAGACAAGGTCTTGCTAAATTGCTTAGGACCTCACTAAGTTGCTGAGTGTGGCTTTGAATTTGCAATCTTCCTGCCTCAGCTTCCTGTGTCCTGGGATGACACAGCTGCACCTGGCTGGTTTACATTGTAAAAGAATTACTCTAATTGTGTTTAGTGAAAGTTAGCTAGGGTCCAAATGTTTGAATCTCCTCAAAAATCATATGTGGAGATCTTTATGCCCAAGGTGATGACATCAGTGGGTGGGGTTTTTGGAAGATCATTAAGTCATGAGGGCAGAGCTCAAGAACGGGATTTTTCTTTTATTTTCTTGGCACTGGGAATTGAACCCAGGGGTTACCACTGAGGTACATTCCCACCCCCTTTTAGTTTTTTAAATAGAGATAGGGTCTTGCTAAATTGCTCAGGATGGCCTTGTACATCCATCCATCTTCCTGCCTCAGCCTCCTGAATCACTGGGATTACCAATGCGTTCCTGGCATGAATAGGATTTTTCCTTTAAAAAGAGACCTCAGGAAGCTGCCTAGCCTCTTCCACTGTGTAAGGATACAGGGTACAAGGCATCATCCATGAACCAGATAGATTTTGCAGCCTCCAGAACTGTAAGCCAGAAACTTCTGTTGTTTATAAGACACCCAGTTTATGGTATTTTGTTACAGCAGCCTGAATGGACTAAGACCAGTCTATTTCTTAGTATTGATGGTGAAACTTAAAAGAGGTTGTTAGTCTCCAAGTAGGTTAACAATTCCCTAGAGAATTGCTACCAGTGACCTGCTGTGGAGAAGACCTTATCTGCACAAGGACTGGAGGCAGATATACCGCTTGGCCACTTCAGGAGCGTGATGGGTGGAGAGCTCATGAATCCTGGGACTTAGCAGTGGAAGCAGGGTGGAGTGGGAGGATTTAGGGTACATGTTCACCTAATGTCCAGCTGTGCCGCCTCTTCCCTTCTGCTCCTGTGGTAGTATTATTAGCACCATTTATGGAGAAGAATGCTTAAGACTCAGGATGTTCCAGTAGCGTATCCAAGGTCACGTGGCTAATAGAGTAGAATCATGTTTGGAGTCTCAAATCTGATGCTGACAGCAAGGAGGGTCTCGGTCAGTTCTGGTGCCAGTCAAGGTGTTTAGTTGGCTCGCCCCACCCCCCACCCCAAGTACGAGAATGGATCCCAGGGGGCGCTCTAACCACTGACCCAGATCCGCAGCTCTTTCCTTTCTTATTTTGAGACAGGGTCTTGCTGAGTTGCCAGGCTGGTCTTGAACTTGTGATCCTTCCGCCTCAGCCTCCAGAGTAGCTGGGATTACAGATGTGCACCACCAACAGAGACCATCCTTCTAGGTGAGTTTTGAACATAAAAGGGTGGTGTTGTGCGGTGGTAGAGCATTTGCCTAGCATGCACGAGGCCCTGGGTTCAGTACTGCAAAGCTAAAAATAAAAAAAAACAACACCTCACCCCTAGGAAGGCAGGGCGAGCAGAAGGAGAAGACTCGGAAAACCCCATATCCTCAGAGAAGTAGTTTGAAGAATCAGGACTAGTTAACTAAGAAAAGAGGTCTCAGAAGAGACCTGACATCATGACAACTGTGTTTCAATATCAAAAAGGGCTACCTGGGAAGGGGGGCAGACAACCTGGTGGACAGCACTGTCCTGAACGCAGAACTATAGCCTTTGGGTTAAAAATTGCAAGGAAGCAGATTCATGCTTAACGAAGGGAGAAATGCCTTCCAATTAATCCTTCTGAAACTGTGATTTATTTTTTTAAAAGTGGTAATAATAAATCAAGAGTACTGCATGTTGACATGTAGTAGGCTGGTTGAAACGTAGGAAATTTGCTGTTCAACCATTTTTTTGTTGTTGTTGTTCAGCCATTTTTGATCTACAAGAATAGTGATTTCATGTGGTTTGACTTATTACATCTTCCCATCTTGGGGGTAACTTAATTTCCAAAGTCCTCAGAGGACCGGTTCCAGTTCACCTTTCTGCAGGATTTCTTACCAGTCTTTCACAGCCCCAGCCACGGTTTTTGGTGGTTGTTCTTGCTACTGGGCCTGGAACTCAGCACCCTGTGCATGCCTGACAGGCATCTGCCACAGAGCTACACCACCAGTCCTTTTTATTTTTATTTTGAGGCAGGGTCTCACTAAGTAGCAGAGACTGACCTTGAACGTGCCATTCTCCTGTCTCAGCCTCCGGAGAAGCTGGGATCACAGGTGTGCCAGGCTACCACACTCCTTGTTGATTCCTGAGCTCTCTACACTCAGGGACATCCGACCACTGAGCCACATCCACAGCCCTATTTTATATTTTATTTAGAGGCAGGGCTCACTGAGTTGCTTAGTGCCTCATTTTTGCTGAGGCTGGCTTTGAACTTGAGATCCTCCTTTATCAGGCTCCAGAGCCACTGGGATTACAGGTGTGCACCACCGCACCTGGCTGCACCAGAGATTTTGCAGTTGCTGTTGCCTCTGCCTAGACTCTTCTTCCCCTAGATATCAACCCAGCTCACCTGTCCACTTATAAATGTAAAGGTAAAATTTCTAAGCTGACTCTAAGCTGCAAGAGTCTGAGTTAAAGTGTAAAAGACTGGGGATTGTAAGGTTTCTAAATTGAAAGGCTTGGGCTAAAAATAATAATAATAGGCCAGGTATTGTTAAAATTCCTCTGCTACCCCCAGAACCTGTAATCTCTGTAGCTGTTAGAACAATACCTGAACTGCCCAGTAAATATTTCCATTGATTCCCTGGTTGTTTATTAGCTAAGGGCTCCAAATAGCTCAGACGTAAGCATCCAGGCCACAAAACCAGTTTAAATGTGTACCCTACTCAGGGGTGACCAATCACCTCTGCCCAGACTGTTCCCGCCAATAGATGTACTAATCATGGCTCAGGGTTGTTGTTCAATTTTCCTGCGCCTCAAGATGATTTGTTCTGATGTATGCAAAGCCCCCCACCCTCTCCAAAAAGTGTACTTAAGCTCTGCTTGACCTCTGCTCTGGGCTCTGGGCTGCTCTCCCTTCCTGAGTGGGCCTTGAGCCCCAGCATGCTGGTTCAATAAAACTTCCCCCTGCAATTGCAGGAAGCTGGTCTCTTGTGTGGTCTCTCCCTCCGAAGCTCTGCTGGACCCTTACATAAAGAGAAGTGCTTTCTCCAATGGCACCTTCTCCTTAGGGCTTATGACTCCGGTTTTGTTTATTTGCTGATCGTCCGCATTTTCTGCCATTTCAGTGTAGCTCTTAGAGAGTGGGGACTCTGTTTTGTGCCCTGCTTTGTTCCCAGCGTATGGGATTCTGTCAGTCACGCAGTAAATGTTCAATAAATATTTTTGGCAGGGATGAAAGGATGATTTTTATCGATGAGGAAACAGAAGCCCAGAGAGGCCAATGGGTTGTCTCTCTGGATCAGACATTCAGATTCCAAAATCCAGACTTCATAAAAAGACACCCTACTTTCCTATCGCCTGTCGGCCTTGACACCGAACCCATTTCTCTCTGAGGCTGAATGGGGGCTTCTGCTTTGGGTCTAGAGTTGGACTAAACGGCCCCAGAGGCGCCTTCGACTTTTGAGGTTCTATTTTCCACAGGTAAACATCTATTCTACTGAGGGAATCACACGGACTCTGAGAAACACAAGATTTTGGTCACCCCTCAGGCTATCTGCTAGTAATCTTGACGGGATGCTGTTTGAAAAGAGGCCCCCACCAGTGTCTCTTCTGGAAAGGTGGAACATTAATCTGAGCCTCAAAATATGAAATATCCCCCCGTTTGCAAATGAATGCAGGATGTGTTTGCCTAGCGACCACCAAGAGAGCAGTATTATGTGGAGAGGAACCAAAGACAAAGCTCTGTGGTTCCATTCTGGGAGCTGATGGCTCCGCTCTCCCCAGGAGGTGATCTCTGTGTAGCTAATTACAATGGGTAAAGGAAATGGGAAAGTGAGTGCCAAGGAGGGATGGTTCTCCTCCCCCAGGTTTCTGCTTTGCTGAGAGCTGGTCTTTTAGTTTCAGAATCCTGCAGGCGGAGCTCCATCAGGCCCAGCTGGATGGGCACAGTCTTCTACTATCAAGTCCACTACTAGAGCCTGTTCCTATGGTGCTATGGCAGGCCCCTGGGTGAGGGGCTGGGGTGCTGGGGGTGGGGGCTAGGTAGGGTGGGGCAGGATGCTACAGTGTTAATGGATCAAAATAATCCACTCACATTTGAATAGTGTGTTGCTATTTACAAAAGGCTTTTGTATAATTCCCCTCATGGAAGACTTCGAAAGATTTCACAGATGTATAGGTAGCCGGAAGGTGTGCTGAACCTGCCAGGTATCACAGGGTTACAGCAGGCTTTGCTGGGATTTTAACCTACTTATTTCTTCTCTTTTCAGAGACCAGGTTCTGTTTACTTTAAAAAAAATAAAATAAATAAATTTGGTTTTGGTACTGGGGATTGAACTCAGGGACACTCAACCAATGAGCCACATCCCCAGCCCTTTTTTTGTATTTTATTTAGAGACAGGGTCTCGCTGAGTTTCTTGAGGCTGGCTTAGAACTCGAGATCCTCCTGCTTCGGCCTCCAAGCCACTGGGATTACAGGTGTGCACCACTGCGCCTGACCAGGTCCTGTTATACTCTCTAGGCAATTGTTGTCAATTTTCCTGAGATCTCCAAGGAAAGGGGCAAAGGAAGGAAAGGGGCAGAAGCCCACTGCTTCCCTTCCTCTAGATTAACAAATATTGACATTTACTGAGGACTCTGTGCTAGCATTCTGCTAAATACTTTCCCTGGAATAGGAACTATTACCAGTCTCTTTCACAAAGGAGAAAAGAGAGATATATAGATAGGAAGTATTTTACCCAAGGACCAAATGGTGAAGGAAGGATTTTAACACTCTCTGTGTTAATCAGGATAGGACACATGGTGCTGCTGTAACAAACAACCACAAGTAGCTCAGTCCTAGAGCATGGGCTTAGCATGTGTAAGGCTCTGGGTCTGATCCCTAACACCACAGGCGGGACAAAAGTCAGTATCTAAATAATATTCGTTTCTCCTTCAAATTGCGTGTTCATCACAGGTTGGCAAAGAGACTCCGCTTCACATAGTCACTCAGGGACCTGGGCAGAGAGATTCACTACTATAAAACTGCACCATCTGGAATCAATGAGCTCCTGACACTGTGGCAGAGGGGGAAAAATGCTGGAGAGCCTCACACTGGCAATTAAATGCTTTGGTCTGGAAGTGACATGTCACTTCTGTTTATAGCGTGTTGGCCCAAAGTAGTCAGATTGGCATTGCCCAGCAACCCCAGGGACTCAGAGAGAGCTCGGTATCAGCACTGGTCATGTTCATCCACTTGGCACTGACCTGAGTCCATGCCTCTCTACCCCATGGGGTACTGCTTCACCCTGCACGAGCTCCTCCAGGTTCAACCCCCTTGACTCACTGTTTCATGGGTTGATTTCCACCTCTCCCCCTCCCCTGCCCACATCCCCCCCCCCACTTCCCGCACACACTGAGCAGCTCCAGGCTAGGCATGCTGGTTGGGTGATGGGGACACAGATAAGTGATACGTGACCTCTGCCTTCACGTGTCCTTCTTTTAGGAGAGAAGCGCTGATGGGTCATACACCAAACCCTGTGATCAAAGCAGAAGGTATTAATGGGACGAGATGGCCCAGAGACTTTCCCAGAGGGAGAAAAGGGGACGACAGTTTCCCAGAGGACAAGGAAAAGGCCTTTGAGCTGGACCCTCAGGATAAGTAAAATTTGGAAATGAGAAGGTAAAGGGATATGGGCAGAGAAGAGCTGGGGCAACAGCAGAGAGCCAGGGCCATACTGCACACAAGGCACCGTCCTTAGACTGTGGCCTGGTTTGGGTCAGACCCTGGAGGACTTTGAACTTCACTCTTTGGTGTGAAAGTGCAAAAGGGTACGTGTCGAAGCTAGGCCAGGAGCTCTGGTGGTGAGGCGGACCTCACAAGAGACAGTAGGGTGGCTTTTAAAGCTTCGTCATGCTTGGTGACATAGCAGTTGTGTCATGATTGTTTGTCCTGGGGCTTCTGGTACAGGATGAGGCCCGACATACAACACAGGACTAACCCCTGTGGCCTTTCTGTGGTTAAGAGAGTGGGTTGGTCCAGCGGAGCCTCATGCCCAATACGCAGACTTGTCCCCAAATATTTGCTGGCCCTGTGCTAGGCTCTGGGGAAGCAGAGATGAATAAAACATATCCTAACTGGACACAGGAAGCCGCCCAGGAAGTGAGGACCACACAAACAGACCCAACGAACAGGACATCCCAGCCAACACCACTTGGCCTAACCAGACTTCACCTGGGCCTCCATGTTTGCTTAACTTTGCTTCTTCTGCCGTCTATCCCCTCCCCTCCCCCACAGTCATTTATTTGTCTCTTTCTCTCTTTTTTTTTTTTTTGGGTGGATTTACCACTGAGCCACATCCCCAGCCCTTTTGATTTTTTTTTTTTTTTTTTTTTTTTTTGAGACAGGGTCTCACTAAGTTGCTGAGGCTGGGTTTGAACTTGCAATCCTCTCGACAGCCTCCAGAGTGGCTGGGATGGGACTCTAGGCCTGTACTGCTGAACCTGGGTGATCTATTTGCTTCTAGATGCTGACTATGGATGCAATTTTTTTTTTTTTTTTTAATCTGTACCAGTGCAATTTACCTGGCTTCAGCCTCTACATTCGCCCTGCACTGGGCCTCTCATTCCTATCTAGAGTATACTCACCTTGGGAACCTACAGACACAGTCCTGACCACGTGCCTCCAGATTCCAGACCTCTTGCACCTATAACCTCCCTGGGCTTCAGCTCCTGGGCTTAGAAACAGTTTGCATTATATGGAAAATGTTTTTTTTTTTTTTCAGTTCTTACATCCCATTTCTCTGGCTGTGTTCTGTGTCCCTTGTGTACAAAAAGGCTCCTGCAATCAGTCTTGAGCCTGCTCGGTCATTAACTGGATGAGGAAAATGATAAGCCACAGCATTACTCTCATATGAGTTATAGCTTTCAAAATCATTATCCGAAAATAATTCCAGGTATCAAATGCTCCCGCAAACTACTCACGGTGAAATCCCAGAAAAACTCTACTAAACTCAGAAAATTTAAGATTTCTCTGTGTGCATACTGCCAAACCATCTGTTTCACCACAAGTTCCAAAGATTGGAGGCTTGGTAACCTTTTGCTTTTTACCCAAACCACAGCATTTTAATAAATGAAACCAAACCCTACTTGCACACCCACTCCCGATTTCTTTGGGATCTGAATCTCAGGTTCAAATGTTCCCTCTCTCCCATGCTCATAATCAGGCCGGGTACAGAACATTGGGAGTCTATGTTCAAAACAGACAAATGAACAAACAGGAAACCCCCAGAGCTCCTAGTATTTGTCCCTGAACTGCTGTAACTGGCCTCAGGGTTCTGCTATAGTCACAAACGGGTGAATGAAATGTTTGCACATAGCGTGGAGGTGACCTAAATATAGAGCTTCTGCAATCTCAAACCCAAACCTGGACCATTTCACTCCAAACCCAGTCAGACCGAGAAGTAACTAGTTGCTTGCGTATTAAATAACACAAAACATCATACTTTTTAAAACATTTATATTTATATATATAAAAAATTAAATATATATAATATATAGTGTGTTTGAGACTAAAAATATAGTACATAATATTTAAAAAAAAAAGAAAAGAAAAAAACAAAGGCAGAATAGGAAAAGGTGTGAGGGACACACAGATACACATTGCTAAAAAATCTACGATGGTTTGTCCTAACAAAAATAATATTTCTTTTCCTCTTCTCTTAATTATCATCATGGATCCATCGATTGGGATTTGGGTGGAGAAAAATTCAACTGGAGCCAGAAATAGAGGTTACAATCCCAAGAAAGGCTGGGGTAGAAAATGTGACCACAGGGAGCCTTGGGCCTCTTTCCGGTGAAGTTGGAGGCAGCCAAACTCCTCTGGGTCACTATTGCTAGTGAGATTGGGTCAAGAGTTTGATTGTATTGGCAATTTGGCTGTTCTTTCTCCCCAGAATTTGGGCTACATCTGAATGCTCCAGAAGTCCTGACCCACACCAACTCAGAGGCCAGTGGTCGGGGCCAGCAAGAAGCCCAGGGACGGGGAACAGTGGAACGGTAGGAATGAACGCGAGTCGTATGCACATGGAGTTATTATTATTGTTGTTATTATTTTTTTTTAAGGGCAGGCCTGTACCAGAACTGCCCGGTATGGCCTGGGACTTCTGCGCAGCAATGATCTCTCCAGGGGCAGGGCCTGGAGCTCCCTCACAGTGATACAAGAAAATGGGATTCTGCCCCATCTCCCCAATTCAGAGATCCCCCAGCCACTGGGCCTCTCCTCAGCAGCCCAGAGGATGAGTGTCAGAACCAAGCTGCCAGAGGCGAGCCAACAGCCTCACCAACAGCCAGGCTTTGACAAGAGGAGGAGAAATACCCTGGGGGACATGGAGAAAGGGAATGAGATCTATAGATGCTCATTCTGTAGCTTTTTCACAAAAATGAATGCGTAATGGTGCTGGTTTGCCGGTGCGCCTCAGTGTCCCCTCATGACACCCTATCTGGGCTCACCAGGGTCAGGAGCCTGACTAGTTCTCTCCGGCGGCTCCCCCGACATGCGGAACGGGCTGCAGAGGCACAGAGCAGTGACCTGCCTCAGGTCACACAGAACTGAAATGATAGAGAACCAGGGTTTCCGAGCCCAGGGCGGCTTTGGGAGGTCCTGCAGTTCAGCCATAGGGACAAACCGTCCACACAGCAAAGAGTAAGGCTGTGACCAAGTCAGCTCACTCCCAGTTGGGGTCTTGGTCTTAACCTTGGTTTCCACACACCCCACTGGGCTAACATTGCTGTTTGTGGCCATCTGACTCTAAGGAGCCCGGGACTTGATGCTCCTGACAATGTCTACAGGTCCACCCAGGAATGGAGGGCAAGAGACTCCCCTGCAATGTGCTCCATCCCGAAAGGCAGAAGAAGCTTCCCTCAAAATCGCAAGGAAAGCAGAAACTGCCGGATAAGTATCGCTGGCAGACAGGGTGGTCAAACTAACCTTCCATTCCAAGCTCGATCTTTGAGAACCTAGCACTGCTCTCAGGCCTGGCTACTACTGTCCTTTCTCACTACGATGAGTTTTCTTTCATGCAAACTCTATGGCTGGACTTTGAGGGATCCAGGATTTAGGATGCAGGCTGGGCCCTTCACAAGCAGAGACCATGGCTGATCCAAGGTAATAAGAACCCTTTGGGACCCAAAGCTTATGTCAAAACCACCTGCCTCCTCTTCCCCCCACCTGCTGCTCCCTCATGGAGAGGTCAGCTGGACCCACTCCCAGCCCAGGTCGAAACATCTGGACTGCAGGCTTCACCTTGTTCAGTAAGCAGGAGGAGTTATCCTTTGGGCCATAGAGTGTTTCCAGGACCAATTACCACTCCCTGCCAAGAAACAGATGCCTGTCACCTGGGAGCAAACTAAAGGAAACCCACTCTGCCCTTCTCTAGCCACAGTCTTCTTTGCAAACCTGTGAGAATCAAGGGGGAAGCAGCACAGATAACTAGGGTAGCTGTTGCTGCTTGTAATAAAGGGGTTTCTGGTGGAAATTAATTCACAACACTTCTGACAAGATAATGAAGCACACGGTGAACGCTTCTTTCAGTAGGGGAGAACCCCTGAGCTCCCCAGCCCTCACGGATTGCTGACTGCTCCCAACTCCTTGCCAGGGATGCACAGCCCTGCATGGCACCTCCTCAGATGAACAAAGCCAAAACGGAATCCTTTCAGGTTTGTGTAACGCTCTCCCCTCATCTCGCAGGACAGAAAGTTGGAGGCAATGGACATAGAGGTTAGGCCACTCTGTGAATGAACCCAGCACCGGAACTGGGTCCTGGATCTCCTGATCACTAGCCCCGTGCCCTTCCCACTGGGATGGTAATGTCCAAGGGAATCAGGATTGCCAAGTCCTGGGGCAATGCAATGTTGGGGACTATAGCTTCAGATAACAGAGCTCTGGGATCCAGGGCATCTTCTCCTCCCTAGATAAGCTATCCCACTTGGTCCACCATGCAGGTTTCCACAGTTAAAACCGAAAAGCGCAATTCCCAAACACAATTGAATACCTTGAATTCTCCTGTTTTAAAGGTAACCCTATTTAGGCTTCAGTTGTTTAGATTAGCCATAGCTGCTGGTGCCTATGAAGAATTTGCACAAATTTATCTGCACAGGAACCTGCATTCTTAAAGCCTTCTCTCTGGGCTCTCATGAGAGGACTCCGTGGGACCATATGAGCTTCCAGGGGTGGGATACAGCTGGAAGCCAGGTAGGTCCCGTTCTGCAAAGACTGTCCCTCTCAAGTGGCAGAGGACACAGGGGAAGGCTAGAACTGCAGCTGCTGGCTCCAGGGTATGACTTAGTCTTCACCAGTGAGAGGGTGTCTAGGAATGTCACCCCACGGACCCATCTGCAAGGGGTGGTGATGGCCCGTGGCTGATGAGCATGTAACTCATTAAAGCGAACATGACTAATGAATGGTGACCACCGAGAAAGGGCAAGGAGCATTCTGGGAATTGCACCGGAGTCCCCCTCCCATCGGGCTGGCCATGGGTGGAGGAGGCAAGCTGCAGACGCAGCTCCTCGGGCAGACAAGGCCAGGCAAGGGTACCGATTCTCTTTGGGGTGCCTGTTCTCTTTGGTCAGAAGGTGGCAGCTGAGAAGTGATGGCATGGAATGTGCGTGGGCGCGGGTGCACGTGGGGGTGGGACGAGAGAGCATGGGCTTTGGAATGCCCGCAGTGCCCTTCCGTGCCTCCTTCTCCACCCGGGTCGGCGCTGAGCTCTCCCTCAGGGCCATCTCCAGGCCTCCTTTCCCCTCCAGGTCCTCTCCCCTCACTCTCCTCTGACACGGTAACCCTTGACAGCCTGTCTGGAGCTTCCCAAGTACCGCTCCCTGCCCAACCGCCCACACAGGGACGGTCACCCAAAGCTAGACACTCAAGGCACTGAAGTAGAGGAAGGAGTCGGATTGGTCCAAGGAGGGAAAAAAGACACTTAAACCAGAACTTTCCTAGAGAGAACCTCTCCCGGCCCTCTGGGAGGTGGGCCCTAAGCAGCTGGTGGGGCTGAGGGTAAGACAGCAGAGTCAGAGACCCATGCCCTTCCCTAACCCTGTTGGAGCCCACCTGGACCACCTGAATGTATAAAATGAATTCAAAGTGCTTAGAGACTGAAAGGGTAATGGAGGGTGTCGGGAACTTGGTGGAGAAGAACAGGTATCCCTTTTTCTTTCCACTGGGACTTGTATTTGGGCGAGGTAACCCCTACAGCTTCTTTCCAGATGAGGTTTTCATCATTTTTTGTTGTTGTTGTTGTTGCCTTTGCAAAATAGCTTGCAACAATAGCTCTATCTCAACCTACTACTTACTCCCCAAGCAGGCTCAAGAGTTAAAGCCAGGAAGTGGGGCAGAAAACGGGGCTCGAGTGCCTCCCTCTGGTGTGGGTTCTGGGAACTGCCACGCAGCAGCAGCAGCAGCAGCGCACAGTGGCTTCTTGCTGATCCATCAGGACAAGGGACCTGACCTTTCCTTCTCCACCACACTTGCAACTTATCCGGGTGGGCCCAGCACAGGGAGAAGGGAAGAAGGGAGCAGTGCTGCTGGAGATTTCTGGATCCCTCTGCACCCTGACAGATATCCACAGAGGCAGCTAGGGTGACTGACATTTTGATCCCAGCTGAGCCAAGGCTCCCAGGGCTGTTCTATAGACAAGAGCCAACATGAACCCAAGGTCCCTTCTCCAGTGCCCTGAGGGACAGATGCACTCAAGACAAGAGAGCAAACAAAGGGACTGGGTGGGCTATCCTGTTTTCCATCTGTCTGTGCTACAGCCACCCACTCCCGTCCTTAAATGTCCCCTAGGTCAAAGCCTGCCGTCCCCCGCGTATCCTCCCTGCCTGTTTATGGGAGACCAGAGGGGCGGGATAGAAAGGGAATGCTAAAAAGTGTCCCCTCTGTTCTCCCCAACCTGACTTTCCCTGTCCCCGTGCTGGGGTCAGCAAGGGCACAGGTGGGAAGAGACACAACCTCCCGAAGAAGAGGGAAGGGCAGGCCCAGGAGGCTGGGGCATGCGCAGAGCACCATCCTCGGGACGGGGTGTTTCTGGGAGACCTGCTCCCCACCTGCCTTGGTGGGAGGAGGAAGGCTGGTCCAAGAAGGGAGCAATTAGCAACGCCCCTGAATATCAGGGAACAGCTGTGAGAAGCCTTCTCCTCTGCCCCGCAGAGATGCCCCCGCCAGGTCTGGCCCCTACACGTGAGTCTGCATGCGCTGCTGGAACCGCTGGCCGTAGTCCGAGTGCTGGGAGGTGTAGGAGAACCGGGTGGCCGTGGCGTACTTGCCGATGGGGTCATACGCCTCGTACGGGGTCCGCTCCAGGCTGGAGGGTGGGCCCTGCGGGTAGCCCAGCCGGTAGGTGGGGTACCCAGCTGCGCCGGGGAAGGGGTGGGAGTTGAACTTCTCGTAGTTCTCGTAGGACAGCTGGCTGGTGGTGTCGGTGCCCGCAGGGGCAGCAGGGCCAGCGGCTGTGGGCTCAGGGCCATAGTCAGAGGCGGGGGCCCGGCTGTAGGTATTGAGCTGGGCATAGCCGCTGGAGTGGGAGAGACGGGATGAGGGGCGACCATCAAAACGCGCAGGGCCAGGGGCGCGGTAGTCGGCATAGAGCACTGCCCTGGAGGACGGGCGGTCTTCGTGGGCGCGCACATTGTAGTAGCCATTGGTGGGGTCCTGGGGGGCAACGAGAGAAGAGCGCGGAGGCTGGAGTTTCCTCTTGGAGTCTTCCAGGGCTTTCTGGGCCTGCCCCTCTGGCTCTCCCTGTTCCCATCCAGCGCCTCTCCACCCCGGCTCCCCTCCACAGGCCTCCTCCAGCAGCAGGCCCTGGACCCCTATTTCCCAGGTGGTCCTCTGCCAGCCCTCAGCCCTTTCCCACCTTCATCTCATACTCCTCCCGCGTGTCGATGGTGTCACAGCGCAGGTCCTGCTTCAGATCCACATCATCCTTAAAGGACTGCAGAGCGGCAGGAGCGGGTGTCAGGAGATGGGGGCCCTGCTCTTGTCCCCCCTCGCCAACCCCGTCCCCATGCCCAGAGGTCACCTGCTAAGGGAAAGGTCTGGGGTCAGAGGCAGACTTGCATTCTCTGTCTTCCCCCAGCAGAGGCACTGGGATGTGGCTGGAGGAGGCCAGAGACCTGGCTTCCAGCAGGTACTGGGGATTGCACCCAGGGGTGCTCTACCACCGAGCCACATCCCCAGACCTTTTTATGTTTTATCTTGTATTCTGAGACAGGCTCTTGATAAATATCCCAGATGGGCCTGGTGCTCCTCCTGCCTCGGCCTCCTGAGCCTCTGGAATTACAGGTGTGCACCACTGCACCTGGCTACCCAGCACGATTCTGTGGCTAACATGCAGTGTGACCTTGTGTATGTGGCTGCTGCTCTTTGGGGCTGTTGCCTCATCTCAGGGATGAGGGAATTGGAGCAGAAAACACCCAAGGAGTTCTAACTCTGGGTATGTGTGGCAGAAAGACGGGACAAAAGAAGCCTAAGAGAACCCCAGCCCTGCCTGCCCTCTCCTGGAGGGAAACCAACCTTGCATGTGTATGTGTGCGAGGGTGTGAGTGTGCAAGTGTGTGGAAGTGGGTTTATCTGTGTGTGGGCGTGCATGGCCGGACTATGGTAAAGTGAGGCAAGGGAGAGCAACAGCAGTTCTCAGAGAGCTGGGTGGAGCTGGTCAAGAAGGGGACCCTCACCGAGTAGATGGCCTTCATGACCCGGGTGGCCGTGGAGACGCTGGCAGTATCGTCTTCCCGGTCAGAATGCATGGTGAGTGGCTCTCGGTTCACGGTTTCCACCTTGATGTCCAGCTTCCTCAGGGTCACATCTTTACGACCTGGGACGGGGAGATGCAGCTGGGCCACAGGCTTTCTGCCGTGGCTGCTTCTAGTCCCCCCCATGAGCTAGGAAGCTCAACTGCTACCCTTTTGGCTCGACACGGGCACTGTCTGCCGCATGCCCGGGAATCAATGCGCATGCAGTGGGGACAGGTGTGCTGTGGCTGCATGGGGACCATACTCACTGCCTTTGCGGCGTCGATAGAGGAAAAATACCAAGGCAATGAAGAAGAAGATGACCAGGATGCCTGCGCCGATGGTGGCCCCCGCGATGATGCCCACAGGTAACACCTCTTCCGACAGGGGAAGGAAAGGAACAGGGTGAGGACAGAGCCATGCTGGGGACCTGCGCTCAGGATGGGCCATGAGCCACAGTGGCAACCCTGGATCGTGTACAAGGCTGAATTGTGACTGAGTTTGTGGACCATATGAGGCTCAAGTTCAGGCTGCATTGGAGAGGGAGATCTGGATTGTTGCCGGATTGTAATGCTTTAGCCAGACTAGATTTGACTTCATGGCTGTGTCCCATCCCTGCAGCTGGGCATCGGCTTGACTCTGGTCCTTGGTTGGTCTGTCTCTTCCTTTTTTGGTCCACCTGACCATAAGCATGGTCCCGCCTTCCTGGGCAGGGCCCCTGTTTGAGGGTAGCTGTCTCCAAACACTCTGATGTGCCATCTGTGTTCCACCCTCTTGTCACCTCCCCCATCCACACCACTGTCTTCTCCCGACCCCCATCACACCCTGCAGCATCCTCAGCTAAACCTAAATCGATGAGATCTCTATAGTCATTTTCTATAGTTCCCTATGCCCAACATCAATGCCTATTTCTCAAAACCAAAAACAAATGCTGTCTTTCCCTCATCCGACTTGAGGATGCCCATCAGTCAAAAGCAGTCCATCCTACCTACCAGCCGTGCCAGAAAGAGGGACACATCTCTCCTATCAGACTGGGGATTCTTGAAGCAGTCGGGGAACCCAAACTTACTGAGCACTGTTCCACACCAGGTCTTTTGTAAATATTGTCTCCCTGAGTCCAAACAAAACACCCAACGAGATAGGTCGTGTTACCCCCTTGTACAGATCACTCAATTTTTCTCCATCTGAATTCATTTGCTTCCACTCTGTAAGCTCCTCCACTAAGCTGAAAGCTATTTGTGGGCAAGACTGTCCCTGCAGCCCCTACCGCAGAGTCTGGCCCATAAAGATGCTCAGTTAATGTTCATAAGGGAGCAAATTTCCCCACTGAGCACAAGGCCAGCATCTGGTGCTGCTACTCAGAAGAAGGAGTCCTCTCTCTCTTTCAGAGCCTTGCTCTGGAGAGAAGAGGGAGCAGAATCCCCGGGCTGCCCTGGGCTGGGCTGGACAGCCAGCATGGCCAGTCACCTCGCTCTTCCAGCTGGATGATGGCTGTGCCGGGCCCAAAGCTGTTCCAGGCCGTGCAGTTGTAGTGGGTCTGGAAGTCGGCCTCCATGACGTTGTTGATGGTGAGTGTGGACAACACCCCGCTGCCCGAGTTGGTCCTCTCCACCGTGTATCGTTCCAGGGTCCCCACCTCTAGGAAGTTCTCCTTCCATGCCCAAGCCTGGGGTTCGGGGGACAGGAAGGAGGTCAGAAAGCGGGAAGTGGCAGAAGCATTTGCCCAGGTGTTGCCCGATCCTCCCTCTAGCCCCCTCGCCCCCATCTGCCCTGTGCATCCTAAGACCTGCCCAACACTTACCCTATAACCAACGTCACACCTACTGCCTCAGACCCTCAGCACTGAGGAGCAGGGGCTCCCAGACATGGAGGACATCAAATTTACCTGGGGAGATTCTTTAGAAAGTACCATCTCCAGGGAAGAGATCTCGGGATCTTTTAATTATGACCCTGGGTGATGTGGATACAGCTGACCCAAAAAAGGGAGCCTCCAGTGTTGCAGAGAAAAGTTCTGGATTGGATTTGAGGACCTTGGACTATAATCTTGGCTCTCTCCTATCCCTGAATCCCTGTGTGGCCTCTCTTTCCCTTTCTAGGTCTCAGTTTCTTTGTCTATAAAATGAGAGAATCAGGCTAGAAATGGGCGATACTCAAAACTTCTTCTAGTTCTAAAGTCTGTGATTCCATAACTCAATCTTTAGCCTTTATTTATTTTTATGGGGGTGCTAAGGATGGAACCCAGTGCCTCACATGTGCTAGGCAAGTGCTCTACCGCTGAGCCACAATCTTATCTTTGACCAACCCACAAGAACTTGCAATGCTGGCACTGGAGACCCACCCGCCTGCAGGCTCTTGTAATGGGCAGGAAGGAACCAGAGAGGAGCATCCCCCAGATCCCTGCCTTCCCCACCACCCTGTCCTCACTCACAGAGTGGAGCTAAGGAAGGGGAGCAGCTGAGAACTAACTGGCTCCTTTCCAGGGATCAATCCTCCCAGCTCTGCAAAGATGGCCCCCCGGGAGCCCAGCCGTCGGCTGCCCGGGCGGCCGTGGTAATGAAGTGTCCCTGGGCAGCCCTGGAGTTAGCCAAATGGTCATTAAATGTGATGAGGGGTTTGACGGTTAATGGTCATGGAACGAATTAATGGCTCATGGTGTGGTGGGAGGAGGGAGGAGTGGAGAGGGGCTGGGAGGAGGGATGCACGAGAAGGGAGAGGAGAATGGGGCAGGTGGGAAGGAAAGCCCGTGGGGAGGGAGGAAGCAGGCTGGGCGAGGCGAGGAGGGAGAGGGAGGGGGAAGGCAGGCAAGGTGGGAGGACCAGAAAGCACTGGGGAGGAGGGAGGAGCGTTTACAGGTCAAGCAACTGAGGTTCAAAACGCTGTGAAACTTGCCCACGGTCACCCGCATAAATACGGAGGTGACAGGGGAACAGAAAGGCAGAGGGTTAGAAGACCAGGAAAGGGGGTGAGGACATGGAAGGCGCCAAGCCAGAGGCAGTGGGCAGAGCAGCAGGGGCTGGGGTCCAGGCTGGGTCCCAGCACTCACGATGCGGTCGGGGGGTGGAGTGCTCCCTATGAAGCATTCCACTTTGCCACCGTCGCCTCTCACAGCGTACTGCACCGCCTCGCTGGAGATGATGGGGGGCCCTGCGAGCGAGGAGACACGGTCAGGGCCCGTCGGATCCCGCAGCCCCTGCAGTCAGGAGCCCCCACCCCACCCCACCCCACTCAGGCCACTCACCATTCACATAAAGGGGCACCTCCCGCTCAGCCACCCCGATCCGAGGCACGATGGCCCGGCAGGTGTAGGTGCCGGCATCGGCCTGGGTCACCGACTTCAGAAGCAGTTGGTTGCTGTTACTCAGAACCTGGGCAGAGAGAGCAGCCTCGGGTGGGGAGCCAGGAGGCCTGGGCCCCTAGGTCCGTGAGGGCCCCGCATTGGAGGCATTGGAAAGAAAGCAGGAAGGGCCACAGGTGAATTCCCAGCAGGGAGGTGGGGCTCCCGAGTCCGTTCGATCCTTCCCCTGACTCTAAACACATTGGCACTGAAACAGATCATCTGTGCAAGAGAGGCCAGTGGCTGAGAGGAGGCCAGCCAGGGCAGGTGGAGGCCGCAGTGATTTTTAGAAAAAGTCCTTTTGAATGATCTCCTCCAGTGGGTTTATTGCCAAGCCAGTTAGGACACCTGACCCTGAAATTCTTCTTGCTACCGTTCTGTTCCAGACTGTCACTAGGCCCCCATTAGGGGTGGGTCTCTAGAGCTGTGGAGCCCAAATTTCTCTTCTCTAGTGAGTCACTCTGGCGTCCCCCCTTCCTGTGCACCGTGAATTTCCTGGATCTTGTGCCACCAGAGCCATGTTACCCCCAGGCCCTCTTTCCTCCTCCCCCACCAGCCTCATCCCCTGCCTAGGCCAGCTTGTCCCTCCCACCGCCTCCGAAGGGGTCAGCTGTCTTGTGAGCAGGGGAAGGGCCGACCGCAAACACTGCCCTTCTCCTCCACGCGGCAGGACCCTCGCTGTATAGCCCAGGTTCAACTTGGAAAAGAATCCTACCCCCCTCCTTGCCCCTTGCTAGGCCCCCACGGCCACAGCCCTTGGTCCCCATTCAGGATGGACAGGGAGAATCTTACCATGTTTGAGTCCTTCTTGGTCCAGGTGAGGGTGAGCGGGGGATTCCCCACCCAGACACAGGTGAGCGTCACATCAGAGCCAATGTCCGTAGTCGTGGGCTTGGGGTCAACTACAATCCGGGGGGCAACTGAGGTAAACACAAGCAGCTGGTCAGGTCCGAAGCTCACTGGGGGGCCAACACCCATCAGTCTCCCCTTCCAGCCCCCATCCAGCTACCCCTCTGATTATTTCCCACCGTTAGCTCCTTGAGCTGCGTGGGTCCTTTCACCACCCCCACCCTCCGCCCTGTGAAGGCCCCCCTCTTCCCGTCCCTGTCCCTTTAGCTACTCACAGTGGACGTTTACTAAAGTGCTGACGTTGGTACTGCCCACTTTGTTGTGGACCTCACAAGACACGGGCTCCGTGAAGAAGGAGTAGTCGACGTTGGTCTCGTAGCGGCTCTCCTGGGCATCTTCAATCAGGAAGCCCCCCTTGGCCCACCTGGGGGAGGACGCAGCACAGAAGCAGGATCAGGACTTGGCATCCTCCCTCCGCTACCTCCGAGGACACTGGCCTCCACAGTACCCCCACCTCCTGGTCTCACTATCCCTCCCAGAGCGCTCCCAGCCCCGACCCTATCACCTATAGCCCAGGATCTCGGGGTTGGCTGTGGCCTGGCACGTGAAGACAACACGCTCGCCTTCCTGCACCGTCTGCGGCTCAATGGACAGGGTCACGGTAGGAGGGTCTGCAAAGCAGGGGACAGGAAGTCAGGGTCTCTCTTCTGTCTTTTGAATTTCTTATTCTCCCCCTGGCACACATGTTCTGGTGTGATCTGGGAATTTCGGTTTGCAGTATGATCGGTCCAATAAATAAACCATCTCCCTCATCCTCTCCACCCAGGTGGAAGGGTGGCTGGCGAGGGTGACTGACCACCAAGGATGGCACCCAAGGGGCGAACTATTTAATGGGTGTCATGACACACCACGGCCACTAGGCGTCAGTGTGGGCTCACTGGTCTAACTACAAGGGGACAGGGTGGGAGCATCCCCAATTACTGGGGGCACCCCCATGTTTCCCTGGCCAGAGAGGGAATTTACTGAGCACCTACCAGGTAAGCGTACCCGGTGCTAGGCGTTCTTATACTCTAACTTATTTAATTCTCACAACCCCGAGAAGCAAGTCCAGATCCAAAATCCCTTATCTGAAACCCTTGGGACTGGAATTTGGAATTTTTCAAATTTTTTTAGAAAGACTCTTTACTATGCAAGATCCCCCGCAGCATTTGAGCCATGCGTCATGCTGAGACACATAACCCACTTTATTTATTATTTATTTTGGCGGTTCTGGGGATTAAATCCAAGGATGCTGGCTCTCTCACTGAATTACATTCATTCTCCAGATCTTTTAGATTTTTATTTCGAAGCAGGGTCTCGCTCAGTTGCCAAGGCTGGCCTTGAACTTGTGATCTTCCTGCCTCAGCCTCCCTAGCTGCTGGGATGACAGCCTGTAATGTGCCACCACACCCAGCAGGAGCGTATGGCTCTTAAGTTAAATACCTGGGTTCAGGTTTCGACCCTAAATCACTTCAGTTTGGGATCGTGGATAAAGGGCTGTTGGTCTCTCTTTCATATTCTGCGACTACAGTGCCCCTTCTGTCAGCCCTCCGTGCCCCGAGTTCCAACCAGGAAACTGAAGACAAGGAAGGGAACAGCTGTCCCGGGTCCCCTATGGGATGCTTATTCTGGGCTTCTCAGAAGGTCCCCACCTGACAGCTCCCCACTGCCCCTCCCCAGGGGGGGGGGACCCCACTCACGATGCACATCCAGCTCAATGGAAGTCTCCTTGCCGCTGGGGATGGCCTCGTTCATGCTGCGGCAGGTGAAGACGCGCCCGATGTCCAGGTCCGTGGGGTTAATGAGCAGCTGGCTGATGGTGGTCTCCCTCTTCCCGTCCTTCAGCAGTTCCTGGGGAGGGCCAAGGGTGGGTGACACGGTCAAGCTAAAAACCCTCTGCTCTCAGAGTCGAGCTTGGGCAGGTGGAAGGCTTTTTAAAGTTTAGCTTTCTCCCTCGCTCCCAACTTCTTCCCCACCATGTGATGTTGTTGTTTTTAATTTTTCAGACTTCATTATTATTGTTATTATTATTATTAGGGGATACCAGGGATTGAATTCAGGGCCACTCAACCACTGAGCCACCTCCCGAGCCCTATTTTGTGTTTTATTTAGAGGTAGGGTCCCACTCACTGAGCTGTTCAGCAACTCGCTTTGGCTGACGCTGGGCTTTGAACTCACCAGCCTCCCGTCTCAGCCTCCTTCCGGGCCCGCTGGGATTATAGGCATGCACCTCGGCACTCACAGACTTTATTATTTTACAGCAGAAAATAGTTTCCATGTATTCTCCCTACCTCAGTTTCCCTCATTATTGACATCTCGCACTTAGTGTGATAAATTCGTCACAACAACCAGGTGTGGTGGCTCACACCTACAATCCCAAAGACTTGGGAGGCTAAGGCAGGAGGATAGTGAGTTCAAAGCCAACCTCAGCAACACAGTGAAACTCTGTTTCAAAATAAAAAGGACTGGGGGGTATAGCTTGGAGAGAGAACACACCTGGGCTCAATCCCTGGCCCCTCAAATACTAAACAAACAGCGGAGGAACCAACATTGATATGTCATCACTGAAGTTCATGGCGTGCATAAGAATTCCCTCTTTGTGCTGCATGGTTTTCCCCCGTGGCATTGAGCTTCATTCTTGGAATTCCTTGAGCCCAGTACAAGTCCTTCCTCTTCTGGAGAGCCTGCGAGGGCCAGCCCAGGCCTCAGGACTCTCAGCCTCAACTTGGCCCCTCACAATCAGGCTGCCCTACATGTGGCTCCAGGCACATCCACCTGGCTCCAAATGCCTTTGAGTTTAGGGAAGGGACTCCTAGGCTCAAAGTCACTGGCTCAGTGACACGCAAGCAGAGGTCCCCAAATATGGTCACAAGAACCCACAAGGCTGTTTTCCATATTGCCAACCACATAAGGGAAATGCTCCCACGAACCAAAGTAAGGTCCTGCCGTCTGACAATCGTACGCACATCTTTGGGGGACTGGGACAGTACAGTAACACTCATGTTGCTTCAAAGAGCCACAGGCTTAAATGAATATGAGAAGGGGGTGGACAAGAAATGGCATTAACAAATAGACTTGACAGGTTTTATATAAATATATATTCACAATATGTGCATACACACACACACACACACACACACGCACACATCCCCCCCATCCTGGGATTGAACGCCGGGCTTCACACACACTAGGCAACTGCTCTACCACTAAGCCACATCCCAGCAGCCCAACTATTTTAAAGCATGTACCCTATAGGAGAAAAATGACTGAGTTCTTGATGGTAAAGGGTTAAGTACTACTGAGGCCAAAAGATCACTTTTAAATTCCAGAGAAGTAGAAGGGATTTTTCAAGGTCACACAGTGTGTTACCAGTAGAGCTGAAGCCAGAATCCCCTAGGCTCATGCTTGGAGGAATGTCCTCTCTCCCCACCCTGAGAAGCATCTCCTGCAGCACTCAGCCAAGGGCTGGGCACATATGTTCCCCCACGGCTAGCAGAAGGAACCCCGGAAACAAAGATTTTTTTTCTCTTTTTTTTTGTGATACCAGAGATTGAGCCCAAGGGTGCTCCACCACTGAGCTCACCCCAACCCTTTCACTGTTTTACTGAGACAGTCTCCAAAGTTTCTCAGGCTGGCCTCCAATTTGTGATCTCCCCCCCCCCCCAGCCTCCCAAGTCTCGAGGATCACAGTCATGCCCATCAGATGGGGTTCTACCACCAATTCTGCCATGTGACCTCGGCAAGTCACTCACTGTCTGGATTCCTTATCAATAAAACATCCGTGGAAATCCCCGTTTCCCCAACCTCTGAGTTGTCGTGATTGGGATAATGTGCCAACCTGATGCTGAAGGAAATGGGTAGAGGTGACTCATGGAGAGAAAGCACTGTCAGACCCAGGTTCAAATCCCAGCTCGCCAGCTGGGTGACCTTGGCAAGGCACACAACTTCTCTGGTTATCGGTCACCCCTTTGTGAGCTCACAGGGAGACTGTCCAGGGACCTGGCATACAGGAGGTGCTTCATCAATGGCAGCGGCTAGTACGATCCTCCACTGCTGTTCAGCCGACTGGCACAGTGAACCCGGAAATCCAGCTCTCTAGACCTCCGTTTTTCCCTTCTCACATCTATGTTCTCCCCACTGTATGGTCAAATCCCCGTGGGGACGGAAAGGTGACCTAGGGCTGGGCCAAAGAGAGCCAAGGGGGCAGGCTGGCGTCTCACCGTGCTGGCCACAGCGCCCTCCTGCTGCGTCCCGTCCCGGAACCAGATGATGGTGGCTGCAGGCTTGGCGTTGAAGGCTCGGCACGTGAGGTTGTGGGGGGTGCCCGCCTGCAGCAGAATCACAGGGCCTCCATCAATTCTGGTGTCCTCTGGGGGGACTGCGGGGGAGAGCAAAGCAATGTCAGCCCAAGCTGTGGCCCTCCTGACCAAGACCTCTGCCCACAGAGGCATCCCTGCACCCACATCCACACCTCTCTGCAGGGTGGTGCCGCCCACCCCTGACTTACAGTGACCGTATTGCCCCACGCTATGTTTTGGTGCCGGTCCCAGCCTCCCACCATGGCTATTCTTTCCTAGCCTGGACCATTGTTTGTTACTACACCTCCCCATGATGGCTCAGGTGTCATGGGATACATACTACAGATGGAGCGGTAGCATTGAACTCAGGAGAGGGCTGGGCTCCCGGGGCTGGAGTGCAGCTCCTACCTAGGGAAGGGGGTCTACCTCCACAGGGCTTCTTGCACCCACCCCCCTCCAGCCTGCTCCTCTGCCTTGGAGCAACTGCCCTGAACATGATGAGTGCAGGCACCTCAGCCCCCTGCTCTGGGGCCCTCCAGCCAGGCCCTGCAGCTTTGCACCTCACTGTTCTTTCATGATGGTTTGTCCTTAGCTCACAGCTGCTGTTGGGGTCTCAGTGCATGCACAAAGTTTCCCATGCTCCACTCCCCAGACAGTCCCATAGCTCTCAGCACTGGCTAAATACTCCTCTTATCTGTATCTGAATTCCTTGCCATGATGATCTAACGCGATCCCAACCAAAACCCCTTGGAAAGCAGAGATCCTCTCCTACGAACATTAATATATAGTCTCTGGTGCCTAGACCAAAGCAGCCCTTTACTAAATGCTTAAGGAATCCGATGGTCAGATATCTGATGCGGGCAAATGGTGGTGGTGGGGGGGCCTCTCTATCTCCAATCTCTGCAGTCTTCTAAATGCTCAGGTGATCAGATTGCGAGTTGCCTTGGGGCATGGGCTCTTTTTATTTACTCTAAACCCTCAACGTGTCCAGAGCTTGGTCGTTAGGAGGTTCTTGGGGAGATTTTTTTGCTGAATTAATAAATGGACAATTGATGGGATAAAGGCAGGAGGATTTTGATTGTAATCTTTTTAGTCCCCACAGCGACCATCAGCTAGAAATGAGAAAAGATGTGTTTCTGCTTCTTTGGGGAAGACAAGGAGGACTCTAAGGGAGCTTTCCAAATGGGACCCTTGAAAGGAGACTCTGGGAGTGCATGGAACTGGGGAGGAAGGGCTGTCCTGGAGCTTATGAAATGAGCTTCTCTATGTTGGGGTTTCCACCGGTGGCCTGTGCCAGCGTTCTGTTCAATGCACGCATGCCGCGTGGTATCCTGGGAAAAGAATGGAATTTAGAACCAAGCTCCTGGGGTTTCAGATCCTGGCTCCTGTCTGTGATTTGGGGTGAGTCTCTGGAGTCTGCGAGTCTTAGTTTCTTCATTAGACTTAATCCCTACTCGCTGGAATGTCTGTGGGATGCTGTATGTAGACGGTGTCGTGTGATTCGATTGTGAAATGGAAAATGTGTTCGTTTTACTTCCCTCCCCGAGTCGTGAGCAGTGGCTCTGGCTCCCGCCTGGCTGACCATCCTGAACCCCCCAGCTCCTCCTCTTGCACCCAGATGCATCTGGTTCCAATGCCAGATGGGGATGCAGGTGAGAAGCAGCTTGAGAACTAGAGAAACGTGGAGAGAGATGAGTAAGGGGCTGCCTCTCCGGGTCTCCTGGTCTTTCAGGGCCCCTCTGAGGTCGCACCTTGGTGTCCTACCAGGAAATAGGGTCCTGGGTGACCAGAGCCCTGAGCTTCTACAGGTGGAGATGCCATGCACACCCAGATGCAGGGCCGCTCCGGGGTGAGCTTCTGAGCTCCTCCCGTGAGCTCTGTGTTCCCTTTGTTCAGGGAAGGACTCCCCATCTGTCACTCCTCCCTCCAGCCCACCTTTTTCTAGTCTTTTCAAACTCTGTGTCTACTCTCTGTGAGCCCGACTCTGCCCTCCACAGCTGGGCAAAGGACACCAGCCGTTAGGGTGCAGGAGTCCACTTGTTCTCCTGCGTACGAACGAGATCTCAGGATCTGTGACTTCAATCTGTGTATCCGTGTGTCCACGCCCTCTGTTCCTCTTATTTGTGAAATTTCAAAACTAACATTGATACCGACTCCCCAGAATTGCAGTTGTGGGGGTAAAAGGAGATGGAGGGAGAGAAGCCACCTGGAAAGTGTGATACGATCGACGACAATTGCATCCTTCCTTGGAAGTGGGCCTTGTGTCAGCTCAGTGTCTCGGGCAGGTGACTTTATTTTACCTTACCACAAGGTGTCCTTCCCTAATCCTTTCCTGGGAATATCACTAACCCTAATTTACCCAGGAGGAGCTGAGGCTCCGGAGGTGACACCAACGCACTCAGAGCCACGAGAGCGGACTCGGTGGCACAGCTGGGATGCGGGCCAGGCCTGCCTGACCCCAAAGCTAAGCCCATCGCAGTGCACTCTGGTTGTTATTGCTGTGACTAATGAGCTGTCGGTCTGCAGATCTATATTGTGTCTGCGTCTGCCGGGGAGCAGGAGGCCTCCTCTCACAGCCTGCCGTAAACAAGAATGAAAGAGTTCATTCTGTGAAGATGGCTGGCCTGGGGAGGTGGGGTGGGCCAGGGGCATACGGGCTGGGGCTGAGGGGGGGTTTATGAAGCTGGTGTGTACAGGAAGGCTGATCCCAGGCCCAGGGCACAGCACCCTCCTCCTTTGTGGCCTGCCCGGTCTCTGGGCCCCAGGCTGCCTGGAGCCAAGGCTCTGGGTAGCAGGAGGGGTGCAAGAAATATCACGCTTTCTGGGGGGCCCCAGTGGCACATGCCTGGGAATCCCAGCTGCTCAGGAGGCTGAGGCAGCAAGATGGCAAGTTCAAGGCCAGCCTAGGAAATTGAGTGAGACCCTGCTTCAAAACAAACAAACAACAAGAGCTGGGGATGTAGCTCAGGGGTAGAGTGCTCCTGGTTCCATCCCCAGTACTGCAAAGAGAAATGTCAGGCTTTCTTATTAGCTCTGTGGGGCACCTCTGCCAGGCATTTCAGGGCTCAAGAAAGAGACCAGGAGCGGGCAGAGTGAGGGAAAGGTGCAGCTAGACTAAACATCCTACCTCCCAGGCAGAGAGCATGTGCGCTCTCGCGCTCTCTCTCTCTCTCTCTCTCTCTCTCTCTCTCTCTCTCTCTCTCTCTCTCTCTCTCTCTCTCTCTCTTCTTTTCTGGTGGTTCCGGGGCTCAGAACTCTTGTGCATGCAAGGCTAACACTCTACCCACTGAGCTGTATCCCCAGCCCAGCTCTCTGACTCCCAGGGCCTTTCCCTGCTTTGATCATACATTCAAGCCAGACCAGCAAGACCCCACCCAACACTGACCCCAGCCTCCCCTAAGCCAGTGTCCCTGCTGAGGCAGCGGGCCCTTGTTGACCTACAAGCTTTTGAACAAGGCACTCCTGCATCTAGGGCTCCCTTTGATATTCTCCTCCTCCAGGAAGCCTTCCTTGACTGAGCCAACCCAATGGAGGCCATGAGAAGCCCTGGCTTAGTTGGATTTTCCTCGTCTCTAGCTCTCCGTCTCTGTACTGGGGATACTCGAGAGAGAAGTGAAGAGTCTCAGGACCCCTCATTAGGATGGGAGTTCTCCAGGGCAGAAGCAGCACCTTCCAGGGTCCAAAACAGAGGCAGTTGGGGAGGGTGAAGGAAGGAAGGATTCCCCTAAACCACGGTTCCCTTGGAATGCCCTGTCCAGGGTGACAAGATGACACGTTGGCATCCTGTGCTTAGCTCTGATTCCTGCTCTGGGGTCCCACCCTGCTCCTGGCTATTCTTCCTGATTTAGTCCTAGAGAGGAAGAGCAAGTCGCCAACCAGCCTGGAATCCTAGTCCTTTGGGGCCTCTCCATCCAAAGAAACCAGCTGCTGGGCTCCCCGGTGCTCGCCTGTCCTGACACCTCACACTCGGGCGCCTCTTCACAGTTTACAGCTCCCTGTGCAGGGAGCAGCCAGGCGGCAATTGCTAAAAAAGGCGGGCGTCACTGTGCCGCATGATGGAGGAGAAACCCCGTGCCCAGGGGTCGTGACCTCTTTAGGATCCAAATGACCCAGGTCTCGGGGCTCCCAGCAGCCCACCCAGACAACCTGTCACAATCTCACTCCTCTCCCCTCAGAATCAGAAAGCCCCCCGAGCCCCCCCTCCCGAGCCCCCCCACTTCAACGATTTCTGGTTACAGGGAGGGAAGAGAGGGGGGAGCGGCACAGATCCATCTGGGGGAAGGAACGAGATGGGGACAAAAATCAATGACACGGGCACAGAGGGTCACAGGCAGAAAGGTTCCAGGCCAGAGACGGGCAGAAGGGAGGCCGAGGCACCTCCAGACCACAGAGCTGGGGAGACAGAAAGGGGGGAGGCCGGGGGAGAGGGGCCAGGGCGCCGCAGGGCTGGCCTCGGTCCTGGGCTTCCGTGCAGGAGAGTCCCTTCATAATGCACATGCCCCAGGGGTGACTGCAGAGGGACATCTGCTCTGGTCCCCTGTGGGCCCCGCCGGGAGCAGGGCTTCCCAGAGGCAGCCCTCCTGAAGCTTCAGCCTGGGGCAGCGCAGCAGGACCCCCGCCCCTCGGGGCCCAGCCTCAGGCCTACTCTTCCAGCTCAGCTCCCTGGTCCCCAGGAGGCACAGGTGAATCTGAGAGGCAGGAGAGAGGGAGGAGGCAGCCATGGCTAGAAGGGCCACTGCTGGGGATCAGAAGCAACGGAGACAGGTGGAAGGGAAGAGGGGGACGCTCTCTGACCACCACCCCACACTTTTCCTCTCCCTTCAGGAGAGCCCTGTCTCCACTTGAGGTGGGACTGGGTCCCTGGAGTGGCCTGGGCAGAGGCTGAAGTAGAGGCCCACGCCACCTGCCCGGCCACCAGCCCCCTAAACATGCTCCTCCTCCAGGCAGCCTTCCTTGACTGAACCGACCCCATGGAGGCCATGAGAAGTCTTCACCTGCATTTGGATTTGGGAAGCCATTGAAGGAAGGAGTTGTAGAGAGAGAACCAGGGAGAGAGAGCGGGGCAGAGACGAGGCCAGGAATGAAGGGAGAAGCTGGGGTGGGGGGAGTCAAGGAGGGAACGGGAGAGCGGGGGAGACAGGGTGGGGGCACTGAGGGGCCCTGGATCCTTACTGAGCACGGTGAGCTTGGCCCTCCGGGAGCGCAGGGCGGCCTCCGTGGCCTGGCACTCGTAAGAAGCGTCGTCCGAGAGTTCGGCATCGGTGATCTCCAGGTTGTACTGACCGGCGTCCGCAGAGCCCACAACCCGGTACCGTGGCCAAGCTGCAGAAACAGAAAGGATGAGACCCAGCCCCGGGGCCAGGACCGCCCCCCCCTGTCCCCAAGGACTCATCCTCTCCCCGCATCTCATCTCCGGTCAGGACGTCTTGCTCTGCCCTCTCCTGGGCCACCGTTGACAGGTGACATCATGGAGTGCCAGACTGGAGAATGTCAGGACCCCCCGTGGAGAGACGGGGAGCCGTGAAACAGGAGGGGCAGACGGGGGTGGGGGGAGCAGAAACCAGGGGAGAGCAGAAGCGGGAGAGGAGCAGGAGCAGATGAAATCTCAGAAGCTGTTTGCAGACAAATGTCTCTCATAATGATAGCAAAGGGAGAGGGGGAGAGGCAGGCAGCAGGGGAGGAGGGAGGGGGAGAGGGGAATATAGGGCATCGCACCACAGACATGAGCTCACTGGGGGCGCCTCTGTGGGACCTGGCCAGGCAGCGGGAAGCCCAAGCAGGCCCGGGTCTTGCCCCCTGCCACTCACCAGGGAGGTGTGGGCCAGGCAGAGTCCTCCAGCTCCCTGCAGGGGGCCCCTAAGCAGAGTCCTGTTTCCTCGCAAGGTTGATGGCTGGATTCAGGGGTCCTCTCGGTTCCTTCTCCCTTCTCCTCCCTCCTGCAGCCTCCCACCCATTCCCCTGGCCTCCCACTACCCGCCCCCTCCCACGATCTCCCTCTGTCCAGAGGCTATCGATTCTTCTCACTCCATATCTATTGATTTCTCTCTCTCTTCCTCTCTCCTGGTTTCTCTTTCCATCATCGATAGATGCACCAAACCCTTCCTAACAGATTGCTCCACACCAATTTCCCCTCCCTGGAATCCACAGCAAGTCATCTCAACCCCCTCGAAAATAAGAAGAACAGAAACACACACAGCCCCTCCCCAGGCCACGAGAGTACTCCACAGCCAACACTCTGGCTCCCTTCCTGCCTGCAAGACCCACAGGTGCACTTGGAAGGCAGGCACACCTCCAAAGGGACAGGTAGGCCTGTTTCACGCTGCAGCAAACCAGGCTCAGTGAAGGGAGGTGACTCTCCTAGAACACCCAGCCGGCAGGTGGTGAAGGCAGGAGGACAGCCCTGCTGGCCCGGCTCCTCACCTGTTCTGTCAGGGGGCCCTTCCACGGGCTCTTGACTGGCTTGGGAGCATAGGAGGATTGGGGGTTTGTTTGCTTCTGACTGAATCATTATGTTTTTCTCAACACTCGCTTCACAGCCAGTGCTTCATAAACGCTTGTTGAGTGAATAACTGAGTAAGTGCTCAGGCTGATGTTAAAATGAGCTTTTGGCAAACATGGCCTGAATGTGTGTGTGTGTGTGTATGTGTGTGTGTGTGTGTGTGTGTGGTGTTTGGGGGTGGTGGAGGGGGAGCAGAGGCAGCCTGTGCGATGCACTTGAGGGACAAAGTGCTGGAGCTCGCCAGCAGACAGGTGACGGTACTGTCCCAGCACCTCCTGCTTGACCTGTCGGCCTGCAGCACCTCAGTGTCGTCTGTCTGTCTGTCTGTCTCGGGTTTCCCTTGATCTCCAGGCTGTGGGTTGCCTTTCCCCAGCTTCCACAGTGGGGAGGAAAGACAGAGATGCAGGGTGGGCAGGACAAAGCTCAGGAGGAGATGGAGAGAGGAGAGTCCAAGCTGGGAGTGGGAACCGGGGTACAGATGGGTCCGTCAGGAAGCTGGGTGGCCCCGCAGTGTCCCACTCACCTTTGAGACCCTGGCCCATACCCAGGGCCAGCCCGTCCTTGGTCCATTGCACAATCCCAGAGTAGTTGAGGAGCACACAGGGGAGCACCGCCCGCTGTCCGGCGACCACAGTCTGGTCAGCTGGCTCCTGGCTGAAGCGGGTCTGGGTCCCTGGGAAGCCAAAGTGGGCATTGTATAAGGAAACAGGGGGTCTCCAACCAAGAGGCCACCCCTCTCGGGCTCCCACGCCCACCCACCCCAAGAAAAGGCAGGCAGGACACAGCCTCAGGCCTGGCGGGGGGAGGACTTCTTGCCCTTGTCCTATTTCAGCACCAACCCGAACCTTCCAAGACGTCACGGGCTTGCCCTCTACCCTGCTCTCCCTCAGTGGCCCACGGAGTGAGTTTCGGGAGCGGGTTTCAGAGGTGCTTAGCAATCAGCAGTGGTGCAGTATTATGTAAAGGCCTTAGAGATGGGTCTGGCCCAGCCCTCTCATTTTGCAGAGGCAGACACTGAGGTCCAGGGAAAAGTGGATCTGAACCACAGGCACCCAGTGAGTTCACAGTAGGGCTGGGGTCGCTGTCCTGCAGGTCCTGGGCTGTTCCTCTAAGACCCCACCCACTGCCTCTCCATATACCCAAGTTCATGCAGGACGCACTGATAATGAAAGCCCCTGGAGACGCTGCAGTCCACCCCTCTGCCCCCCCCCCAGGTCCCTGGGACTAGGCCCATCCGCACACACGAATACACCCCCATGACTCTTCTTGGACACGTGGCGTGAGCCAACAGGTGGGCAACAGTGCCAGGCACGATCCCCCAGGCAGCAAGGGCAGAGGGGTAGATTCCACAGGGCAGGTGGGTCCACGTGCCATACGTGTGCACAGAAGCTCCCTGGGTGGGGACTAGATCCACAAGAAAGTGGACACTGTCCCTGATCCATGTATTTACCCCTTGGCCCAGTACGGGGGCACGAGGGTGGACACACCGACACACCTGCACACACTCAGCTTCTGCACCACGAGAGCCGAGCCGAGAGGCCGTGTGACTGTGCTCCCCTCTCCCTCCGGCTGCAGGAGCTACACATGGCTGCCCGGCTGGCATCTCGGCCGGGAGCATTTGATTAGAGAACTGCAGAGTAATTGCCTTTAATTGTGGAGCCTAAATGGAGCAGGGAATTGGATTGCGGGTTTCTTCTCCCCCACTGCTCCCACCCACCCGCTAGCTCCATCGCTGGGCTCACTCCATCGCTAGTCGGCCCCACAGCCCTGGGCACCTCGCAGAGCTGGAGGAGCTGGGCTCCGGGGAAAGGAGACGGCAGGGGACGGAGTGGCTAGAGGACAGCAGAGGGAGAGGTCTCCGGCTTGTCTGCCCTGCTCCCGATCGGTCACACCAAGGTGACCAAATCAGCTTTCTCCAGAACGCAGGGGCTCCTCCCTCTTCTGTCCCTCCTAGCTCCCCAAGTCTTTGCAGAGTCCCAAATCCCCGAATCCAATCCTTTCCAAACCCATCTTCCCCCAATTTTTTTCTGACCTACCTACCACTGCTTCTGTGTGTAGAGGAACGGAACTCAGCCTCTCCCCATTTCAGCACCTCTCCCTAAGCCACTGCTGACACCTCTAGTTTTTCTATTTGTCTGTTTCCAGTGCTGGGAATGCACCTAGGGCCTTGGGTGTGCGGGGCAGGAGCTCTGCTGCTCAACTGTAACCCCAGTCCCACAATCCATCTGATCCCCTCCATTTTTTTTGCTGGGTTGAACCCCACCGGGCGTAGCCGATGCGTTCTACCTTCTTTTTTTCTCCCCCAGCCCCATTTTCTCCCATCTTCCCAAATCCACTCCACATTTCCCGCTTCCAGGAAGCCTCCTGAACCCATCCTTGGACTCCATGGCCATCCCAGCTAGTCCCAGGCCCAGTCCTGTTGGTACAGCTCTGCCCCCAGGGCTTCCTGTCTCCCGCTAGCTATCAGGGCTTACGCCCATGGTCTTGTGTGCCAGGAGACCCAGGGGAACAGGTGGGTGGGGTCTCATCTGTTCTTCTGGAATGGGAACCTCTCTCCCAAGGCCAGGGGCCATGCTCTGTCTGAGAAACTGATGTGACTCCATTTTTGAGAAACCAGCCTCTTACCTCAGAGCAAAGCCTGTCCAAGGAAGGGGGTGTGACCCTTGTCCTTGGAAAGACCCACAGAGCACTCCCGGGCACATACCCACCCTGCTGAGTTGTTCATCTACAAATAACAGGAGAGATCTGCAGAGCCAGGTGGCCCTGACTCAGTCAGGCTAGGTGGAGATCCATAGCAACCTCCCAGCAACCACCAGTCAGCATGAGACAGGGAAATACCTGGGATGCCAGATGACCCCCCAGTAGTTTATGGTGGTTGATAACGTGTTGGGAAACCATGTAGTTCAGCACGTACTCCCCTCGTGGCCTAAACCAATCAGTTCAAATGAACCCCCTTCTTGTACTAGCCAATCCCCCCTACCCAACTTGTTCCCGCCATTGAATGTGCTAATCAATGTTAACAGTTGTTGTTTGATTTTCCCGTGGTTTGGAATGATTTGCTGTGTGATGTTGTGACGCATAGAGTATCCCCCCAAAACCTATAAAATCTCACTGAACAAAGGACCGGGGCTCACTCCCTGGGACCGCTGCTGCATTGGGAACGGTTGTGAGTCCAGGCTCGAGCTTGAAATAAAGACCCTTGTGTGACTGCATCGGATTCGGCTCCTGGAGGTCTATTGGGGTCCCAAGAATCAGGCCTAACATGTCCTCCCTCTGAGTCCCTGGACACTGGACATCCATCCACCTTAGTGGCTGAGAAGCAGGTTGGTGGCCATAGGACAATATAATCTCACGCAGCCTTTTCATTCTCGGTTAAGTGCACCAGTTGGGCCCTTTGGGTCGGCCGGGGACCAGGAAATGAGAAACAGGGTCCTTCTCCCACACGTGACTTCTCCTTCAGAAGGAAAGGTTCCTTCCCATTTTGAGGGATGAGGGTGGCAGGTGCCGAGTTAATGGGGGGAGGGTGGGTCAGGTGAGCAGCCAGCATTATTAATTCAGGCATTGCCCTCATTATTATTCAAATTTATTCATATCCTTGCGCATTTCTCTAGAGCAGCTACACACTGCAAACTCTCCACACTCACGTTTCTCCTTCCCCTGGCCCCTGGAGCCCCGGGTGAAGGGCTTAAGAGTGGAGTGGCCAGTAAGCCCTGGCTCAGAGATGGAATTGACATCCATAATTTTTTTGCATGGTGCCTGGTCACTCTGGTCTCTTGTTGAAATCTGCAGAGGACAGTGAGCAGCTGGCTCCTTGTCCACTTGGAGTGAGGTGGCGGTTGACCCTGCGAAAGACAGGACAGAGGTGGGAAGCGCCTGGATTCGGAGTCAGGAGATGGGTTTTGCACAAGTGAGGAGTCCAGTGTCCTTGGGCACAACACTCCCTCCTCCGGGCCTCCACTTGCTCACCTGCACGATGACAGGTCTGAGCAGCGAGACTGCCACTGTCCCTTTCTGCTCAAATCCTAGGAGCCAAGTGCAGGAAAGAGAATGCGGTTTACATTGTGCCTCTGGGGCTTCCTAACCTGGTGACCTTGGCCAAGGGACTGACCTACTAAGCTTCATTTCCTCCTTAGTAAGTTTGGGAAAGATGAGGCCTACTCCAAGACATGGGATAGATGTCACGCCCCATAGGGTCCCCTGCCTGTACCCTCTGATCGATACCTACTGTCATTTTGACCCTGAGCAGTTAGACAACTGGAGGGACCGCAGGAAACCTGAGCAGGCACAGAATGAAGAAGGTGGTGATTATCGGTCTTTCTGGGGATTTGGAAGTAAAACTCACCCTTGGGTTAGGCCTGACTGAGACAACGGAGTCTGGAAAGAAGGGAATGACTCAGTGGAGATTCCAGAGAAGATGGGAATGAAGCGGTTCCAGAATGTCAGTCCATGGGAAGGTTACCTAGATCTGAGCCTGCACCACGTCACAAGCAGGGTTTCAGGTCCCCAGACAGCCCCTGTACTCCAGATGGTGAGTGAGATGAACTCCAAATGCCCCAGGTGGTACCCACGCTGGCTCAGGATTAGGGGAAAGCCCCGTGTCCTGTTCTCTCTGCCCCCCACACTCCATATCCACATCAGGCCTCTGTCATCCCCTACCCCGCCGGGGAGGCGCTCAGAGACGGGGGCAAACAAACAGGAGGAGACAGCGCCCTCTCTGCAGTGGGAGGGAGAACAGTGCTCAGGCAGGACGAGGAGAGAGTCCTGGGGGTGGATGAGCGGAAAGTGAACAGGGGGTGCCCATGTCTGATGGGTAGGAAGGGTAGAGGGGCCTGGCTGCCTCGGGGGGCACTCGCTACTGTATGTCCTTGAGTGTGAAGGTGCCACGGACCCGGAAGCCATGGCATATGCACACGTCCAGACACATTCCCTGAGCACCTTGCCTTGTGCCATCTGTTCCAGAGCAGGGTCTTTCCTGGACCCGGATTCAATTTTTTACTCCCAATCTGCGCCTGTATCCACTTCCAGGAAATTAAACCCGCACCCAACAGCAATGAGGGGAACTGGGGGCTGTAGGGCGAAGCGTCCGTGGGGCAGGAGGTGGGGTGGAGGGAGCACAGAAGGTGTGACTGCAGACAGAGAGGGAAACAGACCATCCTCCTGTTAAACAGCATCAAAATCGAGGGCCTCACCTGGGGGCCATCCTGCTTCTGCGCATGTTTTTAAGTGAATTCCAACCTGCTCTGATGTCCTCCCCTCCTGTCTTCAGGGAACATCACAGAACTCTCAAGTAGCCAATGCGAAGGCAGGAGGAGAAAAACGGAGCTGTCCACACACCCCAGCAGGAGCGCGTGTGCACGCACACGGCCCAAGGGGTAGGCCGACAGAGGCGCAAACGACACTGAGAAACACAGACACTCGGGGGGAGAGCAAAGGAGACCCTCAGAGGAAGGAAATGGAGCCCGGGGTTTGGAAAGAACTCAGGCTGGAAAATGCACGGGCTCTCCCAGGGCACCACGTGAGATCCGTGAGCACAGACGCCCGTGAAGTGACACAGACCCGGGCCAAAGCAGAGACGGCAGGTGGAGAGATGGGGACGTGGTGCGTGGCAGGGGGAGAAAGGACGGTTCAGGTGAACTCCTGCCCTCTGTGGTGCCCCACCCTGTAACACAAAGCTCCTCTAGCCTCAGACTTGGAAGTTCCTCCTCCATTCTCCCACGGCACTGTTTGGGCACTTACCACAGCTCGCCTTGGATGAAAAGTTACCCAGCTGTGTGCTTCTGTCCCCCTGCCCCTGGGAGCCCTGGAGAGCAGGGACGCTCTGGTTTACTCTTCTTGCCCCCTTAGCTTCAGCTATGTCCCCCTTTCCCTTTCTTCCTTCCTTTCTTCCATACCCGGGATTGAACTCGGGGGCACTCGGCCACTGAGCCACGTCCCCGGCCTTATTTCGTATTTTATTTAGAGACAGGGTCTCACTGAGTTGCTAAGCACCTTGCTGTTGCTGAGGCTGGATTTGAACCTCCCGTCTCAGCCTCCCGAGCCGCTGGGATGAGAGGCGTGCGGCATTGCGCCCCTCTTCCCCCTTTTCTTTCTTTCTTCTGCCCCCTCTCAACACTGACCTGCAAGGGACACTAGCCTTCCAGCTCTGCTCTCCAACTTCCCCCTCCACCCCCACAGCACTGGGGTAAGAGCTAAGCTAAACTCTGTGCCTGAACACATCTCCTGTTTCCACTGAGCCTGGGGAGGAATGAGAGGTCAGATTTCATTTGTTGTTTTATTTTATTTTTTTTTGTTTGTTTGCTTTTGTGATGCTGGGAATCAAATCTAGTGTGTGGTGCATGCTACGCAAGAGCCCTACCACTGAGCTACATCCCCAACCCTCAAATCTCATATTTAATTGAGAACTAGGAAGTAGCCTCTAAACCTATTATGGGATGGAAATGCTTACAGTTTCACACAGTCATGCACTTTTTTTTTTTTTTTTTTTGAACTGGAGATTGAACCCAGAGGTGCTGTACCTTTGAGTCATATCCCCAGCCCTTTTTATTTTTAATTTTGAGACAGGCTTTTGCTAAGTCACCAAGGCTAGCCTTGAACTCACAATCCTCCCACCTGGGCCTCCGGAGCAGCAGCTGGGATTACAGGTGCTATACCATGCCCGGCTAGTCCTGCACTTCCTGTGGGCATATGTGTACCACAACACCCACACACGCACACACATTCATTCACACGCCCACAGCTGCACCTCCTGCACCTTTACATTCAAGTCTACATCTGCCTCTGCCCACGGGCACCCTCGACTCTGTGTCCTGGCACGGGTGCCCCTGCGGTCATGTTCCCAGAGCCTTGCCTGCCAGGCTCAGGACTGGAGAGGGAGTGGGGCCAGGCACATGAGAATCCAGGGAGCAGGGCGGCAGGAGAGGAGGATGGTGGAGGCCAAGCCCTGTCTCCCCGGATTTATCAAACGAGCAGTAATGAACCCCCTGGGCCGGAGCAGTCCCTGAGCTCTCCACTGCAGATCCTGCTGCTGGTTCAAAGGGAAGCCTTTGATTCGCACCGACAGCTTTCAGATGGAACTAAATCTCTCCACACTCCACTCTCCCTCCCTCTCTCCTCTCACATCTCGGCGCTCCCCTACCCCCACCGGACTCCCCCCACACCCCCAGTCATTCCTCTCCTGCTCCATGAAAAATACAACAGCCAGAGAGCCCCTCGCATTGGATTCTTATGGAGAAAAGAGGATTTCACTTCTCTGGGTTGGGCCAGCAAAGGGGGAAGGAGAGGAGAGATTGACACTTCTGGATAGAGAAGGAGGGAGGAGAGGAGAGGACAGGGAGAGTGAGTTGGGCTGGCGCTGGGCAGAGTAACCAGAGAAAGGCAGAAACCCGGGGCAGGCTGTGGCCCACAGAGGCCGACCCTTAGACCTGAAGGTCCTGGGTGGGGGCAGGTCTGTGCCCTCCCAGCTGCCCAGGCAGGAGGGGACTGGTATGGGTTTGGTGATCTTGCCTTCTACGGGGCCCAGCCCAGAGTCCTATCGTGTCAAAAATGTGATGTGACTGTCTTTAGAGGCCGCAAGCGACTCCTTTGACAGATAAGACTTCAAGGGTCAGGAAACTCCACTGACTGGCTCAGAGGACTGTCTGAGTAGAGGTGAGGCCCTCTGTATATCAGACGAAGAATCCCCAGTGACAAACAGCACCCCCAGGCAAGTCCAGATACTCCAGGACTAACCTCACCCCACGCCCCTGCCCACCCGTGCGCTCGCGCTTCATTCTATGGTGCAAGCGGAAAAGACGCCAGGCAGCCGGGAGCTCAGATGCCCTGGAACGTACGTCCGTCCCTCCCTCGCCACCCTCTCCCTTCCCGTCCTCTCTGGAAGCCCAAGCCACAGGCACAGGACCCAGTTACTCCTCCCTCACCCCAACCTGCTTGGCCACAGCACCCCAATGTCCCTTTCTGAGGCCGGGGATACAGGGAGGACGGCCAAAGGGGACTCTTTCCAGGGACCAGATGGGATTTTACAAGTGGCCACGGTCTGGCCTGGTTTCTTTGCATTTGAGCAGACGAGGGGGCTGGCTGGGGTTCACAGGGACAGAGCAACTGGGTTGACGAGCCTGGGCCATGGATTAGTCACTCAAAGAGGAAGGAACCGGGCCCTGAAAGAGGCAAGGGGGATGGGCCAGCACAGTCCTGGTGTGTGTGTGGGGGGGGGGGGGGCAGAGTGTCCTGAGCCAGAAGTCAGGAGGTGCGGGCATATCTGGTCCTGGCTCTGTCACCAACCAGCTGTGTGACTTTGGGGAGGGGAGCTCTCCTCTGTAACTTGGCCCCCAAGGACTTTTCCAGCTCTGACATCCAAAGACGGTGGTTCACTCAGGGAATCCCGGCTACTAGGGAGGCTGAAGCAGGAGGACTGCAATTTTGAGGCCAGCCTCGGCAACTCACTTTAAGACAATAAAAAGGTGGGGACGTAGCTCACTGGTAGAGTGCTTGCCTAGCGTGTATGAGGCCCTGGGTTCGATCTCTAATACTGGGGTGGCAGGGAGACTTCAGGATACTCCTGAGGACTCAGTCCCACGTCCTGTCACCTTCAGACAAGGAGAGAAGAGGGAGGTCTGTGGGTTTGTGACAATGACAGTGGCAGAGAGGTCCTGGATGGGCCACTGATTTCCTCTGTGAGTCCCCGTTAGAGCTCCTCACACTCCCCCCTCTGGCTCCTGGCGGGTGAGTGGAGGAGAGAGGACAGGCAAGCCTGGGTCGCTGCAGCCACCTGCCAGCCCAGGTCTACTCACAAGGACACTGAGCTCCAACGGAAAAAGAGTGGCAGGTGTGGCTGGAAGCACTCCCACCTGTCCCGTTTGGGCCTCCAACCCCCAGGCACCTGGGCCAGACCTGAGCTGACAGCTCTATGCAAATGTGCCCTGGCAGGGGACCTTGAGAATGTTTTATGAGAAGGACAATAGCAGGGTGAGCCCAAGAGAGGTTGGCTGCAGCAGGTATGACAGGCACGAGCAGGAGGGGGTGGCAGGCTGGCGGACGGGGGTGGCAGGCTGGCGGACGGACGGTTCTGCAGACAACCGGAATCTCCATCTGGCCACAGTGGGCCAGGGAAGAGAGGTGGGGGGCAGGCAGGGGGCAGCCCAGGACTCAGCGCATCCGGGAGGCGAGAATGAGGAAAGAGAACGGAAATTAGGACAGAGACAGAGAAGGCTGTGGGAGATGAGGAGAGGCACAGACTAGGGGGGGGGGGGAGGCAGGCAAGAAGGGGGCGCATCTGTCCCCCTGCATCAAGACCCTGCATCTGCCTCACCCTTGGAAGCAGCCAGATGAGAGGAGCCCACCACGGCGCCTCCTTCTGTCTCAGAGTGCACAGAGAGGTGCAGGACAGGGGGAGGGATGCAAAGCCAGAGGAGGACCAGGGCTGGAGCTCAGCAGCAGGGCACTTGCCTCGTGTGCACTCTGGAGGTCGTGGGTTCGATCCCCAGCACCACCCACCAACACACACAAAATAAAAGATAAAAAAAGCAGAGAAAGGATGGAAAGAAGGCATGTCAGAGAGCAGAGAGCAAAGCAGATAAAAAGAGCTGGTGGAAGGAGGAATGAGAAAGGAGCTCAAAAGATCATTTTAAGGTCAGGTAAGGAAGTAAAGGGAAGGATGAGCTCAGGGCACGAAGGTATGAAAGGGACGGGTCAGGAGGCTGAGGCAGGAGGATTGCAAGTTGAGGCCAGCCTGGGCAAATTAGTGAGACCCTATTTCAAAATAAAAAAATGAAAAGGGCTGGGGATATGGCTCAGGGATACAGTGTCCCTGGGGGTTCAATCCCCAGTACAAAAGGAGGGGGCAGGGGTGGGGAAGACCTGGAGGAGAGGGCTTGGGATCCCCAATCCTGTATTTTGAAGAGGCAGAGGGCAGTGAGGAAGGAGGTGTCTGGGGTGGGCCTGTCCCCACATTCCTAGTGGCTTCTGAGGCAGTTCTCAGTGACTGAGGCCCCTCCCTGGAGACGGGGCACATCCCCAGCCTGCTCTCCTGCACAGGGCGGGCGACATGCAGGTGAGGACCCTCCCTGGGGACAGAAGGAGGGACCTTGAGAGAAGAACTGTGGAGGGAAGGAAGGAAGGTGGGTAAAAAGTAAGAACCGAGAATCAAGAACCACAGAGCAAGGAGACCGTCTGGGAGAGGGAAGTGAGAAAGGAGACAGAAGGGCAGAGGAGCAGGGGGACTGGAGAGGCCCAGGGAGGTGAAGGTGAGAGGCCCGGAGGCTGGGCCTCTGCAGCACAGGGTGGAGGGTCTCCGGCCTCAATTAAAGGGCTCGAGCTTTTAGGTCAAAGAAAAGGAGCGAAATCCTTGAGAAATGGAGGGGCTTATGAGAGGATTAGTACTGGGTGTCGGAATCGATGTAGAAGGCAACCGAGGTCGGGGTCCCGTCTCCCACAAGCTAAGGCTGGTCCCGGGTCCACTGAGCCTCTCCCTCCAGCAAGCAGCCTCCAGGGGCTGGACCCTGCCCTCGGAGGACCCAGGTCAGTTAGCCCTTCACGCCCTGCCTTCCTGCCTCTCCCAGGGCAGACACACTTTTTCCTGGGCCTGGCCCCTGTCCCTCCTCCACCAGGGCCACGCCCTCGGGCCAGGCCCTCAGCGGATGGGCACCGCCTCCCTGCAGCTCCATTATTAAGACAGCGCCAGTTTGCAATGCAAGTGTCCCTCCTCCAGCTTAAAAGTTCTTAGTTACCACTATTATGAACTAGCTGCAGAGTCCAGCCTGAGCGGAGCCAGAATGGTACCTCGGAGTCCCCTCCAACAGGCTCGGAGCCCGGGAAGAAACAGGCTGGACCCAGCTTCCCCATACAGTTCTGGCACGTTTAGGCGCAGTCTCCTGAATAAACCAGCCTCAACGTGAAAAGATCCGGGAAGCGCTGGGCAGCGGCGAGAGCATCCTGTAGGCTGGACTGAAAGAGCCAGGAGGAGATCCAGGTCTTCTGATACTAGGCTCCCAAGCACACTTCTCTACTTTAAATTCAATGAGCTTTTATGTTACCCTAGCTCCACCCCTACCTTCTCCATCAACCTCACCCCCCCAAAAAAAAGATCCAGGTGTCGATCTTATTCTCCTTCCAGAATCTAGAACCATCATCACAGGTGACTCTGCAGGTTTCTCTGGCATTTCCAGGTGGTCCGTCTGAGCCCGTGAGCCAGGTGAACAACCCGGATGGGGACAGGCCCCGGCTCTGACCAATGCTCTCCACAGGGCACCTGGCTCTCCTCTAGTGCCTCTGTGATTGCCCGACTTGACAGACACTTTACAAGCCCAGGTGTGTCCCCAGGCCCCAGGACTGCACCTTCTATACACACTGCAGGCCACATGTTAGTGACAGTAGATCCCATGGAGCAGAGAGTTTTACTCACATAGGAACGTTCTAATAGTGGGTGGGTGTGCACCCCACATTACCATGGGGTGTCCCACATAAAGCTGGATGACCACCTGGCAGTCACGCTCCAGAGGGCTCTTAATAACATTTAGGACCCCTTTCAATGGTGGTGCATTGTGATTCTATTTACATCCGTACATTTTCTTCCTACTTTGGACCTATGCCCAATCAAATAATCAATTCATGACAGTTCGCTCAATCAAGGTGGACTTACTTGAGGCTTAAAGGAGAGAATTGTGAACAGAAGCATTTTGAAGGGGAAACAACTGGTCAAAACACAATCTAACTAGAAACTGAAGGTTAAGTTGTAAGTAGAATCTGTGTCCCATAGCAACTGACCAAGAAATTTCAACAAGTCAGTGATGAGGCTTGGACATAATAGTACTGAGGTAGACCTGTAGTCTCATTGTATTTTATTCTGGTTCCTTCTAGAGATGATTAAATGGTAAACTCCTGGCAGCAATAGGTGCAATCCTAGTTGTTCATGTTGTAAAATGACTGGCACAACAGAGCTTTGCACACCATGAGTGTGCAAAGCTCAATAAATGCTTATTAGTCTGTTATCTGCACTGATTCATGGATAAAACAGAGAAAGTCAACTCGATTTAATGTACATTAATTCATGTAACAAATATGGAGTGCTTACTACCTCTAAGGCATTGTCCCAGACCCTGGACTGTGAAGGCAAGCACAGCAAGCAGTCCTCCCACCGTCCATCAAGCATCCCCAAATATTCAAGCAACACAGTGTGAGGTGCACCGTGATGGAGAAAAGTGCCCAAGGTCAAGAAAAGAATCCTAGAGGAAGTCATGTCTGTGTTGGGCTCTGACAGATGAGTAGGAGTCATCCCAATGAGAAGGGACAAGTGTTCTCTGAAGACACGGGGCATGGCCGCAGTGTGGAATTGAGAAAAACACAGCTTTTGGGATCCTAGAAATAGCTCAGTCTGGTGGTGTCTTGGTAGGCCAGACACTGTGCTCTCTGGGATGGGCATGCGGCATGCAGGATTAACAGGAGGTTGTCCTTGCTCTTATATCCCACCAGGGGACATGAGTTAGTAACTACTTAAGTAATGAAAAAGCTCTACCAGTGTCATACTATGCAGTAGTGACCAATGTTGAGGATGAAATCAGGGTGGGATTGATGGAAGCACCAACCTTAACCCCCTCAATACTCTTTTGAATATATTCTACCACTGAGCTACACCCCCAGCTCCCCCTAGAAGCCTTTAAAAAAAAAAGGATCTTGCTAAATTGCCCAGGCTGGCCTCAAACTCATGAACCTCCTGCCTCAGCCTTCTGAGCCACTGGGATTACAGGTGTGTGCCACCACACCTGGCCCCAAATATCTTGTATGTGTGGATACGAGGGTCTTACAACTTGAATGTAGGCTCCTTGAATGGACATCTTAATGGAGTCGAATGGTCAAATAAACTGCATTTTGTCACATGTCTGTCTTCCAAACCGGTCGTCCTCGAGGCTAGGAGCCAGACCTGGTTGGCCTTTGTCTGTTCTTTTTATAGCCATACGCTTGGTGGCTTTTCTTGGTCTATGTATTTATGGGCATTAACGTCCAACCAATATACACTTACTGATGAGAACTGCATCGAGCCTTGAAGACAAGAAGGATTTCAACAGCCAGAGAGCGGGGAGGAGGAAGGGTATTTCAGACAAAGGGAACAGCATGAGCCAAGACATGGGGACATGAAAGTCCAGCGAGCAGTTGGAAGTGGCTGGGATTTGGGCACATCAAGAAATTGGAAACAAGATCAGACATCTTTAAACAGTCAACCCTTTCTCTTTCTGGGCATTCCTCAGGCTCTGCTGTCCAGAAATTTCTGAGCTATTGAGGGACAGTGGTCATAGACAGAGAAGTCCAGATTCAGAAAGAGAAAAGTGGAGACTGGCTGATGCCATTTGCAAAAGCCATGTGTCAACCTGGTAAGGTCTGGGATAGGTTTGAGAAGAATCAGAAGGAATAAGGCCGGTGGTGGTGGTGGGTGGGTGTGTGCGTGGCAGGGTCCAGAGGTACGTGTGTACCGGTCAGCCCTCACCCGCCTAGGTAAGCATGCGAGTGTTACGACACACCTATTCACAAATATCGGGAAAACAGGACACTTTCTGCCTATATCCAAGACATGCTAGGCTTTTCCAATTAATCTCCATTAAAAAGATTTCCCGCAAAGGCGCTTCTAGAAGCCCCAAGTTGGGGTCACCAGGATCAATCCTGCGTCGAGTGAAAGCAGCCCCAACCAGCTGCGGAATCGATGCATCTAACTTGGTTCATTCTACCCGTGCAAGGGGCACGGAATGTTAATTTGCAGCAGGGCGCTCAGGGAGTCTGGAAGTGGAGGCTCCATAATTAATGGCTGTAAGAGCAGGGGCTCAGTATGGTGGCCTTCCCGAAGCAGCGGCCTTCCCGCCCAGAGGTAGGCCTTCAGGGTCGATGGCTCCGGGGCGAGGAGCCACATGGGGGTACTCTGGGCTTTTGGGATCTTCTCCTGATCCTTCCTGGTTTGCTGGTCCTGGTTCCCTTGCCAGTTGGAACACAATTGCCCCCAGAGCAGAGGAGGACCAGGAAGACCCAAACCATTCATCGGAAGCACCCTCAGAAGTTCTTAGGACATTGGTGGGGGACATGGTGGCAAGTGACCAATTGCAAGGCCAGGACAAGAATCCGTGGGAGACTTTTTGGTCAAGACCACGCATACTGATTTGATGGCTGTTTCTGAGACCCCTGGAGCACATGAAAGCCAGGGCAATTTGGTGACCTTATTTCTGTAAGGAGGCAAGAGGTTGACAAAAGGGAGAGTGACCTTCTTGTACCTATGCTGGCCACCCGGCTGTCTCCCACCAGACCCTCACCCGTCTCGAGTCTTCAAATCACCTTTGTTCAGGCCGCAGCTAAGAGGGTCTGGATTTCCTTTCCCATCCAAACCAGGCACTCCAGCCTGGGCCTTGGTCAGCCTCTCGGGCATGTCTTTCCCAACTGTTCTACTCACCCCAAAACTTCACCGATCCGGGGACACCCAGCCTTGCTCACCTGCCTCTTTGTCCTCTGTCAGTACATCTCCATCTCAGTACAGCCCAGACATCAGAGGAAGAGCCAGAAGCTTCACACAAAGCTGCAGAGGGGTGCCTGATGGGGCGGCGGCCATGAGGACGCGGACACCCAGGGACAGGGGAAACCTTGAGGAAGCCGCCTGCCCTTCCTTCTCACTCATTCTCTGCATCCCTGATTCCTTCCTTCCATTTCTGATCTCCCCGTGTGGCTCCTGCCAACACGGCTCCTCGGGGGGCAATGGGGAGGGGCTGTCCTGTTCCCCCACCTCTGCTGTCCCTGGTCTCTGCCGTAACCTAGCGATTTCTCATTTCGCTGCCCGGCCCTCCATGCGGAGAGGCTCCCTTTGATTGCTTGTGACACCAATCTCACAACAAATTTAGCACCTCGTTTCCTGGATGAGCCAATATTCCCCCTCGATTATCTCCCGGAGAGGGGGACAGGGTGGCGTGCATTCCAACGAGCAGCCCTGGCCTTTCCTGGCATCAGAGTCAATCAAGCTCACAATCTCTCGTGGATGGACGGGAGGCGGGTTCTCGTGGGAAAGGCCGAGGAGCGGGCAGCGCCCGGAGAACCCTGCCGGAATCAGGTCCTCAGTGGGTCCATGCACAGAATTCTCCGAAAGGGAAGGTGGGGATGGGGGAGTTTTGAAATTTCCTCCCCATGCCACTCTTGATCCTGGTGTTTCATCCTGTCACCCCTGACACTCTGGGCTGGGGGCCAACCTGGGACTCGTGCTATTTTACCTGAATGAAGTGACAGGGCCTCACAACCCTGCTCAGGCATTCCTCCACGTCCCCGGCCCATGCAAATGGCTGTTCCTAACAGGATCCCTTGTTCCTGACGGGGCGGGCAAGGGTTTCCCAGGGCCCTGGTCCCATCTAACTGAGGAGTGGGACAGGATGAGAAATTTCCTCTGACCAAGAGGCAGCAGAGGAGGCCGACGGGGGTGGGGGTATCCTCCGAAGGGAGAGAACAGAGGAGGAAGAGCCCACCCAAACCAGAGAGCAGGGGGCTTCTGCCCAGACCAGGAAATGAGTGACAGGGGAAAGGAGGGGGGAGCGGCAAGGAGGTACTGCTTGAAAGGCCAAAGGGGAACCTAGGAGAGGCCAGCTCCCCAGAGAACGGTGGAGACTCACAAGTCACCCAAGCCAGAAGGTCCCCCATGCCTGAAAGACAGAGTGGGAGAACCAGAGCTGCAGAGGGGGACGAGCTGGAAGGGCACAAATGGTGCGTCCTGGTGACCACAGAGGATGCAGAGGGAGGGGCGAGGTCAGAGATGCCGGCCCCCAGCTGAGCTGTGAGAGAGGACAGAGGTCTCAGGTACCCCTCCTCCAGGAGTACAGGAGGCAGACTCCCCGCTGGGAAAAGCAGAGGAAGGGGAAGGGGCGGATCACCAGGAGGGGTGGCAGATGGTCGCTGTCATTAAACGGATTCCAGTAAGTCCAGGAAGCCTTAGACAGCACGGACAAGCTTGGGTAAGCATTGGGAGGAGAGAATTGAGGAGCAGAGCCTCGGAGGAAAGAACTTCGTACCCAGAAACTGCACACCAGCCTGTATGGCTCCACGCAACGAACGGGCGTCCCTACTCCAATCCCAACTGCAAACAGCAACCTCCCCACAAACTCAACCCCAGCACCACGCCCAAGCCCAGAGCAACCCTAATGATCACTCTAGCCCCAGAGGTCCAGTAGAACGCGAGCCTATTGAAGGTAGAGCGTGCAAAGTCCCCTCGGAGCCTGGTCCAGTATAAGTGATCCCCAGATGCATATGGAATCAATGGTGACCTAAACCGTTAACCTCGGTCCTTACCAGGAATCCCTGCTTCCAGCCCAACCCCACCTGCCTCTCCCACCCTCATTCTTAGCATTAGCCAATCCCGAATCCCTGACTGTTCCCCACCCTAACACTAAAGGCCACTGTGCCTTACTCCAATCTCATTGCCTCTAACTCTAACCCCAGTTTTTCCCTGCCCCTACACCTGGGGATAGATGCAGACCTCAGAATTCCCTTAGGGCAGAGACAAACCAAAGGTGCCCACTCAACCCATGGAGGCAGAACTCTCAAGACTCATCATGGATGCTCCTACCTGCCTCTCACCCAGCCACCCAAGCCTTCTGCCCCTTTGTCCCCTTCCCAGCGGCTGGGTCCTAGAAACTGGGGCTGAACATGGGCTTGGGGGCTGGTCCAAGGTTATGAACCCAGGACAAAGGAACCTGGTCCTCGAGACAGTAATAAGAATGAATTAAGGCTGAGGAGGCGAATTGGAGCAGACATCTGCTAAAGGAACTGACTCCAAAGCCTGACATCTACCCCCCAAAGCCTGACCCCTGGCCCAGATCCTGGGCGAAGGGGGTGCTTTCCAGAGTGCCCAGGAAGGCTGTCGGGGGGGGGGGGGGAGGGTGCTGTGCAGGGTGCTGAGCTGCTCTGGAGCCTCTTTCTGATGGCCCCGCGACTCTGGAGCAGGGAGCTCTGGCTGCAGGCCCCCGCCCACCCTCTCACACCTCCGAGGAGCACGGTTCTCCACATCTCTTAGGACCTGTCACCGCCGCGCCCGGGAGAGGATCCGACGAGTATTATGTTCTGTTCTTGCTGCAGCCAGATCTGATTATGAGGACGTGTGATGGATGAGCTGAGTTTGGACCCCCAGCTCAGGGAGCGGGATGATGGAGTTAGCCTGTCACACTTTCCCCAGGGGACGCCGCAGCGGGTCCCAGATGTCGTCTGGAACGTGCATACCTAGGAGATGTCTCCCTAACCAGCGTCCCTGGAGACGGAAGGTCCCTCCTGGCTTCCAACTGTTTCTCGTTATAAAGACCTTGGAGCCCCAGAGCACCCGCACTAGCTCTGATCCCAGTCCTGCAGAGAGTAGGATCAGGAACCCCCGTGTCTCGATCATTGGCCCTGAGTGGGACCTGTCGCCTCTGGCCGGTTGCCAATATCTGTGGGGGCCCCTTTGAGGGAGGGGGTGGGAAAGCTTGCCTCTGCTCTTGGCTAGGGGCCTCCAGGCATTTCTCATTGACAGCCATGGGCCTCGGAAGCCTGGGGCAGGGCAGGGAAGGAGGGGGGAGGGAGCCAGTACAGAATAATAATGAAGGATTTTTAATAACTCGTCAGCTCTAGTGTCAGCTCCGCAGCAGCGGCAGCACAGCCCGTTGGGAAAACTTGGCGAGCAATTGTCTTCCTAGGAAGCGAGAGAAGTCAGAGGGGATGAGAGCAAGGAGGAAGAGTCCCCCGCATCCAGAGTACCAAAAAGCTTCCCGTTACTATCCAGCCCGAGGGGCAGGACAGAGTGCAAACAGAATTACAGAGCCCCCAGGCCTGGCCCTCTGGGAGCATCCACTCTGGGCCAGATCCACAGGTCACAGGTCGCAGACAGAGCTGAAGACACACCGGCCATCTCTGGGGTCCTGACAGAGTACCGTCAAGACACCTCTCGAGAGAAACGCATCCCCCCAACTTGCCCTGTGAAATCAATCGACGGGAAGGCAATTATATGCTTATCAAAGAGCTTCTCCTCTTCCCTGATAATCCACTCAGGAATTGTCTGAAGTGGCAATGTCATCAAAGGAGGGGAGACAAAGCCCCTGGTGACCACCTCTTCAATGGCCTCGTTTCTCAGACGAGGACACCGAGGTCCAAAGACACTGCGGAGCGTTGGTGGCAGAAGCAGGACTCCTAGAAACTAGAAATCCAGGTCACCTGAGAACTAACGTGATCTTAACCTGCGAAAACAGAATTTAGAGACCCTTTTCAGGGGGCCAACTGCTCCAAAGAGGGGGGTATCTGGATCTGCTGGAATGTCAAGGGCAGTGGGTTTGGGGTGGGAACGAAGGGGAGACCTGGGGTAACCATCTTAGCCATCACACATCCCCTCTTCTCCTAGGATCACTCTAGGAAGGCTTTCGGTGGCTCTCGCTGTGGATAAGAAACACAGGCTTGGTACAAGGGGAGGCGCCTCCATTCTCAGGCAGAAAGCGAAGACTGGATGATGGCTTTCCCTCTTCCAGGAACAGAAACTAAGGCACCAAGGAGTAAGCACGTGTTCCAGAAGAGAAGTCCGGAGATGAGACTCGGGCGTCAGCCCCCAACCCCAATCCGTCAGCCCCCCGCCCAGCCAGCTGCTCTGGAAGATGTAAAGTGCTATCTAAACGTGATGCATTATTAACACTTTAGAAATCATATTTCACAGCCGCCCTGCTGGAGCTGGAAAGTGAATTCTTCCTCCAGCTCTCCAGCAGGGGAATTATTGTTGGAGCCAAATGTGACAGCGATGACATGTGACGGGGGCCAAAAAGAGAGGGCAGGCAGTCGAGGGTGCAGGCCATGGACACCCACCTGGGCAGATCCTGGGGGGTTCCTCTTCTGCACAAGGGCTCTGCCCAGGCAAGGCAGCCCACCTGACCCCTGCCTCTCTCCCTCATGGTCATCAGCCTTCAGGGGTGCCTGGCAGGAGGCGGAAAGAGCCCAGGACCCCTCCCCAGGTGCTGCCCAGCACTTCCCCAGGTGCAGAACCTGCTTCTGCCTGTGAGGAGGAGGAGTTGCAGAGGGCGGAGGTGCTCCAGCCCGATGGGAGAGGCGAGTCCTCTGGAGGGAGACAGGAGGCCAGAAGACCTGTCACTGCTCCACAGGGACTTTTTGAAGGAGAGGGACCAGCGCTGCATGAGGAAGAGGTGTCTAGGTAGCGGTGAGTGACTCCTGGGCAGGACCAGCGGTGCTGTGGGACAGTGGCCCGGGGAAGAGTGCTGACAGAGGGGAACTGGTTGTGCCCATTGGGGTTGGAAGGAAAAGCCTGGGCAGGATGGGGAGGGGGGAGTGCATTCCCTGCCTGGCGGGCGGGCGGGAGGAAGCTGTCAGTGAGCTACATCCTGTTCTCACTGGAGAAGCACCAGCCATGGAGAGGAAGGGAGGAGGGAGGCAAGGGAGAGCCAGGCCTCAGGTGGTGGATACGGAAGAGAGAGAGAGCTGCCAAAGTCACTGCCGTCCCCATCCGGGACCCCAACCCTACACCTTCCTGGAGGGCTTTGGGCTTCTGTCCGTGTGCCCCGTAGGCAGTGCAGGCAGCTTATAATTAGGCATCGGGAACAGACGAACCAATTTTCAATTAAAACCTTATCTACGGGGTGCACGGATAGAAAGGCGGGGAGGTTTTGATTCTTTTCTAAGCCAGCCTTCAATATTTGCAGTGCCTGGAAGGAGACTCGCGGAGGGCGCCCAGGCAGCCCTGGCGACATATAAATTCTGCTCATAATTACATGACTTTCAACACCACGAGGTGCCAATAAAGTATTTGCAAGGCACACAAATTAGCAGCGTGTTGGTGTTCCCGGGACGGCACGAGGATGGCCAGGGCACAGGGAGGGGGCTGGTGCTCTTGTCTGTGAGTCTGGAGGGACTGAGGCAACCCACAAAAGAGGACCCCTCAGCTTTGCATCAAAGATACCCCCGATTCAGGTTCCCCCCGACCTTATCTCTCTTATCTCTCCCGGATCCCCAGCTCTGTTAGGGCTGCAAGAATAAAAGATTTAAGATGTGTCTCTTCCAGAAGGAAGTGGAAAGGGGCCTGAGGGAACCGAGGCAAGTGGAGCCGCTGAGCTGCAAACAGCTGTTGGTGGTGACAGCAAATGTCAGGCTCAGGAGCTCAGGAGAGGCCCCTCCCCGTCCTCGGCTTGGTGTCTTTTCTTGCCACCGTTGCAGGGTTGCAGGCCGGGAACCCTGGGTTTCTTCACTCCCGTCCATTCAGAGGGGAAGGCAGGTGGGCAGGCTACAAGCACTGACACCTTCAACCAACCAAGTTTCACCAGGGGCGAAACTCCGATCACGGATGGCTGCCCTCGGAGAAGACCTGGAAGACGCCTTCGGACATGCTCTACGACAGGAAGGTCCCTGGGTGCACGGGAAGCGTCCCCACCTCCAGACTCAGTTAGGCAGTGCACGTGTCAGGAGCCGCAACTGCCATTTCCCCGTGGCTCTATTATTTCAACATCCCCCAGCACAGGTCTCTCTGCAGGAGAAGATACTTGATAAAATAAACATTTGTGGAACTGAACGGAATTGATGAAGACAGATATGAGGAATTCGAATGGCAACTTGGTGGGAGAGTAGCAAAGAACATGTCCTCTGGGTCCCGGGGGTAGAGCTCAGGGGTAGGGCACTTCCTAGCATGTGGGAGGCCCTGGGTTCCATCCCCAGCGCCACCAATCACAACCACATAAACATGACCCCTGGTACCGGAGGACCTGGGCCAGCCTCCAGCTCTGCCAGTTACGACTGGGGAAACCGTGGGTGGGCCAGCACCCCTCCCTAGGCCAGGTGTCCTCGACTGTAAAATGAATGGGCTGGACAGAAGATCTGGAAGACGTCTTCCAACTCCCAGGAGGATACGAGTTCTTTGAGGCCCGGGAGGGGACTCTGGGATCGATTTTGAGAAACTGCCATGATGAGTCCCCAAGACAGGATGAGGTTGACCATCAGCACACCACTCAGAGCTCAGGATGCTAAGACAATCAAAAATTAAATAATAGCAACACTGATGTTTCCATGAATGTCCACAGGCAACGTGGTGGCCCAAGTCTTGCTTCTCACTCCTGTACGTCTCCACCAAGTTCAAGCAATCTCCCATCTGGTCACAGGGTCACCCTCATTCCAAATCAACCCCATCATTTCCTTGATATCCTTTGGCCTGTGATTCCAGAAGAAAACTGGCAGAACTTATATAAGATTGATTTAGTTCAGTTCTGTTCTATTAGCAGAACGAGCATTGGGGACCTACTAGGTGCCAGAGTCCATGATGAACACCATAAAGTAAGGGTATTAATAAGATAAAGCCTTGCCCCGGAGGTACTCATAACACATATCTTTCATGAACCGGAATGCTCAGCCTTGCCAGTCCCAGTGGTGCATGCCTGTCATCCCAGAGACTCAGGAGGCTGAGGCAAGAGGACTGCAAGTTTGAGGCTAGCCTGGGCAAGTCAGCAAAGCCCTGTCTCAAAAAAATAAAAGAACTGGGGTTATAGCTCAGTGATAGAGAGCCCCTGAGTGAAATCCCCAGTACTGAGGAAAAGAAGAGGAAGAAGAAGAAGAATGCTCAGGTCATTCATCAGCTTTGGTGGGTAGGACAGAAATTATTAATTTCAATGACAGAAAAAGAAAAAAGTCAATCTGAGCATTTTGCAAGGGAGTGAATGTGGGAGTGAAGCAGATGTGTCCCCCCTGGGCACAAGGAACAGGGAGAGCAAAGGCAGGGAAGTGTGGGGTATGTCTGGAAAATAGTGTGGCATGGCTGGAGCGAGCGCTGGGTATTTGTGGAAAGGCAGGGTCGGGAGGATTAAAGGTGATAATCCCCTTAGATACACTTGCAAGCTACTTGTACATGGCAATTATAAAGAGCTGCATTTTCATTGTTTACAAGAGATAAGAAAAGACAGGTGGACTGGGATCAGATTGTGGCAGGTCTATAGGACAGAATGGTCAATCATTTATTCATCATATATATTTATATTACAAATATATGTATACATGTGTGCATGCACGCACACATACACACACACACATACACACTTGTTTTTGGTAATACGGGGGATCCAACCCAGGAGCATTCTCTATCTCTGAGCTACATCCCCAGCCCTTTTAATTTTATTTTGAGACAGGGTTTTGTTAAGTTGCACAGGCTGGTCTTGAAACTGTGATCCTCCTGCTTTAGCTGGGATCACAGGCATGTGCCACTTTTCCCGGCCACCGACTCAATATTTAATGCACATTTACCTTACTATGTGTCAGGCTCTGGGCCTGGGGACAGAGACAGAAAGTGGAATCCCACATGTCTCCTGCTCTCAAGGAATTTATCGGTGAGTAGTACAGACTTCCACACTTAAATATAGCATATAGGTGCAACAAAAAACGTATGCAAGTTTGGTGGACAGAGGGGACATCCCTTAGAGATTTGAAATGGGGGAAGGGTTCCCTGAGCAGCTGGGGGAGTGTTGGGGGCAGGGGGCTTCTCCAAGCAGAAGATCAATGTGAGCAAAGGCGGGGCAGGGACTGTGTTCGGTGGACTGTGGCATCTGCCAGCTGTTCTGACCAGCTAGAATTCAAGAGAGCGGGAGAGGGTGGGAAGACGGGCAAAGCGGGTTGCTGGGGCCAGATCCTAAGGAGTTTCCTACGCTGGATCAGGAGTCCAGATTTTGTCTCAGCATTTAGAGAAGTAATTAAAGAGAACATGCTGGGACTGGGGTTGCAGCTCAGTGGCAGGTCACTTGCCTAGCACACGTGAGGCACTGGGTTCCATCCCCAACACCACCTAAAAATAAACAAAATAAAGGTATCATGGGGCCGGGGTTGTGGCTCAGAGGTAGAGCGCTCGCCTGGCATGCGTGAGGCACTGGGTCCGATCCTCAGCACCACATACAATAAAATATTGTGTCCACCTATAACTAAAAAATAAATATTTAAAAAGGTAGTATGTCTATCTACAACTAAAAATATTGAGAGAGAGAGAGACAGACATGCTGGGAGAGGGTGGGCACAGCAGGGAGAGGCTGCGGTGTTCCTGGAGAGAAATTATAAGGATGTCAAAGTAAGTGAATGAAGAGAAACGAAATGGATATGAAATAGACAAAGGGGGTAGACTCAGCAGGACTGCGGAACCCGAGGGAAAGCGGGGTCGAGTTCCGTCTGGAGAACCAGATAGCAAGGGAGAGCATCTGCGGGAACTCTGGCAGGGTGGGAGGCAGGCAGAGGTCGGGGACCCCTGGCCTGGCAGCATCCAAGGTCCTTTTCAGGAGTCTGTCTGCACTCTATCCTGTAGATGATGGGGAGCCCCTGAAGGGACGATTCTTAAAATTTTACTCTTTCCCCTTTCCCAGGAAAAAAAGAGTAAGCCAGAAAGATGAGTGAGTTAGGAGAAGGGAGAGGGGAACACAGTGGGTCTCACTCACCCACAGGAGGGAAAACCCGAAGTCTGCCTAGCACGGTGGGGGTGTGGCCCTGTGCTGGTTGTTGGCAGTGGTGACCGCGGTGAGGATTTAACGAGATCCCACATAGTGAGCGCTCTGAAGTGTCGGCCACCGTTTCATTCAGGGCAACTCTGTCATCTATGGATATCTGTTGTATGACCATGAACCATTGGTGATGCTTGTTTATCGGCTGTCATCGTAGATGCTAAGGGCAGGAAGCAGAAGCTAGGGGTAAGGGTCCTCGTGTCACCCTGTGCTTCAGGAGAAGGAGTGAGTAGGCATGAAGGAGGACCCCTGGATTTCAAATGATCAAGAATCCAGAAAAGGGCTGACTTTGGGAAAGCACAGAACGGGAGACCAGGGAGGATCAACTAGACCCACCCCCGCACCTTAGAGCAGGTATCCGACTGCGCTCTTCAGAATCATGAAAGTTGAGAGCTGGAACCACCTACACATTCCCTCGGTCTAACCCAATCCTTCAGCTGCACAGATGAAGCACAGAGGCCCAGAGAGGAGCATCTAAAATCACCGAGCTGGTCAGCAGCCAAGCTAGAAGCCTAAGGCAGTCTCTCTGGACTTCTAATCAGGCGCCACGTCCACCTCCTCTCTGACCTCCAGCTCCCTGTCACCATCGAGGTCCCCTAACACACTGAACTACAGTCAGCTCAGTGGCCCCTCAAACACGTGACTGGTTGCTTTAAGGGGCACTGTTCTCCTGTACTCCTGTTAGCCTGCAAGCCCTCCATCTGACCCCTGGCAGAACCCTGGCATGGAGGGGATTGGAAGGATCCGCTGTTTGACTAGGAGACTGCCAGCGCAGGGCAGGACTGCTGCGGGGGACCTCCAATGTACAGTAGGAGTCCCCGGAACCCAGGAACCCCGACCCTCCAACCACACCTGACATGTGGGCGTGCAAACACACTCACATTCGCATCCCTCTCTCCTTCAGCCCCTACCCCCCTCCAGACACTGATTTTTGTGGTTTTTTTAACCCAAAGAACTGCCAAAGCCTTGGCCCTGGTGCAGGGATTCCCAGGAATTCCTTATCTTCACTTGAAACCACTCTGTAAAAGTTGTGGACTGTGCTGTGACCCTCCTTAGTTCACGGCAAGGCTGTGGCTGCTCTGATAGCCTCAGACTCCCTACCCAGCATCCTGCCACCTCTTTACCCTCATGAAACCTGGGACTCACCCCCGACTCTTTCCTCTCTCTCATGTCACCGTAGGGACCACTGACGATCCCTCCTAACTAGGTCCTGAGTTACCCCTTCCTCTCCACCCCCACGGCCTTGGCTGAAGTCCTCTTCATGGCTCCCTGGGACTCTTGCAATAACCTCCTAATTGGTGCCCCTGCCTCCGGCTTGCTCCTCTTCAATCCATTCTTCACACAGTCGCCAGAACCACCTTCCTAAAGCACAAGTCTAACGATATCACCACCCTGCGTAAACTCCCTCAGTGGCTACCCATTGACTTCAGATGACGTACAAATTAGGTTAGGTCCTGCTCAGTCTGGCTGCTGTTTACCTCTTTAGCCTCCTCTTCTGCTGTCGCCCAAGCATGCTTCACCTCCGAGAAATCCCAGGCTATCAGGGACTCCTACCCACGCCCTGCTGCGTCCGACCTCAGGGCCCTGCCTCAGGAGGCACCCCTTCCCCGTCCCTTGAAGTCCCCCTCATCATCCTTCAAAGTGCAGTTCAGGCTCAGAGCCCCCAGCCTTCCTGAAGCCCCCAGCCCAGGCCAAGGTCCCGGCTGAGCTCCCTGATACTTGTGCATCCTCTGACTCTGAAATCCCATGACTGGACACTAGGTTTTCAATTCTTGTGTGTGTGTGTGTGTGTGTGTGTGTGTGTGTGTGTGTGTGCGCGTGCTCAGGGTACTTGGAGTTCAATGCAGGACCTCGTGCGTGTTACAGGAACACTCTGCACTGAGCTGCATCCCCGGTTCTTTTCATTTTTTTTTTTTTACATTTTGAGACAGGGTCTTCCCCAAGTGGCCCAGGCTGGCCTCCAACTTGTAAACCTCCTGCCTTAGCTTTCCGAGTCAAGCCCATTCTCTCTCAAACACGTCAAAGGTTCTGCACTCACTTGGTCAATACCACACTCTTTCCTACCCTTGCAATTTCCCCTCCAGCTGGGGGGGAAGGACTTTACTCCATTCCTGAAACAGCACCCAGCACCCAGCACCCAGCGTCGGTATTTACCATAAAAGGTGCTGACCGCAGTTGTTAATGGCCTGCCTTGAACTGCCCACTTGTGTGTGTTGGGTTATTTTGGTGAATGTGTAAAGCAAGGTGTGCGTTCCCTTTTCTTCTGTGGGCCTTTCAGTTCACCTCCCTGTGTCCCACTTTGGATGACACCCCAAGGTCTCATCCCTCTTTGATGCTCCGGGATTCTATAGCCGTGAGTTCACGGAGGGCAGGAGCTACATCTATTTCTTCCCCAACAGCCCCAGCACACTGAAGGCTCAGAACAGTTATGCTGAACGGAAGCCTTTCTTGGCCTCGGTTCTCGGTTCTTCCGGCCCTGCGTGCAGCACCCGGGTGGAGCATGTCCTCGCAGCAGCCCTCCCTGCTCTGCAACCTGGGGCAACGTGCTTGACGGCTCTGCGCTTTGGTTTCTTCATTCGTAAAATGCAGATGACATTAGCATTAGGTAAGTTTTAATTATCATCATCACTATTCTTGTCCTCTCCTTCTTTCCACCCTTCTGATTTACAGTTTCTAGATGTCCAGCTCCCCTTGATCTTTTGGACTAGACAGAGCTCACCACTATCTGAGAGACCCAAGGACGGTGGGCACAGGGAGGCCAGGTCTGCCATCCTTTTAAGCCCCTGTTGAGCATCAGCAAACTTCTTTTTTTTTTTTTTCTTATTATTATTCTTTTTTTCTTTTTCTGGTTCTAGAAAATGAACCCAGGGGTGCTTTACCACTGAGCTACATCCTCGCACCTTTTTTATCTTTTATTTGGGGACAGGGTCTCTCTAAGTTTCCTAGGCTGGCCTCAAAATTACCACCCCCACCCCCACCCCCGCCTGGAGGTCCCAAGTTGCTGGATTACAGTCACGTCTCTCAGAAAACTTGTTGAAGTAAGCGAATGTGAAGCAGGAGCAGGAAAGAGAGAGGGCAGAGAAAGTCCCTGGCAGAGGACAGGAAGCCATCTGACTTGGTTACAGCCAATTCTTGCTGGAAATGAGGCCTGGCCGAAGGGGTGTGAGGTAGGGAACACTTCACCTGAGACCCAAACCCTGGCCCCAAAGCGCCTCTGCGCATGGGCAGAGCCGAGAGCGGGTCAATGGAGAGTCAGCCTTCCGCAGCTCTGGGAAGGAGTGTGTCCACCGGACCAGGAACTTGTGGATCTGATTCTAGACCCAACCCCATTTCTCCCCCTTTGGTGGTGGAGACTGAACCCAAGGGAGTTCCACCCCTGAACCCACACCCCCAGTCTTTTTCATTTTGAGCCGGAGTTTCTTCGCTAAGTTGCTGAGGCTGGCCTTGAACTTGTGATCCTCCTGCCTCTGCCTCTCAAATTGCTGGAATGGCAGGAATGCACCCACCCGGCCCTGGCTCCATCTTTATCCTGATTATTCAACCTCAGGCAAGTCTCACCACTGTGAGCCTCGGTGAAGCCAGCTGTATGTCAGGCCCAGCCACATCCCTGCCGGCCTGCTCTGGGGATTAAAAGTGTTCTGGAAATGATAAAGCACCACCCATCTATCAGACATCATTTTTACGAAGGCTGTATCTACAGGGCCTAGTCATCCAGAAAATGTACCTGATAACTGAGGTCCAAGTGCCTCTTTAAGCCTCATTTATTTGGGCCAAACAGGCTCTCAGTTATCAGAAGGTGGAAGATCGTCAGCCAACCATTATGGCTTCCCCGCCCAGCCTGACCTTCTCCTGAACCCCGTTCCCCACCAACCTAGTCAGCAGTTTCCACTCCACACCACACTGCTGCTCTGGGCTCCTCTCTTCCGCTGCTAGAAGCCGCTGATTTTTTTTTCATAACAACAGTGCTCCTCCTGGTGCCTAGGCCAGGGCTGGTCCCACAATCAACACTGACTTCCTGAATGGATGGATGGATGGATGGATGGATGGACGCACAAAAAAAAAATTGCCACTCAGGCCGTGCGACAATCCTTTTCTGTAGCTTCTGGCCATTGGTTCTCATTCTTTTCTCTGGAGTCACATAAAATGAATCTCATTCTCTTCCACATGACAGTCCTTTAAGCATGTGTGAAGAGTTATGACATGCCCCCAGAGTCTCCTGACTCACGACCAAACATCCCTGGTTTCTGAAACTGCTGTTTCCACGGGCATCTGCATACAAATGAGCTGCGTTTTCTCCTCTCTTAAAAAAAAGTCCCTCTCTTGACCCCCTATCCAGCCACCCCTGCCCCTGTACTCTGCTCTCCTTTATAGCCAAAGTACTCAAGCAGAGTAACGTGCACCATCCTTCTCCTGCAATCGCTCATGAGCGAACACCAGAACTTTTCTTGTCAAGGTCACTAGAGGCCTCTGAGTTGCTAAATCAACATCTTTTAAGAAAAAAAAAAAAATTATTTTTTAAAATATTTTTGCAGCGCTGGGGATAGAACCCAGGGTCTTGTACAAGATTCTACCCGTGAGCCCTCAGTCGCCCAGGCCTGAGTCTCCTACAGCAGCACCTGATACAGTCCATCACTGCCTTGGCAAGGACTTTCCCCCGTGGTCCTGCCGGGCCCGCGCTCTCCTGGTTTTTGACCTCGTTCACAGCCTCCTTCATCTTCTGTTAGAGTGTCCCGCCTCCGGGGGTCTTGCTTGGCCCTGTTCTGCCTTCCCTCTGCCCCCCCCCCCCGTGTGGATTCACCCGGTCACAGGGTTTTAAAACGCCATCTCTTCTGATGTTCTGTCCCACTCTGATCTCTCCCTCCAGCCCCCGTTGCATCTGTCAACCTGCTTATTTAACATCTCCACTTGGGCATCTAATTGGCATCTCACGCTTAACATGTTCAAAACCATGTTCAAAACCCAGCTCCTGGACAGGGGGTGTGGCTCATGGGCAGGGCACGTGGTCAGCATGAGCAAGGCTCTGGGTCCCATCTCTGCAGCACTACTGGGGAAAAAAAAGAAAAAAAAACAGTCCCTGATCCTCCCCTCTGAAGTCCCATCCTTTCAGGAAATGACATTTCCTCCAGGACCTGAAGACAAAGCTGCAGCGTCGTCCTTGACTCCTCTGTCCCTCTCACCCTGCATTCATTCAGCCCATCGGTAAATCCTGCTGCTTCTAACTTCAGAATAACTCCAGAGCCGCATCACTTTCCACAGCTCTTAGGGGTCCCCTGCCATCACCTTGGGCCTGGGTAACTGTAGTAGCGAGAAGCCCGAGGGGTCTCCCTGCCCCTACCCTTTCCTCACACAGTCCCTTCTTAACATAGCCGCCAGAGGATTCTACTAAAATAGAAATTACGTCATGTCGCTCCTCTGCTCAGAATCCACCAATGACTTCTACAGCCATTCAAAGCTAAAGAGGTCCCTGTGAGCTGGCTGCCGTGGCTCGCGCCTGTAATCCCGGCAACTCAGGAGGCTGCGGCATGAGGATGGCAAATTCAAGGCCAGCCTCAGCAACTCAGCGAGGCCCTAAGCAACTTAGCGAGACCTGGTCCCAAAATAAAAAAAAAAATAATAATTTTTAAAAAAGGGCTAGGGACTTAGCTCAGTGGTAAAATGCCCCTTGGTTCAATCCCTAGTGACAAAACAAATAAATAAATAATTAGGGCTGGGGCTGAAACTCAGTGGTAGAGCACCCACTGGGTTCGACCCTCAGTCTGGGGTGGGGTGGGGAGAGGACAGAAGTCCCCATGATTCCTTCCATAAAGAATCTGTCTTTCTCCTGGTTCCTGGACACAGATTCTAAATGCTTGGAATTTCCCAGGTGATGCGAGTGGTTTGTTCCTCTTGGTAGACCTTGGACCACACCTGGGTTTAGGCTAATGAGGTGACTGACCCGGTGAGCCAGGCTGGAAAATCGACCCTCTTCTGGTGACGAGAGGGTCCATATCAGCCTGACCAGCGGACCTCAAAGGGAGGGAGGAGGACAGAAAGCTGAATGCGGTCACAAGCCAATGATTCAGAAGTGAAATCCCAACAAAAACTCTGGATATCCCAGGTTCAGGGGAAGTTCCCGGTTGTGGAATACGCTGATATTCAGGGAGGGTGGACAGTCTTGATTCCACAGTCAGAGGACCACAGAAGCTTCACACCGTGGACCCTCTCAGACCTCAGGACCATTTGATCGCTGCTGATTTGTATCCTTTATTAAAATAGAACATAGATTGTCACTAAGTATAGCACTTTCCTAAGTACTAAGCATAGCACTTTCCTAAGTCATTCTATCACTCAAACCGGAAGCGGAGGAGGGTCCCCTCCCCCAGGGAAAATGTACAGTTAGCCCAACACTGGTGTCCAGCAGAAGGGGTCCACCTCTTGCCTGTCACTTTTCCACACCTGCCTTTTGTACCATGTAACCTCTCTGTGGCACTTATCATGCGTTGCAGAGACAGGCTGGGTGCACCAAGGCAGGTACGGTCTCCACCTTGCTCATTTTTGTGCATCCAGGAGGAAGAACCGGCAGCTAGCTCTCATCTAACTGAATGAATGCAGGTTGAAGACATCAAGCTCACCTCTCTCTCTCTGTTTTTGGTTTTGGTACTGGGGATCGAACCCAGGGGTGCTCTAACCACTGAGCTATACCCCCAGCCCTTTCTATTTTTCATTTTGAGACAGGGTCTCGCCAAGTTGTAGAGGCTGGCCTCAAACTTGCAACCTTCCCGCTTCAGCCCCCCTGAGTCCTGGGATTCCAGGTGTGTGCCACAGCACGTGCAGAGTCCATCAGTGAACCTGAGTGTCTCTCTGAATCCTAACACCTATTGTTAACACACACATTATTCATCCCATCGAGTGGATGGAAAGACGGAGGCTTAAAGAAATTAAGTAATTTGCCTATGCCTCAAAGCTAGTAATTGGGCAGAACGGGGAAACAGGGTTAAATGTGAGGTTAAATGTCTTTCTGCTCTTAAGAACATGGCCATTTAGTTCCACCTTCTCACTGATGTATCGCCTCAAAGGTCATGTCACCATGGACAAGTGAAGGAACACGTGAGCCCCAATTCTTCCTCAGCTATGAAATATGACTGTGGGATTAGACGCACTAGCCAGGTGTGGTGGTGCAGGCCTGTAATCCCGGAGACTCGGGAGCCTGAGGCAAGAGGATCCCAAGTTCAAGGCCATCTTGGGCAACTGGGCCCAAGCACTGGGTTCTCAAAACCACATCATAAGGGGCAGGGCTGGGGCTCAATAGTAGAACACCCCCCGGGTTCAATCCCACCACTGTCGGGGGGGGGGAGGATCCATGAGCTGAAGTATATGAAGTGCTGGGCCACAGTGAATACGATGTCAATGGTGGCCATTAGTCATGACCATTATGAAGTGACATCAAATTGCATTAGCCTTTCTGTCACCGACATCAAGGTTCTCAGCTCACCTTAAGCTACAGTTACTGCCTCTCCACCACCTGAGGGAGCACACGACGTCCCGTGGGAAAAGCCACCTCCCAAGGGTACAGTGCTGCTAGGACCCTGGCCCCTCATCATGGACAGGAGTGATGGGGTGAGCATGTGGGGGACACAGGTGGGCTTCCACTGGCCCGAGCTCACTCCAGGACAGGGCAAGGTGACGGGAAGCCGGGGCCATGGGGTGAAGGGGAGAGATCCCTAAGCTGCCCCCAGGCTCCAGTGTTCCCAGACACAGAGGCCTTTATCCCCTGAAAGGGAGCAGCCAGGCAGACAGACAAAGGCCATATCCAATGGGGCTGGGGTGGAGGCCACAGGCCGGGGGAAGGGAGGCTGCAGAGGGAGGCGAGGGAGGGGCCGGGGACCCTGGAGCAGGAGTGGAGGAGGGATTCCACAGCCAGGGTCTTCTATCCTCGCCCTCCGCAAGAGAGAAGAGAGGCTGCAGGAGCAATGGCGCGCGACAGTTTCTATTTCTAAAGAGTTCTTTCTTCATCCGTTTCCTTCTTTTCCCACTCCCCCTATGTATTTCCTTCCTTCCTTCCTCACTGTGCTGGGGATTGAACCCAGGGGTGCCCTGCCACTGCTCTGCACCCCCAGCCCCTTTCATTTCTTATTTGGAGACAGGGTCTCACCAGGTCACCGAGGCTGGCCTCGAACTTACGATCCCCCAGCCTCAGCCTCCAGAGTCCCTCCAGGTGCGGGCCACCATGTCCGTCCCCTCCCTCCCTTAGCCTCCCAGCGTGGACCTCATGCCCACTCGCCCACTCTGCACACTGCTTCTCTCCACGTCTGCTTTTGTGCCGTGTTGGGTTGGAAACCCCATGATGATGACCGTCCTTCAGCAAGGACGTCACAAGGAGAGTGCGATAGAGGGTGAAGGGCACAGACCGGAGCCCAGCTGCCCGTGTGCACGGCGTGACGGTGCGTCCACGTCCTTCACCTACAGAACGGGGAGCAACTGCCCCTACTTCAGGCCGCTGTGACTTGCGACTGAGGCCCTGTGTGTGTGTGAAGCACAGCTCCAGCATTATCCACGGGGAAACTGAGGCTCGGGTCACAGGGAGAATCACGGCAGGGCCAAAGACGCAAGTGTTTGTGGGACCAGGCAAACGATTCCTTCTGGATAGTCCAGCTGCCTCCCGATGGAACAGGAAGTGGCACAAGGGCACAAAGGTCCCCCTCACCCCACACCCTGAACTCCAGGCTGGGCCCCCGCTCCTTACCCACGTGTTCACATGGAAACCCTGTCCTGTTGCCCACCCTTTCTCCAAGTCACACACAGGCTCAGGACGGCTGGGCAAGGGCCACCCCACCACCGTCAAGTCACACTCCTGGGCCTGCCTTTGACCTCAGGGCCCTGGGTGGCCCTTTCCCTCTCCCTGCCCCATACTCCAGGCTCCCCCAGCACCTCATGCTTTAAAGGCCCTGGGCTCTGCCGCAAGCGCTCCGGGAGCCTGCCAAAGCCCCTGAACGTCTAGCGTCCATTTCACCCTCCTCACCTCCTTCCCCAGGAAAAACAAGCTGCGAGCCAGACCAAGGACCTACGCCTGCTCCCATCCCAGCTCACCAACCCACTCCCTCCCACTCCGTCCAAGCCACCCGTGCCCACAAGAGCAGCAGCCAAAACTCAAACCCCAGGCTGGGGCGGACAGCAGACCAAGCCCTCATGCGCACCCTGCCCAGCCCAAGGGGAGACTTGCAGGGATCACGTGTATTAGTGGGTGAAGGGCTGACTTTTTAATGTTTTTTTTTGTACTGGGGATTGAACTCAGGGGCACTCCACCACTGAGCCCCGTCCCCAGCCCTATTTTGTATTTTATGTAGAGACAGGGTCTCCCTGAATTGCTTCGTTCCTCCCCAAGTTTCTGAGGCTGGCTTTGAACTTCTGAGCCTCCTGCCTCAGCCTCCCAAGCTGCTGGGAGTACAGGCGGGCACTACCAGGCTCGGCCAGAGCTGAGATTTGGATCTGGTTTGGGGAGGGGGCTGACAGAGGGATCCGTCCGGGTCAGTTCTAAGCTAGGAGAAGGGAGGCCCAGCAGGCAGGGGTCCCGCCAGCGTCAGGGTCCCTTGGGGACCTGGAGCCGTCCCTCTCCCTCGATCCCGACCCTGGGCTCCTTTTGGAATTGAAAGCGTCCTCCCCTGAAGGGCCCTCCCCTGGGTCAATCCTGTACTCTTTCTCTCCTGGACCATTTCAACCCCAGGACCACCTTGCCCAGTTATCCGTGGGAACGCCACCCCCGCGAGGTGCGCGACCTGCGCCCGCCTGTGCGGATGAACGAGCCGCCTCCTCCACAACCTCTTTCGTGAGCTGACCCTCCCTTCGGCCTCTGCAGGACCCGTGCCTCCCTCAGGCAGAGCCTGGCCACGGCTTATTGTGTCCTCTATGTATCTCCCTCCCCCAGGGATCCTATTTAATCCATCTTTGTATCCCCCAATGCCCAGTGGCGCGCCTGGCACCTAACAGCTGCTCAATGAACATCTGTTGAATGACTGCGTGTAGCCTCTCCCCAGTCTACACCCCCTTTTGTTGTCTCTCCCCTGTGCCGCCCTCATTTCCACACTGTCCCCCAGAGGTATCATCCGAAAACGCAAAATTGGTTCCATCCCTGACCGCGTGAAAACCTCCATTTTGTCTCTGCCGTTGACAATAAAATTCAAAATCCGGACCTGGACTCGCTCCATGACCAGGTTCCCAACTGCGGCGCCACCTTGTCTTCTGCTGCCCACTCCCCGCACACAGCCCTCCTCTCTGAACAGGCCAGGCCTTTGCTTCACCAGGGCTGACCGTGAAGAAGTGAAGAAATGTCTGTTCTCACTTCCTGAAAGGCTTTTCCACTCCATTTTCTCCCCCCCCTCACCCCCTCACCCCCCTGCCCCCCTCTTCTATCGCTTTCTTTCTCTCTCTCCCTTTTCAATACTAGGGATTGAACTCAGGGACCCTCTGCCACTAAGTCACATCCCTGGTCTCTATTTTTTATTTGGAGACAGGGTCTCCCTAAGTTGCCTAGATTGGCCTCAACCTTGCCATCCTCCCGCCTCAGCCTCCGAGCAGCTGGGATTACAGGGGTGCACCACCAGGCCCAGTTTCCTCACCATCTTTCACCTGGGAAAACGCTGTCTGTGTTACAAGCTCAAAGCTCACCACCAGCTCCACTGTGAAGCCCTCCTAAGTTGCCCAGGCAAAGTCAGTCATTCCCTTTGTGTTCTCCCAGGCAACAGAGAGGAGAATCTACAACTCTTGAGTTCGGACGGTGTATTACCTAATTTAATTTTCCCTCCCAGCAATCTTAGAAGATAGATTCAACTAAACCTCAGCTCATGCATGTGAAGAAAACTCAGAGAAGCTGCAGCTGGGATCTGAACCCTGGTCTGCCCAATCCCTGCTCCTCTTTCTTCTCCATTTCAGCCCCTCTCACCTCTGCTATGAGGCTTGTTTGCTGGGCCTCTCAGCATTTCCCAGTTCACAGGTCTGCTTCGCCTGTGAGAGGCAGGGTAGAGGCTGGTTCTTGTGTGTGTCCTCCTGGAGGCCAACCCCAGACCCCGGGCTTGGAGAAGGGCCTCAGTAAGCGTGCTTCACCGAACAAACAAGCGCATGAAGGGGTGAGTGAAGGGAGGAAGGAAGGAGTTGAGGGTGACCTCACTCCCCAGAAGTGAGCAGGGACGGAGGCACTGTCCTGAGGACCGGCTCTCAGGGGAGGCCGCGTCCCCGGCTCTCCACAGGGAACCTCTGGTGCCCCAACCCGCTCCTCTCTTCGGAGCTCTGCTTTCAAAGCAAATCAACAGGCCCAAGGAGATGGCCCGGTTGCCAAAAAACAGAAAACCAAACACATCCAAACAAACCCAAAGAGAAACATAACAACAACACCCAGAGGTGACGCGCCCAGGTCCCTATAAAGCACAAGACAGACACGTCCCTGCCTTCTGGGAGGGACCTCCCGGGAGACCAACACACACGCAGCTAGCAACATGGAGGCCACTTGGAAGAAGACGATGGATACTGTGCAGGACCCGGCTGTATCACATCCCTGGCCCAAGAGGAGTCAGCAAGCGCTGGGGAGGGAAGGGACCGCCTGTGCTCGGGCACCAGGTCCCCTGAGACGGGGAACAAGGGGAGAAGCTGGTGAGCTGCTGCTGGCGGGAGGTGGGAGAATCTAGGCACAGGGAGCCTTGGGCGCCTGGCCGCGGTCCCCAGCCTGCTGGGCTCCCCATCCCGCCCGGCCCTGGCTGCTCATGTCCCCAGCCTGAGTGTCCAGCCAATGCTGCTAATTGTCCTCTCCCCCGGCCAACTGGTGGGAACGCGGGGCCATAAAGGAAGCTCCCAGCACACGCTGTGCATCCAGCAATTTTACTGTTGGCAATTTGATACAGAAAAATAAAACGAGGACAGAGCCAGCCGCAGGGTCAGTAAAGGGAAGGACGTTTCCCAGTGATTTTTATTTCTTTCCCCCTCTTTGACTGCCGACCGGTCAGTGGACAATTCCTCCCTAAGCCCGACCCGGGCATCGTCAGCAGAGTCCGGGCATCCAGGAGGCGCCACCAGGCGGGCGAGGGCCCGGGGAGGGCTGGTGACAGGGTGGCAGCGCCTCCGTGTTGCGAGGGACAATGGAGGTCACCTGGTCCAACCTCCCTCTCAATCAGGAGTCCCCTTCCAGGGTGCCCACCATGTGGCCAGGCGGAGCCCTCCCCGGGGGGCGGAGCTCGCTGTCCCCTGGAACAGCCCTTTCTACTGGCCACAGCTCAGAGCCCCTAAAAAGCCCTTCTTCCCAGTCTGTGGGGGGCTGTCCCCCTGCGATCCACACCCCCTATCCGACTCCAGCCAGTGACTGTTCACGGAGGTCCTCCCATGTCCTTTAAACCCTGAAGCAGGGGACCCACAGCTAGCGGCCCACTCTGCGGCCACTTCCACGTGACCGAGGATTTTCCACTTTGCCCAGACCCTTGGGCGCCCCATGTGTGTGAGTCTTCCGTTGTGAGGTCTCTGTGTCCAGAGAACACAGACATTTCCAATCCAACAGCAAGAAGCATCCATCCATTCGAAGAAGAAGGGAGAGTTGGGGTGGTTCTGGGGACTGAACCTAGAAATGCTCGACGACTGAGCTACATTCCTCTCCTTTTCATTTTTTTTTTTTTTATTTTGAGACTGGGTCTCCAAAAGGTGTTTAGGGCCTTGCTAAATCGTTGAGGCTGGCCTTGCACTTGTGATCCTCCCGCCTCAGCCTCCCGGGTTGCTGAGGTTACAGGCGTGTGTACGGGGGGTCTAGCTCCTTACTGTCCTCTAGCCACCCCCACCCCCACTGACTGACCCCCTGCAGCTAGGCCAGGGTACAGCCCTCTTTCTCCTCCTCCCAGTTAGATCCCTGGGGATCACAGCAGGGCAGGCCCCAGAGAAGACCAGTACCAAGAATTAAAGAAAGGACAGACAGGGCTTGACGGACGACAGTTAAAACAATGGTCCCTCACTGGACCCGTGTAGATGCTGGGCACTCTGCTTTCTGGACAGGGATTCACTTAACGCTCACAATCTCCTGAGCAGCCGGTGTGACTGGCCCCTCCCACAACCAGAGGCAGAACCAGAGGCCGGGGGCCATGAAGAGCTTTGGCCAAGGTCCAGTCACAGTCTGTGGGACTTGAACCCAGGTGCCCAGGACTGCAGGCCTGACCTTGCACCCGTGGGCTCCCCCACCCTCTGGAGTTTCCCTCCCACAGGAGAGCAGCAGGGGACCCAGCTGAGACGGAGCCCAGCCAAGGACCCACCGAAGTTCAAGGCAGACCCGCCAGATTCCTCAGACAGGTCAAAGGCGCCCAGCCCAGCTGCTGGACACTCTCTCCAGTTGACCGTCCCCATGGTTTGGTTTGTTCTCTGCACAGTCTTCTTTCTCTCTCTCTCTCTCCTTCCCCCCACCCCAGTGCTTGAGGTTAAGTCCAGGGGTGCTTTTTACCACTGAGCTACACCCCAGCCCTTTTTATCTTTTGTTTTGAGATAGGGTCTCACTAGTTGCCCAGGCTGGCCTCCAACTAAAAATCCTCTGGCCTCAGCCTCCTGCAGCTGTAGGAGGCCCAGACATTGCCAATCCAACCCCTGGTGTCAGAATAGAGGACTCGGCACCAACGGTTGGCGGAGGTTATGCTCGGCTCCCTGGTCTGGGGGAGTCTCCCCCACCCTCAAGCCACATCCCTTTCCTGGGCTGTGCCTCATCTGAGACAACTCATGTCCCCCCCTCCCCATCCTTCCTGCCTACACCTGGAGAGATCCAGGAGCTCCCCAGATTGCCCTCATTCCCCAGGTCCCTCCATCATCCATAAATACAGGTCACCCCGTAGAGACTTCTGTTACTGAACATCAACATGTCCCTTCAAAGCCGGGCACCATGGTGTACAACTGTAATGCCAGCAGCTTAGGAGGCTGAGGCAGGAGGATTGCAAGTTCAAGGCCAGCCTCAGCAACTTAGCAAGGGTCTAAGCAACTCAGCAAGACCCTGTCTCTAAATAAAATATAAAAAAGGTCTGGGGATGTGGTCTAGTGGCTAAGTGCCCCAGGTTCAATCCTGACACCACACACACACACACACACACACACACACACACACACACACACGCACACACACAACTTCCCTTCTCTGTCTCTCTCCCAGTCTCTAAAGCAGCTGCACATCCTTCATCCCAGAGTAGCTCCCTAAGCCCCTAAACTGTCCCCTACCCCTCCCAAACCAACTGATCCACATACTTGGTGCCTCAGGCTCATCATGATATCCATTTGGATGGATCAAAACCAGAAAATAAGGGGCTGGGGCTGTAGCTCAGTGGTGGAGCGCCTGCCTCACACATGTGAGGCACTGGGTTAGGTCCTCAGCACCACTCAAAAATAAGTCAATAAACAAAGATATTAACAAATACAGAAAATAAGTCAGAGATAATAAACAAATGAATGAATAAATAAACCGTGTGAAATTCCATTCTCTGATTCCGTGCTCCAGGGGGAGCATAAACTATGTGACTCATGACTCTTGCAAGTCAGGGCCCAAGGTCCCTTCTATATCTAAAAAACAACAAACCATAGTACTTCTAGAACATTCCTAGGTTTTGAGTGCCAGTCGAGGGAAGTCTCTCTCCAAGCCTTGGTGTTCTTCATTTGTTAAGAATTGAGGGCTGTTTAAATAGGTAATGGTAAGCTTAGGGTAAAGTGGGTCTTTGCCATTTGCTTTAGAACTGAGGGCTGACAGTAAATTCTGTGAATGCATAAAACCATCCTTTAATTTTCTGGGATTTTGAGGTGGAAAAATATCTCCCCCAACCACCCACCACCCGTACTGAGGATTGCACCCAGGGGCACTCTACCACGGAGCTATATCCCCAGTCCTTTTATTTTTATCTTGAGATAGGGTCTTGAAAACTTGTTCAGGCTGGCCTTCAACTTGCCATTCTCCTGCCCCAGCCTCCCAGGGGGCTGGGATTACAGGTGTGTGCACTACCATACCCGGTGGTAAAATGTCTCTTTTAAGGCGCAAAACTATGTTCCTCCCCAGTAATTGGCACTATTGCTACCAAGATATAGACTGTGGCTAAAATCTTCCAAATGTCCCATGAGTGTTATGAATCACACGATGTGCATCTAGCAGGGGGACGTGGCCTGTCTCCCTCACTAAGGAGGTTCACTAAAGGTCTAAGAGATGATAATGAACTGGATAAAAAGAGCCAGCAGTGTGAGGTCAGAGGCCTGAGTTTGAATCCCAGTTCTTCCTTCGCTTCTCTGGGTCTTAATACCTCATCCAGAAAATAGGGTTCGTGGTGTCAGTGATTCTTATTTAACAGGGATCCAAGAGAATTAAATTAAATGGGTCAACAGTAAGTAGAATATCTAGCAGCGTCTGGTGCTGTGTATCCATTCTCTCCCTGTGGATTTTCTCTCCTTCCCTGGCTCGGCCCTCTTGGTGTGCAGGGTGGTCTCGTCTCAGTCTCCATACCCGGGTGCCTCCACTCAGGGTGGGAGGATGCCCGAGATGGGGCAGGACGCTCTGCAATCCTGCTGTCAGGCTCGCTGGGTGCAGTTGTGACTGTCCGTCAACACACGGCATCTGGACCTCCCTACGCTGAGATACTCCTGCCCGGGGCTCCAGTCCCCGGAGAGCTGTTCTGAACAGGTTTCCTTCTAAAAGAAAAAAGAAACTGGCGGATGGTGAGTCATTGATCCCTTAAAAGAGGCCGGGAAGGGTCTCGCCTAGCTACCTAGCCAGGAGGCAGCGGGGGATGGCTCCTACCAGCTCCTGCCTCAATTCCCAGATTCCGAGCTGTGAACGGACCCAGAGAGGTGGAAGAAAAGAAGGCAAGGGGGGGAAACCGGCCCAAAATAAATGCAAGTGCTGGTACACACACAGCCAGTTTAATATAGATGTTTCTTAGGTAGAAAATATAGAACAGAGAATTTAAATGCTGATCTCCTGAGCAGGCTTGAATTTCTTTACTAAGAAAAAAAAAAACACATAATATTCCCTTATATCTGCTAGGATGAGAAGTAAATGCACAGTCTTCAGTAGTTACTGGGTAACCCCCGTATCCAAAACCATGTCCACTCCAGCTACCTAAACTGTAGGCCATCCACAAGGATCCCTGTTCCACACTCCCTACTAACTGTGGCACGGACACCAGGACTGACAGAAATAGCAAGCAATAAGAACCCACTTACGTGGGCAGGGTGTGGTGGCACACGCCTGTCATCCCAGCGGCTCGGGAGGCTGAGGCAGGAGGATCACGAGTTCAAAGCCAGCCTCAGCAACTTGGTGAGGCCGTAAGCAACTCTGTGAGACCCTGTCTCTGAATAAAATTTTAAAAAAGGCCTTGGATGTGTCTCAGTGGTTGAGTGCCCCTGGGTTCAATCCCTAGTTCCAAAAAAAAAAAAAAAGAAAAGAAAAAGAAAAAAAGATCACTTATGTGGACAGGAGTAGGGGTATATGCCTGAAATTCCAGGAACTTAAGAGGCTGAGTGGGGCAGGAGGATTGCAAATTTAAGGCCAGCCTAGACAACTTAGGGAGACCCTGTCTCAACATAAAAATGTTGAAAAAGACTGGGGAAGTAGCTCAGGGGCAGAGTGCCCCGGGGTTCAATCCCCAGTAACACACACACACACACACACACACCCACTCACAGTTGATGAACAGCTTAGAATTCACAAATTACTTTCATGTTTGTTTTATTTTTCGAACCACAAAAACTCAGCCCTACGAAATTTTAAGTCTCAGAGAAGTTTAGTGATTTCCTTATGGTGGCACAGCTGGTGAGAGTTTATAAACTTGAACTCACGTCTGACTACTCGCTATAGTTTAGATCTGAATGTCCCCCAAAGGACATAGGTTGGAGGCTTGGTCCCTAGCTCCAGGCATTACTGAGAAGTGGTAGAACCTTTGAGAGGTAGGACCTAGTGGAAGAAAGTCAGGTTGCTGGGGACCTGTCCTATAAAGGCCTGTCCCGAGCCCTTTCTCTTTCTCTTTTTGTTTCCCAGCCGTGAGGATGGAAGAACGGCTTCCTCATCTGTGAGCTCCCTTCATGGGCTCCTTCCATGATGCACTGCCCCACCACAGGCCCCAAAGCCATGGGGTCACCATTCAGAGACTGGAATCTCCAAAACTGTTAACTAAAAATTACCTTTCCTCTTTTTAAAGTTCATTATCTCAGGTATTTTGTAACAGAGATAGAAAACTAACACCCCTGACACACATTCTCTTTTCCCTTAACTGTACTGCAAAGTAGAAGTCCGGATAATGGTAACAGACCGTGGACAGCAACTCCCTTCAATTTTGGATTTTCTTTTCTTTTTTTTTTGGATCCTAGTAGAGCTGGGGTTTGGGGAATATAAAGAAAGCCAAGTACTTGGATATAAAACAGAACAGAAACTGGGAAAAGGAAATCTGTGGGAAACTGAGGCACCTAAAATCAAAGAGAACGAAAACTTCAACTTGCAGCCAGGTGAAGGAGCGTACGCCTATCATCCCAGCAGCTCAGGAGGCTGAGGCAGGAGGATCACAAGTTCAAAGCCAGCCTCAGCAACTTAGTGAGGCCCTGAGCAACTCATGGAGACCCTGTCTCCGAATATTAAAAAGGGCTGGGGATGTGGCTGGGTGGTTAAGCGCTGCGGGGTTCAATCCCTGATCCCAAAAAATAGAAATAAAGAAAATCAAAAGCTTCGCCTTATAACTCTAGTGTTAGTGCCATGGTCCAAAGTCAAGAGGGAAGGTAGTGGCCGCGGTGGTTGTGATCCTTCCTGCTCAAGGAGGTGGAGGGGTGCTCTCAAAGACAAGGGGGATCCCCCATCCTAGCTGGAGATGGTCTGTGAAGACTGGGGACAATCCGTCAGAGGGACTTTGGGACAGGTGAGTTCTTACTCCCAGGACGGCCTACAGGGCACATTTCCTTCCAAACCTGTGTGGGGGGTGGGCTTTAGATGGACCTGCTTTCTTCCCTCTGCATTCTTTTCCTAAGGAACGTAATTCCCTTGTGGTTCCTACTACTAATCTCAGAGAAAAGGGGGCGGGGCCCCCACTCCCTTACAGATCATTCACATCAAATGCGACTTTTATGTGAGCACCTACAATGTGCAGGAGCTGAGGCTTAGGGGACAGTCAGCCCCACCCTCAGGGAGCCCCCACACAACCAGCCCCTGGCACCCCAACTCACCCTCCTGCTCTCAGGCTGCTGCTTCCTGCTTCAAGCACAAGTTCATCCCCTCCCTGCCCAGCACCTGGCCCCACAGCGGTGCCTCCCCCCAGCACAAGTCCCCAGTTACCATCTGCTCTCCCCAGACCCAGTCCCCCGTTACCATCACATACCAAGTGCCCAATACTCAGTCTTGCCCAATTTTGTTCTCTTTGGAATGTTTGATCTTTTCTTTCCGGGTACTGGGGACGGAACCAGGGGCGTTCTGCCACTGCGCCATATTCCCAGTCCTTTTTTGCTTTTTATTTTGATGCAGGGTCTTCACGGGCCCTAAACCCGTGACCCTTGTGCCTCAGCTTCCCGCGTCACCAGGATGACCGGTGTGCACCACTGCTCCCAGGTTAAATGTTTTCAAAAGACTTTTCGGCCTGTGAACTAGATGCACTGGGGTATGCCTATCATCCCAGCCACTGGGGAGGCTGAGGCAGGAGGATGGATCGCCAAGTTCAAGACCAGCCTGGGCCACTTAGGGAGACCCTGTCTTACAATCAAAACAAACAGAACAAAAAGTAGGGCCGGGGATGTAGCTCAGCGGTCGAGGACCCGTGGATTCAATCCTCAGTGCCCACCCCCCAAAAAAGTTCAAGGCCTCGTCCGCATTAAAAGGTGAGGAGTGACAGAGAGACATGGATCTGCGGGTCTTCTGTGTCCACAGAATCTCTTTCCAAGCGCACCGGGACCCCAGGCCTAAAGGGCAGACTCAAAGCGCATCCCTGGAGTCGGGTCAGCCTCAGACACACAAAGGGGGTCATGCTCACCCTGGGAGCTTCCTGGGCCCGGGGTGTGTGCCCGCACGCGCTCAGCAAAGGGAGAGACGAATAAGCAGAAGAGGCAGGGGGATAAAGGTGTCTGCCGTCACCGAAGCGACACTGGAGCGGAAGAGACCTGCCTGCCTATTATTCCATATTAGGGAAGACATCCCGCCATTTGTTCCCCATTACAGCCTTCAATTCCCTTCCCGTTCAGGGGACCTGAAGCGCAGAGCCGGCTTGTGGATTGGTCGGGATTTAATTCATTTGTGTAATATCCCTGTTCAGCGCGAGGTCTAATTAACACTTTTGTTGGGGGGAATAAAACCTCCCATAACCATTAATGAACGGGGGAGGGGAAGGAAGCCTTCCCAGGCAGCTGCCTCGCTCCAACCGGGGCTGCTCACTGGCTCCATCTTAGAGATGTCTTAATGAGACGCGTCTCAGTAATGGGATTATTGCTCACTTTGGACTGGGATAAGCAGATGGAGTTTGAGATTTGATGAGGGTACATGATTCAGCATTCACACCTAGGGACGGGGACTGTGGCTCAGGATGCCCAATCCACAGGACGGGGGCAGCCAGGGGTGGTGAGTGGCGCACACCTGTGATCTCAGAGACTCAGGAGGCTCAGGCAGGAGGATCGAAAGTTTGAGGCCAACTTCAGCAACTTAGTAAGACCCTGTCTCAAAATATAAAAGTAAAGTGGGCTGGGAATGTAGCTCTGTGTTAGACAGCCCGTAAGTTTGACCCCCAGGACCACAGTATACACAGACACACACACACACACACACACACACACACACACACACACACACACTGGGTGCGTGACTGTACAGACTCCCTCAACCACACAGAGGCACTCCAAGCCGGATGAAATGTGAGAACCAGTCTACTTTCTTCTGGATTCTTCACCTCCTCCAGGCCTTGCAGGGGGAGGTAACACCATAGATTTGTTTATAATTTCCCAGTTTGCAAAACGACTCTATAGGTGTCAGTTCAAAACTCTTTCGGGTCGGGCTACACCAACCCCATGTAATAAACACAGAAAGTCATGCTCAGAGACGCTGAAGGACTCGTCCAAGGTCACGAAGCAAAGACAGAGTGTGGCTGAGAGTGGAAATCAGAACTCTTGGCTCAGGACCCTGAACTTCTTGGGGAGCAGAACTGGCTTGCAGGTCCCTGGGCATGTGTTACTGCTCCCCAGAGAAGCCCCATAAGTGCTGCTAGAAGCCAGAACTTAAATCTGAAAGAATGCTTTGCTCTTCATCTGTCTGTCTATCACTGTGCGTGGCCAGTCGGCAGCTGAGGCAGTAGGATTCCAAGTTC